>NC_133648.1:18802452-19112446 GCF_009905375.1 Apium graveolens | reverse complement strand
CTTTCTGAGATGGAACCTAAGAAAATTGAAGAAGCACTGACTGATCCAGATTGGGTGATTGCTATGCAAGATGAACTCAATCAGTTTGAAAGTCAACAAGTCTGGAAGCTGGTACCTAGACCTGTACACAAGAGAGCTGTTGGTACTAGGTGGGTATTCAGGAATAAACTAGATGAAGATGGTGTGGTTACAAGAAACAAGGCAAGACTGGTAGCTAAAGGGTATTCTCAAGCTGAAGGCATTGATTATGATGAAACCTATGCTCCAGTGGCTAGACTTGAGGCCATCAGGATATTTCTGGCATTCGCAGCATTTTCAAACTTTAAAGTTTATCAAATGGATGTCAAGAGTGCCTTTCTGAATGGGAAGCTGGATGAAGAGGTGTATGTAGAGCAACCTCCTGGCTTTGAAGATCCAGATCATTTGCATTTGTCTACTTTCTTTTCAAGGCAATCCATGGTCTCAAACAGTCTCCAAGAAAATGGTATGACACTCTCTCTGAATTTCTTATTGAAAATAGCTTTGTTAGAGGTATCATAGACAAAACTCTCTTTTCTAAAAAACATAAGAATGATACTATATTAGTCCAAGTCTATGTGGATGATATAATATTTGGGTCTACTAATGATAATCTCTGTAAGAGATTTGCTAAGTTAATGCACAGCAAGTTTGAAATGAGCATGATGGGAGAGCTGAAGTTCTTCCTTGGATTACAAGTAAATCAAAGGTTAGATGGAACATTTATTTGTCAATCCAATTATATCAAGGAACTCCTCAAAAAGTACAATCTAGAGAACTCTGCATCAGCAAGGACTCCATCAACTACAGCTGTCAAGCTTGGACCATGTGAAAACTCCATTAAGGTAGATGTCACAAGCTACAGAGGTATGATTGGCTCGTTACTCTATCTTACTGCAAGTAGACCAGATATTATGTATGCTACATGCTTATGTGCAAGGTTCCAAGCGGATCCTAGAGATATTCATCTCATTGCTGTTAAACGAATCTTAAGATATCTTAAGGGAACACCAAATCTAGGTATTTGGTACCCTAAAGAATCTGGTTTTAACCTTGTCGGATATACAGATTCAGATTATGCAGGAAGTGTTGTTGATAGGAAAAGCACCTCAGGGAGTTGTCAATTCCTAGGTAGTAGACTAGTCTCATGGTACAGCAAGAAACAACAAACAGTTTCCAACTCAACGGCCGAGGCTGAATATATTGCTGCTGGAAGCTGCTGTGCTCAGATCTTGTGGATTAGGAACCAACTACGAGACTATGGCTCTGTATTGAACAAAATTCCTATTTTATGTGACAATACAAGTGCAATAGCCATCACCAACAACCCTGTGCAGCACTCGAGGACAAAGCACATTGACATCAGGTATCATTTTATTAGAGAGCACGTCATGAATGGTACTGTTGAACTATTTTTTGTTCCAACAGAAGAACAAATAGCAGATATTTTCACTAAACCACTTGACGAATCCACATTTACCAGATTAGTTGGTAAATTGGGCATGTTGAATAGTTTTAGTGATTAATTTGGTTAATATCTGGGATCTGTTCTTGAATGAATTTACAAATGAATTTTTCATAAATGAAAAATTCATTTGCAAATTTATTTTATCATTTTATCATATTTCTTGCTTATTTCTATGTAATTTATATTATCTTATCTGTTTTTATTTTCCCTACTTGTTAATTTAAAATATCTCAGAATATTTTATTTTCTATAAAAATATTTTTCTATGAATTTTATTTCCTAAAATTCAATAGAAATCTATTTTTAGAATAAAAATAATAAATTCTGATATATTGTCTTTGTTTCTGTAAATATTATAGGTCTGTATTTCAGTTTTACTATTTTGTAATATAATTTCAGTACATATATAGAAGTCTGTACATTTTGACTGTATTTCTACTGAAATGACAATCGGCAAGACAATTGAAATTGTCTTGCTGAAAGTCATTTCAGTATATATTTGTCATATTAGTGTTTTTCAATATAGTTTATACTGGCAAGACAATCGGTATGACTATCAATTGTCTTGCCAGTTATAAACATTATATATATATTATTTATTTTATACTGGTATGACAATCGGTATGACTATCAGATTGTCATACCAGTTATATATTATCACTTGTTTTATTCTTATTGTTTTCGGTTATTTCTTTCTTTTGCCTGGTATGACAATCGGTATGACAATCCCGGATTGTCATACCAGCTGTAATATAAAGGCGTGTATTTTTTTTTTAAAAAAAAAAAAACCATTTCAACAGTTCATTTCTTTTCATAAGTCGAACAGTTTTCTTCATTTTCTCTCTTCTCTCTCTTCGAACTAAAACAAACGAACTGCTTCTTTCCTTGCTCGAGTTTTTACTCAGCAAACTGAATCTTCACTCCTGTGATATATACTTACATATATATACATACAGGAGTGCTGTCAAAATTTTCAAAATTTTTTTTAAATCAGTTTGCCCCTTCAAATTCAATTTGTGTTTGTTGATTTTGAACATTTTTATTTTTATTTTAATTTCTGATTTGTGTCTTGTGGCTTGTTTAATCTGGGTTTGTGAGTTAAGGATTTTAACGAGATACATTCCTGTCTAAATTTTTCGATTATAATTAATTTAATTCGAATTATTGAATTAATATAATTAATTCGAATTTTCTTAATATTAGTCTTAAAATTCTGAAAGTGTGTGTCTTATTATTATTTTAAAAAAATGGCTCTCAATTTCCAAATTGTCGCGCATAATCAGGTTGGTTATTTTAATCCGGAAAAATGTGATGTTGAAAAATTTAAGCCTTGGATTAGATTTTTAAATGACCATTCGATTGTTAGCTCTGCTATAAAATCAAATGTGATTTTAAATGTCGATCTTCTTAGACTGATTTGCACAACATCTACTGTGGCCGGTGATTCAAAATCTTTTTCATTCACCGTGGCAAACACACAGTATGTAGTTGATGAATCAGTCATTAATCAGGCGTTAAATTTTCCATTGGACAATTTCTGTAATTTACCCTCTGAAAATGATATCACAAATTTTTTCCATGCTATTCACTATCAGGGGTGATCAATTTAACCAAACTTTCTAAATCCAATTTGGTGTCTGAATGGGACATTTTCTTCGATACACTTTCCAAAGTGTTTGCCAACTGCACAAAATCTAATTTTCATAACATCACTTCCACTCTGCAGTATATTGGTCTTGCGGTTGTTTTCAATCAAAGGATCAATTTTGGCAAACTACTTTTTCCCATTCTCTTGAGACGTCTAACTTCTGCTTTACGTGATCATTCTACAAATCGTAGGGTATCATGTTACTATGCTCGTTTTCTCATGCTTATAGCAGATCATCTTCTCACTCCTGAACACAAAGCACTTTTTGCTAACTCTGCAGTAACCGAACCCCTTCCAGTTAGCAAAAAGATTTACACTCGCCAAGACACAACCTTCAAATTCATGCAAGTTCCGGTACTTGTATCTGCTTTCATGGCCACTTATATTCCTTTACCTATTTTCAATCTTCCCGGTCATGAACAGCAACCTCAACCTCCAGTGGTTCAAGCCACCCAGGCTCCTCCAACATCAGATGCTCTTCCATTACAGGTAGTAATTCCTCACTCTCACTCCCTTCCTACTTCTGTTGAAAGACCCCCAGTGGTTGATAGGGCTGACCATGAAGTTGTAGAACCACAGCTTCAATCCCAGGTCATAGAGCCAAACACAAAGTCACATTCTATCTCAACCTCTCCCCCACTGTCTAAAATGTTACCCAGAAGATTACTAGGAAGTAGTACATTGTTAAATATGAGTGAACCCTCAGCTCTGCCTCCTCCTAAGAAAAGAAGAACATATTCTGAGGCATCTGAAAGCTCATCCTTGTCCTCCCAACAGGATATGGACTTTGAAATGGCCAATGTACAGTTACTAGAGGCATTCTCTCAACAGGATGCATCTATTGAAATTCGCCATAGGGTCATGGCATCTTTTACTGAGTCAAACACAATTCCATTACTCACAATGGAACCATACACTTCCCCAGATCATACTCAGGACACAGAGCGAGGAGTGCACGTAGAGTCGGTTACAGTGCCTGCCATAGTTACGGCAGAAGAGCAGTCACATACTTCAGAGGGAAAATCTGACTCTCCGCCATCCTTAATAGAGTCATTTTCTCCCCTCCCAGATCAAACACCTCTGGCTCCCTCACGGGATTCTCCACTCGCAGATTTATCTGGAGAAAGTGGAGGGCAACTCGGTCAATCTATCCCTGAAGCAATTCAGACATCTATTTCACATGAAATGATAGGTTTGACTGAGGATCGGGACTCGCGAATTCCCATTGCACCACCACTGACCTCTCTTGAAGAGGCTAGGGTGATTTTTACTGCAGGTACAGAAGAACAGCAACAGGAAGACTCCTCACGAGCAATTATATTGAGAGAAACACAAGCACGTGAGGTGAGTGAACCAAACACGAGTGAAATTCAGGTGAGAGCACACACAGACACAGATACTCAAAACCTCTTAGCTCAAATTGCTGCTCTAAAAGAAGAACTTGCTAAAAGCCAAGCTGAAGCTCAAGCATTCAAAGAACAAGTGGTTGAACGGTCTTCTTCTTCCACCTCTGTCAACAATCAACTGGCAATCATGAGGAATGACATCTCAGATCTCAAGACCACTGTAATACCAAAGCTCAATTCCATTCAGGACACTCCAACTTTATCAGCTGATGACATATCCAACTTCTGTTCTCTACATACAAGAATGACTTCTCTTGAAGACCTCGTTGAGATGAATCATTCACTGGACTCCTCAAGATTTCTAAAGATAGAGACGGGCATGGAACATCTCAATGAAGGGATGAAGCACCTATATTTCATGATCAAGAATTCTCATTGCCCTAATGAAGAACAAAGAACTTATTTTGAAGGACCGTCTGGTGGAGGATCAGGCTCTGGAGGTGATGGAGGTTTCAAAGGAAGGTCAGAAGAGGATCCCTCAACTAAGGGGGAGAAGAAAGGGAGTAGTGCCAAAGGGAAGGAAAAAGATACCTCTGCTGGAGACAAAGGAAAGGCTGATGATGTCTACTACAATGGAGAACAGGATGACTTTGATATTTTTGACATTCCCACTGAACCAGTTCAGGAAGATAAAGATGGGTTATTTGAAGCTGAAGAGGAAAGTGATTTTGGAGAATGGGAAGAAGAAGCTCAAGTGGATCCTCTGTTTAAGAAAGAATTTCAGAAGGAGCAGTCAGAGATGAAAAGAAAAGAAGCTGAACTCAAGAAGGTCTCTCAGATCATTGACATGAGAAAAGACATTCAAAGAACAGAAACTCTTCAAAAGCAACGTCTTCATGACATTAAGGCTCAAGAAAGGAGAAAAGATGTCAGACTGAAGATTGGTGAAAAATGGGATGAAGCTAGGAGAGTACTTGATATGCCTCAGCTGAGCACTAACAATGATAGGCAGTTCTTACATCTTCTTGACAAGCTGGAAATCTCAAATCCTAACAATGACATGTACATGAATGCTATCAAGACTGAAGTCTCAAGGATCACAACTGCTTTTGATAGATCCCTAAATGAGATGAGCATTTTTGTATATTGTCAGAGTGAAGGATCTTTCAAGGTGTCACTTCATCTATTTGAGAATCGTTCTTTGTCAGAGATTTGGGTTCTTTTAAACAAAGTCAAAAGAAGCTCAGAATTGAATGAAGTTCTTCGAGAAAGGCTTAAAGAGTTTGCCAGCAGGGCTAGTCCTCAAGTGGTCAACAATCCTCATCAGGTGAGATTCTTTAAGTCTGATTGTCTTCAAATCTGTCAGCTAGATGTACAATCTCTTAAAGACTACTCAGCTAAGCATCTGGTCTGGATGGAACATCATTTAAGAACTGCTGGATATTCATCCATGTTGAAGACTCAAGCTGCTGATTTGATTCAAGCTTATTGTGAAAAGAATATTAAAAGGTACAATCAGATCAAGAATAAGCTGAAGTCAATTGGAGTTCAACCAGTCAGACCAGCAAGCTTCACCTCAGAAAAGGATCGTGTCTTTGACAAGGAATTGCTTCAAGATTTAGAAGAAGGTGAAGTCAGAAGAGAAGACAACTGAAATCAATTAGCTCAAAACTCAATGTAATATGATTAGAGCTTTATGAATCAAGATAGTCTAATGTAGTTATATGTTCAGGCTAGAGGAACATCTATCTTGTATTCACTTGTAAATTTCATTTGGAATCTGGAAAATGTTAAATATAATCCAGAACTTTTCTGCTATTTACTTTACATTACTGTTTATATCTTTTTCTTATTTGTTAGTTGAGTTATCCTCTAGGTATTTGTTGTTATTGTCTAACAAGTAAATAGGGGGAGATTGAAAGGCATATGTCATAGCCTATTCGTTTATTCGAGGATTTAACTCAACTCAAATAGGAATGTAATAAGTAAATAGTGGATCTATCATCAGAGAGATCTCACAAAGTAACATCTGTCAAAGGATAAAGAAACCTGCAGACTTGAAGATTCACTGGAAGAAGTTCAAGAATTTGATCATGCCTCAGTGATATAAATCAAGATCGTGGATTTAATCAAGTGACAGAGATCTCGTCAGGGTATCATTTATTACAAGGATTTAATCAGAGTATCAAAGTCAAGACATGAAGAAACGTCACAGAAGTTAGTCACTCATGAACCAGACAGTACATAGAGTGTCAGCATTGAAGTGGCGGAATTGATTCATAAGTCTCAGTGATTTTCAGAAGATTGCCAGAAGAATGGATGCTGCTCAGGGTTAGTATTAATTCTCTATTAATTAATTAAGTCATATAATTTAATTAAGAAAATAAATTATATCTGCAAAGATTAATTTATTGATTAATTGAATTAAATTGATTAATTAATTTAGAATTAATATTGAGGATTTACAAGATTTTAATTGGTTTAAAAATCTGCTTAAATTCAAAACAAGACAATTCATTTGAACTAGTATGACAATCGGTATGACAATTGATTGTCATACCGAAAGTCATGCCAATACATTTAATTGTTTTATTAGAATTTCTGTTTAGATTAAAATCTGTTATTATCTCAGCAAGACAATTCATTTGAACTAATATGACAATCGGTATGACAATCAATAGTCATACCGAAAGTCTTGCCAGTTCATTTTGATTGTCTTGCTAGCTCTAAATATTGTCATACCGAAAGTCTTGCTGGCCAAAGAGATTGTCATGCCAGTACATTTTTCAGTTCGGTGTTTGATAAAAGCAGCAGAAGACTTTTGTTGATCAACTAACAGAATCCAATCAAACAGAACACACAAAGAGAAAAAGGAGCAGAAAACAAAAGCATAACATTTTATTTTTCATCTGCTTTTCTTCAAGATTAAATTTCTAGATTGTAAAGTTAAATCCAATCAACTAGAAATATTTATCTTGTTCTTGTGTATCAATCTAGCGGATTAAAATCCCTAGCACTTAATCTCAAATCGCATTTAGCATTTGATCTTTTAATTACAAAAATAGAAAAAGTTCATGTCGAATTTATTCTAGATTTGTAATAATTGATTTGAGATTAATTCCTTGTAACCGATACCGTAGTTGTAACACCTTTCAAGTTTAATAAAAGTTTTATTTAACTTGAATTTTGTTTCACAATTTTATTCCGCATTTTATTCGATTAAACGGTATTGTTTGCACTCAACCCCCCTTCTACAAACAAATTGGGACCTAACACTGATGCTGAATTAGTTTATCATCTAGGAGGTTCCTTAGATTGTGCTCGTTGTGATAATGAATTGTCAAGTCAGCAGATCAAAGACCTTGAGGAAGAGGCCAATGAATTAAGACTTGTGCACATTAATCAAGACAAATTAAAAGAACAAGTATTTTTTTTAGAGAATAGAGTTAACTGTTATAGACAACTCAAAACTATTCTCAAAGATAAGATCACCGGTCTTGAGACTAAGGTTAAAGCTTACTTTAATTCTTGTTTGAAGGCTAAAGAGTTCTATGGTAAGCAAGTTGTTAATCAAACATCTGGAATAGGTTTTGATTACAATGCTGCTATTGGAGAATTAGGCATAAACTCCCCTCCTCGTGTTTGTGCTAAAGGTAGGAAAGTACCACATGTGCTTAAGGGTGTTGATAAACCCCTCTATAAAGGATCAATTGTTGAACCATTTGATGAGACCTCATTTATTATTCAAGAAGAAATACGTGCTGAAAATCTTGCTAATGAGAAGGTTGTTTCCAAGCCAAGTGTGTCAAAAGTTCCAGTCAAAGTTGTGAAAGCAACTGAGACTAACTCAGACACACATGAGTTGGATAATAAAAATGCCATATCTACCATGCATATTTTTCCTGTTGTTAATCCCTCTCATAAAGTATGTGGTGTTCCTAATTGTATGTCTTGTGCTTTTAATTTGATGTATGCTTATTTTAATGGTAAGCATGTTTCTAGTGATAAGACTACTCCTCGTCAGCATGTGAATAATAAGAAGCATGATAGGTCTAAGACTGCTAGTCCTCCTAAGGCTAGAAATGAGACATTTGTGCCTAAGCCTAAACAGAAATTTGTTAAGGCTGTTTACAAGGTCAAATGTCCAGTCATTGAGAAAGTTGAGAACATTAAAGTTAAGAATGTTGTTTTGCCTGACAAAGGTCAATTCTACAAGTATGCCGGACCCAACCAAGTTTGGGTTCCGAAGAAGGTTTAATCCATTTGTATTGCAGGGTATTAAATAGGTGGAACCGGTAGTGTGGATTCTTGACAGCGGATCGTCAAGACATATGACCGGAGATAGAGCCCTGCTATCAAATGTGGTTGAGAAAGCTGGCCCAGTGGTTACCTTTGGAGATAACAGCAAAGGTTTAGCTAAGGGATATGGTTGTTTGCAAGCTGAAAATGTTATCATTGATAATGTTATATGTTGGTCTACAAACAGACTTGTGCACTCGAACAGTTTTAGTAGAAAATCAAACTTCTTTCTATATTAGTGATTTCTTATGTCATTAAAATCTTTTGAAATCACTATTGTACATCATTTCTCTCAAAAGATTAAATATATAATTTTCATTCATTATAGATCTTAAGTACATTTTATCTCTATTGCCATATGTTATGTGATACGGGTTCAGCCTCCAATGGCCTTCTTTCATTGACAGTCATGAGGTTGAAAACTCACAACTTCTATCCCAGACTGTAAAGACAAACACAGAAACAGAATCAACCAACACTCTCTTACCACTAAAATAAAGTATGAATGAGCGTGAGGGAGATAGTGCCTTAGTGCACCACATAAGGAAGGTTCTGAAGTCAACCCAGCAGCTCTGTCTCCTACAAAGATGAGTAGTATTTAAACCGAGACAACTGCTAGCCCCCATACATCTTCTCAAAAAGATGTAATGGCTGAAAAGGCACAAAAATAGTTACTAGATTCATCCTCTCAACAGGGTGCATCTATTGAAATTTGTCTGTCGGCCAGGGTATCCGATGTAGTGTCACCACCTCAAACATAAACAATTTTTGATGCACAAGAAAGGTTTTACACACAAAGAAAGAGTTGAAGGAAATAAGAGTTTCGACCATTTTAAGGTCAGATTCGATTGTTCCAGGTTCTTTAATGGACCAATTGCCTTTACAGGTGTTAGGAGAGGATATTGATCCAAAAGCCATATGTTAGTGGTCAGTGTCTACCTCCCCAGGCTTAAATCCCCTGGATGCATCTGCGGATAGTGGATCTGACATAGGCGCAGATCGGCAAATTATTGACAATGATTCAGATATTACCTGATGAGTCACAAGGAAATGTCTTCACAGACATTAGAAGGGACTTTGATCTTTATGCTAAATTTGTTGGATCATTGTTTACCTTCCCAGAGTTCAAATCTGGAACCCTAAAAGGGAAACTAGAAACTTGTAGATTATGACTCAGATTCATCTGACAAGTTTAACAAGGATGGGGATTTGCGAACTCCCATTGCACCACCTGTGACCTCCCTAAGGATGGCTAAGGTGATTTTCCTTGCAAGTACAGCTGAATTTTGGAGCTATGAGAGGAGTGATACACTTGTGAGAATGAGTGTAAACACGAGTGGAGAGAAGAGTGAAACACATGTGAGGTACACTAAACAGAATCACACACTCACAGTTTGGAAGAAAGAGAAACTACTTGTTATTTCTTTTCCAACCAAGTAAAATATGAGAACTCCTTCAGATAATGGCATACATTCCTTCTCTAAGGGGGAGATAAAAGCTTAAGTAATAGTTTGGAGGATTCCTCAACTAAGGGGGAGAAATAGCAGGGAGGAAAGAAAAAGAAAAAGGTAAAACATATGTACACTATACCACACCATTGTTGTTTGTAACTACAGATCCTATTGTACGGGAGAGGTGGTAAACACAAGGTGATCTCCTTTAAGCAGTTGATTCTCATAGGGGGAGAAGCAAGAGAGATATGCGCTTCTCAACAGGAAATGTGGTTGTACAAAAGAAGATGAAACTACTTGAAGATATGTTCAGTCTAGAGGAACATCTATTTGGAATATGGAAAATGTTAAATATTATCCAGAACTTTTTTGCTATTTACTTTGCATTTCTGTTTTCATCTTTTTCTTATTTGTAAGTTGAGTTATCCTCTAGGAATTTGTTGTTATTGTCTAACAAACAAATAGGGGGAGATTGAAAGGCATATGTGTAGCCTATTTGTTTATTCGAGGATTTAACTCAACTCAAATAAGAATGTAACAAGTAAATAGTGGTTCTATCATCAAAGAGATCTCTCAAAGTAACATCTGTCAAAGGATTAAGAAATATTGTTCATCTACAGACTTGAGGAATTACTTCACTGGAAGATGTTCAAGAAATTGATCAAGTCTCAGTAATATAAATCAAGATTGTGGAAGTTAATCACTCATGAACCAGACAGTACATCGAGTGTCAACATGGAAGTGGTGGAATTGATTCATAATTGTCAGTGATTTTCAGAAGAATGGTTGATGTTGAAGAGTAGTATTAATTCTCTATTAATTAATTAAGACATATAATTTAATTAAGAAAATAAATTATATCTGCAAAGATTAATTTATTTATTAATTGAATTAATTGATTAATTAATTCTGAATTAATATTATAAATTTTCAGAATTGATTTTGACTTTATATTTCAATATTAATTCAGCATGACAATCAATTGAACCAGTATGACAATCAATTGTCATACCGAAAGTCATACCAGTTCAAAATGATTGTCATACCGAAAGCTCTACCAGCTATGGGATTATCTTGCTAGTTCAACAGATTGTCATGCCGATTGTCATGCCGATTCAAGCAATTGTCATACCGATTGTCATGCCAGTTCAAGCAATTGTCATACCGATTGTCATGCCAGTTCAAGCAATTGTTATACCGATTGTCTTGCCAGTTCAAGTGGATTCTGTTGATTGAAATATAAAAGACAGAAGCAGCAGATTCAAAAAATTAATTAATCAACTCAAGAACACAGAAAGCAGCAGCCGCACAATATATTTCATCTCTCAACTGCAACTTGAAGATCATTAATTTCTAGCTATTAAAGTTAAATCCAAACCACTAGAAATCATTCTCTTATTTTTGTGTAACTATCTAGCGGATCAAAATCCCTAGAACTTAATCTCAAATTGCTTTTAGCATTTGATCTTTTTATTGCAAAAATAGAAAAAATTTATGTCGAATTTATTCTAGAATTGTGATAATTTATTTGAGATTAATCTCTTGTAAACGATACCCTTGTAGTAATACCTTTCAAGTTTAATAATAGTTTTATTTAACTTGAATTTTGTTTCACTTTTTTATTCCGCATTAAATTCGATTAAACGGTATAGTTTGTATTCAACCCCCCTTCTACAAACATATTAGGATCTAACAGTTTATTAAATGACTTGTGGAGTTCCCATATGAAATTTGAAGAGTCAGAGTCATTGCATGTTTAATGCATGATTATAAGGAGGCCCCTTCTGATTTTTGATTATGATCTCCTTTTAAAATTAATATTATAGTGTTCACGTAATTAAAAAAATTGTTACTGTCTACTAGCTACATAAACTTGTGATTGGAAAAAATTAAGTATTTAACAAAAGAACATATTTACAGTGAGAAATGAGAATGTAATATTTGTAGTAAAATCTTTTTTTAAAAATAAATGTACATATCAATGTTTTAGCACCCAAACTAATGAATCTTTATTAGCATTTACATGATATCGACATTTTATATTTTATTAGTTAACTTAACAATGTCTAAAATCGCATAAATTTAATTAAGAAAAAATATATATATTCAAACAAGCGGTAAAGTAGTGTATGACCGAATCTATTTTTCTCCTGGTTCCTCCTCTCTCTGTTCTTTGGTTCTAGAGTGTGACATATAAATCAGGAGAACAACTATGCCTGATAAATCTTCCAACATTCCCGAACTTCACATTTTCTGCATCATGAGTGAAAGTATCTTCTAACATCCCAGCTCCTTGGTATAGTTTGAAGACCTCTAACTGGAGTTTTATTCCATTTTGATTCAGAACTTTTCTTTTGAAGAAATCGTGTGGAATGTAAGGAACAGAATTTGTCATGGAGCACCTTCTTCATTGCTTATAAAAGTCACTGGTAATCATCAAGGTCACAAGAGGAGCAGATCATGTTGCAGTTGTCTTAGAAATAGTGGAGGATATAAATTAGGGATGTTTTATAGCAATCAATTTTTACTGACAATAGATTTGCGAAAGCGGGTGAGCTGAATTAAGCATTTAGATCAATATGGACATGTCGGAGAATAAATAGGTTACACTCAACGTACTTGATCTCGAAAGATGAAAGAGAATAAATAGGAAATAAAGACAATTGGTAAAATTTGATAATAGCAGCATGGAGAAGGAAGAAATCTCGACACTGAAATGCTGAACTTTTTGTGGCACAGTCAGTATTGTGTGTGTTTCATGGTTTGGCTTGTTATCATCTGTCCCTGTGAGTATTTTATATAGTCAAAAAAATGTGTTCTGAAATGAAATAGGCGACCAAAACAGGGAGTAGAAAGAATACAATCAATAAAAACAGTGGACGGATGTAAACAAAAACTACTAATACAATATGCGGTTTGAAAGAGAAAATAGTAAATTTATGCGATACAACTGACAGTATGTGTTTTTTAATCTGTGGAAAAAAAATGATGTAAATTTTATGTTATACAACTGGCAATGTGTGTTTTACAATCTATGGGCCAAAAAAAAGACAAATATGAATAAATCTTATGCAGTACAGTTAGTAAGTTTATATTTATTTGTTTTGACTAATTTGACTTATAAGCCTTACAATTGAGTATTTGTTCTAACAAATCTTGAGGTGAGCGAGAATTGAACCACATTACCTAGGACGACTAATTGAATGTTAAATACTAAGTTATATGTGGTACTGTTGTTAATGTACATATTTGATGAAATAGTTTGTACCTATGTTATGTAAAAAGGAAATATAGATAAACAGAAACAAAAATAAGGGCTAAAATGTGAGTACGAAAAATCAACAAAAACGTGGATGGAAGAAAAATATGAGTATTGAAATGAAATAGGCGACCAAAACATGGAGTAGAAAGAATACAATCAATAAAAACAGTGGACGGATGTAGAACAAAAACTACTAATACAATATGCAGTTACAATTGAGAAAATAGTAAATTTATGAGACACAACTGGCAGTATGTGTTTTTCAATCTGTGGGAAAAAAATTACGTAAATTTTATGTTATACAACTGGCAATGTGTGTTTTACAATCTATGGACCAAAAAACGACAAATATGAATAAATCTTATGCGGTACAATTAGTAATGTTTATATTTATTTTGAGTATTTGTTCTAACAAATCTCGGGGGTAAGCGAGAATCGAACTCAGGTTACCTGGGATGACTAATTGAATGTTAAATACTAAGTTTTATGTGGTACTGTTGTTTTTTTTTTACTTCTTCCGGTAGTGCCTGGTGTCTTTACTTTTGTTAAAAGAGCAATATGAAAAAAGATTTTGGTCTATGATATCTGTAGCAGGCTATTAGCAATAACAGCTTCTAGATTATTAAGCATCGCCTCGTACTTCCCACTTCTCCCAACAGCTTCTAATATATTCGCAATGTCATTAACATTTTCGGGCAGTGCAGCTTCTTTGTTCTGCGCTACATCTGCGACCTCATCTAGCTGAACATATTGTATGTTTTCTACAGGATCATCCACCTCACATGGAGCAGCAGTTTCTTGATTCTCCACAGCAACCTCATTGTTCGTTGAGTCTATTTCTTGATTCTCCTCAGCAATCTCAGTGTTAGGTGTAACTAAGTCTTGATTATTAAATCAGGAGGAGCCATCGTTGAACCACCAACATCTCTATCTTGTGAATTCAATTTAAGTACGAAAGGGCATAAACAACTATTGACTCCGCAGCCACTTCATTTTCATTAGCCAGGCTTGATTTTGCAGTGAATCCATATGAGTCACATATAAATAGTGAATACAACACATAGCATAATTTCTGCAAATTAACTTTTTAGCCAGAAATAACTCAGCTGACACAAGATTAGCACCACCGGCACTCTCATTTTGCAGTACAGGGCTATTCTCTGCCTCAATATAAATTAACAGTAGAGTATCAATGTTTTATCACCAAAACTAATGAATCTTTATTAGCATTTACATGATATCCACATTTTACGTTTTATTAATTAACTTAATAATGTCTAGAATCGCATCACTTTAATTAATTAAGAGAAAATATATATATTCGAACAAGCTGTAAACTCGTGAATGACATGAACTCCTATAAAAACTAAATTAGTAATTTATATTGTATTTTAAAAATCATTACTGACTACTTGGTACATAACTTCTGGTTTGAATAAAAAACAGTTTCACATTGAGAACATATAGTACTTCTTTTGACCCCAAGAACATATCATACTTACCGATATATCTTCTGAAAATTCACGAAACAATAGTAAAGGTATTTTTTTTTTTGTATATTAGAAACAGAAAGAAAAAAACACTATCTTTGATTACTCTTATATAAAGCTATAAATCATAAGGATGAAAAGTACAACATAACACAAAATGAGTCATCGGAAATTGACATAAGTATTATTACAAAATGAGTCACCGGAAATTGAAATAAGTACTAATTCTGATATCCATGTTCCTAAAAAAAAAATCTTTCAGTTCTCTCTTTCTAGCTATTCTTGGTATTAGATTGTGAAATGTAATTATGCTGCAACAATGCTTGAAGAACTTCCGACAAGCTGCAGTGGTGAAAAGCTCTTCACTACTCAGAAAAAAATGAATGCGAACCTTGTGCTGGTTTCCAAAGCTGCTCAAAGGGATTTGGCAGCTCCGCAGATGTGGTGGGCTAAGGAATCAGAAAATCGCATGAGGGCATTGGTAGTGGTTGGAAAATAGATCGCCATGAAATTTTAAATCTTGCAAATTAGTTTCAGCAACTGATTGAATGTTTGGCTGATTAGGAAGTTGATATTTTAAGAAAATGGTACGGGAAGCTAAAGATCAAAACGATCAAAATGTCATGGAGCACTATCTTCATTGGTTATAAAACTCATGGGTGATCATCAAGGTTTTGGGAGGAGCAGATCATGGCAGACGATCAAGATCGGGGATATCATATGTAGCTATAGCAATCAAGTTATGACAAAGTTATTAGATTTGCGAAATTGATAGATTGATTTACACATTTAGATCATCATGGACCCGATCAGAGACAATAGGTTACACTCGATGTATTTAATTAAAAAAAATGAAATAGAAGAACCAGGAAATAAAAAACAATTGATATCTTGATTCTAGTGTCTTTGAGAAGGAGGAGGAAATGTAGACACCATAATGAACTGGCTTGTTATTGTGTCTATCGTCGAGAGTACATTATATAGGATGAAGAAATAACTTACACCAAAACAAAAACAAGCGATGACAACATGAGTTATAATTGAAACAATTAACAAAAACCAGGGGTTTAAAAAGGCGATTATAAAGAGAAAAATGCTAAATTGTATGCTGTACAGTTGTTAATGTGCATACTAAAACAGTGTGCTAGAAAAACAACTAATGTAAGATGAGGTTATAAAAGGAAGAAAAAACTAAATCTTATGCGGTACAGTTGGTAATGTTCATATGATTACAAAGAGAATTATTAAATTGTATGCGGTACAATTTGATAACGTATAAACTTGAAACCATGGGCTAAAAAAACAATTAATAATGTAATGTGCGGATGTGGAAGAGAAAACGTTAAATATAACGTGGATTCATTAGTTATGTCATATGTGCATACTTGATGAACCGGCTTCTTATTATCTGTACACAGATGGTCAGTAACAAAAACAGACAATGAAAACATGAATAAAAAAATCAACAAAAACATAAATTGGTTGTGTTATGCCCAAAAATCGGTATAAACATTATTCACGTCAAAATCAGATAGAGTGGTCAAAACTAAGATATGCACGCCTAAAATTAAGGAGAAGACAAGGAAACTTTCCTTTCTGTCAAAGCAATAGGCGCGCCCTTTTAGTAAGGGATGGTGCGCCCTGTGTATTAGTTGATTGAAGGGTTGTTAGCTGAATGTACACTCTGAATGTTGAAGGCGCGCCCTAATAAGATGAGGGAGGTGCGCCATGTTGTGTAGAAGAGGACTTTAAGGAATTTTCTAAGCAAGTCCTTTACCTGTGGAAGACAATTAGGGCGCGCCCTGTGTATTAGTTGATTGAAGGGTTGTTAGCTGAATGTACACTCTGAATGTTGAAGGCACGCCCTAATAAGATGAGGGAGGCGCGCCCTGTTGTGTAGAAAATGACTTTAAGGGATTTTCTGAGCAAGTCCTTTACCTGTGGAAGACAATTAAGGTGCACCCTAAGTAAGAGAAATAGCTTGCATAAGGACTTCAGCATGGTTACTTGGACAAGTTCTATGGATGATTCAAGGAAGGTGGAAGTTATTATAACTAACATATTTTTTGTAGGTACTCTATTGAAGAACTCCTTCCTGTAATGCAACCACAAGAAGGCGGTGTCCGTGGTCAGATATCTCCAGGGGTATGCCTGGACGGAAGGTCTCCTCCTGTAGTAGATGAGTGTCCTCATTGGGGATGTGGGGTAAATATTGGTGTGTGCTTTGGGAGATCTGTCTCTGTAGTCAACGGATGTCCTCGTTGGGAGACTTCGGAGTATCCTGCACTTTGCACCTAAAAACTTGGGATCATTTGTCCTGCAATCTGGTAGGGGCTCCTTATCCGGGGGACAAGAATGCGTCCAACATTTAGGGTGAACCACGGCTATAACTGCGTCTACGGATTAGAAAAATAGCTGGTAGCGGAGGTTTATCCTTGGCCTGGGAGATGCCTTATCCGTGAAGTCTCGAAACCGCGGACGAGTCTTGGGCCTTTGTGGTTGAGACTCATCGGCGGACATTCCTAAAGCTAGTAGAAGACGGTTTCCAGTAGGTTTCCTACTGGGCCTCGGGACAAGAGATCTAAGCTCATTAGGTTTCTTATTTCCCAAGAACTATGTTGGCTTGATTCCCTATAAATAGGGATACGTAGGCAAATTATAAGGGGTAAGAAGCGAGAGCGCAAAGGAGCCACCACTAACCCTAAGCAATATCAGCCACCAATAATCACAAACACTAAACACTGTTCATAAAATCAGACGATTACGATTCACGTTTTCCGACGAAGAACCACCGTCATAGATCTTGTTTCCGGCTACTAACCTCAAACTTTATTGCTACCAAATTCCTCTGTCAACAAATTGGCGCTAGAAGGAAGGGCTAATCAAGATCTGCATCTAGGAGGAAAGATGTCTCAATATCTTTATGAAAGTTCTTATGATGGATAAAGCTCCGATGAAGGCTCTGAGCAAGGTTATGATGAACCTTACGCTCCTACTCCGGTGAATCGTCCCACCCCGAATGTCGGTGGTCAGCCACCACTCCTGATTAGCAACGTAGATTTGTTGGAGCAGCTATATCACATGGGTGATGCCTTAAACGGCTTCGACTCGAGGTTAAGTATGGTGGAGCGGCGTAAGACAAGAAGAGGCCTTCGCCGTAACCGCTCTGCTCATGCACCTGGGAAAGCTCCCATGACCGATGATCCGGTTGGCCATGGCTAATTAGGGGCGACCGCGTGGCAATAACGTCGTGACGTCTAATTTACTCCAATGATACAACCCCGATCGTTGAATTTGTTGATGAAGATACTGATGGATGAGAGGTGCCACAGGCAAGCGGAGTCTATCCCAGCGAATGAACAACGAGGTTTCACTGCTTTGAAGGATCTCTTGGGAATCCGTTTGGGAGATGATGATCTAAGGATGTTACTTTTGGAATGGCAGAGGGATGCCGATCGCGAGGATGTGATGCCCCATGGTCCAATGCGTGTGCCCCTGAATACCCTTGAGAATTAGGAGCGGCACCGCGACTATGAGAGAGCTCCTCCTCGCGGATCGATGGACCGGTATGGTTGAGGATATGGAAGTGACCGTTGGAGAAAACCCCAGTGGAGGGGAAGAGGCAGAGGCCAAGGTAGATACTTGGACCGATATCATCGCGATAACTATCATGGCTACAGGGATACTAGCACTTACGACAGTGCTGAAAGAGATAACTATGCGGGGAATGACGGTCGTAGGGATATCCATAATTATGATCGCGAGACGCCTCAGGGTCGCGGCCGAGGTCAAAAAGAAAATACGGAGGGAGATCAAGGGCGAAACCAAGTGGTAGTTGTGGTACCTAGAGGAGAGCAAACTGATTCCCAAAATATTAATCAACAACAGGCTCCTCCAGGTGGAAATCAAGTAGTGCTACCACCACCTCATCCCCAAGGTCCACAACCTCACATGCATAATATCCCTGGTATGGGAACCTTTAATATGGACGATCTAAAGAGACTACTCAATCATTTAGAAGGAAGAGTAACAACAACGGCTAAAATTCCTTCACCATTCTCTATAGATGTGAGAGAGGATCAGTTCCCGGCCGGATACCATTACACTACTAGCGATATCCGGTTCCATGGAAGTTCAGATCCTGAGGAATTCTTGGGGTAATTTAATATAGAGATGGATGTGTATCAAGTTCCCAACCTGGCCTGATGCCGACTCTTGGCGGCCACTTTCAGGGAGAGCGCTCAGCAATGGTTTCAAAGGTTTGGACCGGGAGTAATCACTTCTTGGGACCAAACGAAAACCTTATTCCTGACCAAGTTCCAAGCAGCTGTGAGATATGCTCCGTCTGTCACTACTCTGGCTAATGTCAAACAAAGGGAGAACGAAAGCTTGACATCTTACTTTAAAAGGTTCAACACTGAGTCTACCAGCATGAGAGGTGTTTCTGACAAAGCTTTCAAAAGTTTTTTGATAGCAGGGCTAAGGGTTGGCTCGGATTTCTAGAAACATTTATAGGGAAAAGACCCGGATACTCTGGCAGATGTCTTTGCTTTGGCAGAATCATTCAAGGCCATAGAACAATCTTTGGAAGAGGTGCAACAGACTCTGCAAACAAGCCAGAGAGGCAGAGCAAGGAAGAGGGACAGATCTCCGAGCCCAAGATACCGAAGAAGTAGTCGAAGCCCGAGTCGGATAAATGCTACAATTGTAAGGAGTGAGTGGAGCCCTCCCTCGATCTATAACAACAGAACTAGCGGGTATACCCCTTTGGCTGCATCGATTGAGCACATCTTTGAGGTAAACAAGAATAGAGGACTTTTTAGAAAACCCGAGGCTCTGTCATCTTGGCAAAGCAAAGATAAGAAGAAATATTATGAATACCATGAATCATCCCGACAAAATACATATGAGTGTTGGAAATTAAAGGACGAAATCGAAGCTCTAATCAAGGAAGGATATCTTGGTGAGTGGGTAGTAAAGGAAGTAAGGAGGCATAAAAGTGGCGGCGACAAAGTAAAGGAAGAAGGAGGTCGCACCCCTCAGGGGCCGAACAATGAAACTCTGGAAGAAAATAAGTTTGTCAAGGATGGCAGCATCCGAGAAATATACGGAGGAGGTCCTGGAATGGAATGCAGTAACAGAGCCTTGGCAAGATATGCCAGGGAAGCTCGGTTTAGACCATTAACTGACGTCCGCAGGGTGGAGACTAAGCCACCCAAGGTATTTAAGGGAGAATTCATGAATATCACCTTCATGGAAGCAGATTCTAGGTGGGTACACCACCCCCACAATGATGTCTTGGTCATTTATCTCCAAATCGGAACTAAAAACATCTATAGAGCCTTCGTAGACAATGGAAGCTCATCAAACATCTTTTACTACAACACATTTAAGAAGATGGGATTACTTGGTCGAGATATGTCAGGAGAGGATTCTTGGGTCTATGGTTTCTCTGGTGAAGGCGTTAGAGTCATGGGATCAATTCTATTGCCATGCACCCTGGGAGAGAGTCCGTTGTCCGTGACAAAGATGCTCGAGTTTAAGGTCCTAAAACAGGAGTCATCCCGCAATGTGCTGATGGGACGACCTTTTCTCAGGGAAATGACGGTCATCACCTCAATCCACCACCTTACCATCAAATTCCCAACCTTGAACGGAGTTGGAAGCATAAAAGTCTATCAATATGACTCTTGGGAATGTTACAGACAAGCCATGAGGGGCTTTAGAAGAAAGGATGTCCAAGTCGGCGACACCTCAGATGATGAACTAGAGAGAAGTATCGAACAACCAATCGAGGAGATTTGTGTCCACTATTATGTTGAAGAAGGAAATGAATACTCCTCTGGGTTGCCTTCAACAATGTTGGTCTTAGAAGACACTATCAGGATTGAAATATTATAAGAAGAAGAGACTCCAAATGACATAATCCAAGCAAACTTTAATGGGGAATGGCTCGAAGGGAGGTTTGATGTTTTGAAAGGCCTTAAATAAGATATATATATATAAGGTGGATTCCCCTCTTCCTGAGGGCGCGCCCTTATCTTCAAATGTTTCAGAGGAAGTTGATGCCCCTGTACTTCAGGGCGCGCCTTCTCCCATTTCAAACTTAAAAGAAGTTGACGCCCCTGTCATACAGGGCGTGCCTTCAATCAGGAAAGAAGTTGATGCTCCCCCCAAGAGGATGTGCCTTCTCAGTGAAGTAGTGAGGATCACAATCAGCTCGACTTGGATCCACTGATACCAATGCCAACAGAGAAAATGGGGCCAGTAGAAGACACAATTGAAATCCCTGTCGATGAGAAGGATCCAAGCAAAGTTCTAAAAATTGGGTCTCAGTTGTCTCCAAGGCTGAAAGAAGGGCTTTCCATATTTCTCTTGGCAAATCTTGATGTGTTTGCGTGGAGCCATTTTGATATGGTTAGAATTGATCCAAAAGTCATGTGTCACCGATTGAATATTGATTCCAAGCATAAAGGAATTCGACAAAAGTGTAGAGCTGTGAGTGGAGAAAGGGCTATAGCTTTGGCAGAGGAAGTAGAGAGACTTTTGGACGTTGGACTAATCATAGAATCTTTTTACCCGGAATGGTTGGCAAACACGGTGTTAGTGAAAAAACCCAATGGAAAGTGGAGAACTTGCGTGGACTTCACCGATCTAAATAAAGCATGCCCAAAGGATAGCTTTCCTTTGCCAAGAATTGATCAGTTGGTTGATGCAACGGTCGGACATGCTCTGCTAAGTTTTATGGACGCATACTCTGGCTATAATCAAATTCCCATGTATGAACCTGATTAGGAGCATACCTCATTCATCACTGACAGAGGTTTGTACTGCTACATCGGGATGCCATTTGGTCTAATCAATGCTGGGGCGACTTACCAAAGGCTGGTGAATAAGATGTTTAAGAAGCAGATTGGGAAAATGATGGAGGGTATATGTGAATGATATGCTGGTGAAATCCAAGCGAGCAGATGATCATATAGTGGATTTAGCAGAGATGTTCCACATTCTGAGAAAATATAGGATGAAGCTGAATCCTCAAAAATGCGTATTTGGCGTTGAGTTAGGGAAATTCATGGGATTCATGATAAATCACCAAGGGATTGAAGCAGATCCCGCAAAAATCAAGGACCTGCTGGACACGAAATCTCCGACCAACATTAAGCAAGTACAGAGTCTGACAGGAAGAATTGCGGCATTAAATTGATTTGTATCAAAATCTTTAGATAAATGTAAGGAATCCTTTAAGGAAATTAAGGGCATTGGAAAAGATTTTGTGTGGACCTCGGACTGTGAGGAAGCTTTTCAGAAAATCAAAGAACGGTTGGGAAATCCTCCTATGCTGGCCAAGCCAGAAGATGGGGAAGCATTGATTCTTTACTTGGCAGTTCCAAAATACTCCATCAGCGCAGCATTGGTAAAAGAAGAAGAAGGTCGCCAATCACCGGTATATTATGTAAGTAAGAGATTATTGGATGCAGAAACTAGGTACACCAACATGGAAAAACTAGTATATGCCCTTGTCCTTGCGGCACGAAAGCTAATGCCATACTTTCAAGCTCATCGGATAGAGGTCCACACCACTTATCCTCTCAGGCACATTTTACATAAGCCAGAGTCGTCAGAGAAAATGTTGAAGTGGGCAGTAGAATTGGGACAATTTGATCTGAAATATTGCCCTCGCACGGCAATCAAGGGGAAAGCGTTGGCTGATTTCATACTTGAGTTCGATTCTGAGGTAGATGATAAGGCTATAGTGCTGGCAGAACCTTCCTCACAGGGGAATGCCCCTAACGAAGTGAGAGAAGAGTTCTCACACCCTTGTTGGGTCTTGCATGTTCATGGGGCTATGAATAATAACGGAGCAGGAGCCGGGATTATTTTGGTTACTCCAGAAGGACATCATATGATGAGTGCCATTCACTTCAAGTTCTATATCACCAACAATGATGCTGAATATAAAGCCCTGATTAATGGTCTGGAGATAGCCTTGGAGGTGGGAGTTATAAATTTGATAGCTCGGAGTGACTCGGAGTTGGTAGTAAATCAGGTTAATGGAGGATTCCAGGCCCGAGGCCCTCGAACTGAGTTATACATGAGATGTGTGCAGCGTTTACTTCAAAAATTTAGAAGCGCCAAGATGGAAGGCGTGCCAAGAGAAAAGAATGGAAATGCGGATGCCTTGGCAAAAATGGGCTCATAGATGGACAGCGTGTTGCTAGGACAAATTCCCTTGGGAATTCAAGAAATTCCAAGTATTCCAGAGATGAGTGTGTTTCAGATGCAAAAGGTCCCGCAGGAGACTTAGATGACTCCTATACACAACTATATCCGCACTGAGACTTTGCCGGAAGACAAGCTACAGGCTCGACGCCTTCGTTATCAGGCTGCAAAATATGTTGGCTATGATGGGGTGCTATATAAGAGAGGTTTTAATCAGCCGCTTTTATGATGTGTAGATCTGGAAGAAGGAAATTATATTCTTAGAGAGATACATGAAGGAATCTGCGAAAATCACTCGGGGGGTGGTTCATTGGCATTAAAATTCCTTAGACAGGGTATTATTGGCCAACCATGAAAGAAGATGCTTTCAAGTTTGTTAGGGCGTGTGATCGTTGCCAACAATTTTTTAATTACTGTAACACCCCGGAAATGTCCATAACTTCGTTAGCAAGTCCTTGGCCTTTCGTTATATGGGGAATTGATCTCATTGGAGAACTTCCAAAGGCCAAGGGAGGTGTGAAGTATGTCATAGTGGTTGTTGATTACTTTACAAATTGGGGGGAAGCTATGCCATTGGCCACGATCACGGCTAAGAAAATCAAAGATTTTGTTTTCAATTCTATAGTATGCATATTTGGTATTCCATATAAACTCATATCTGACAACGGGAAGCAGTTTGACAATAAAGAGTTGAGAAAGCTTTGCGAAGACTTAAACATCAAGAAAGATTTCACTGCAGTTTATCACCCACAAAGTAATGGCCAGACAGAAGCCATAAATAAGATTATTAAACACACTCTAAAGGCCAAGCTAGAAGAAAATAAGGGAGATTGGCCAAAGGAGATTCTAATGGTCCTTTGGTCTTATAACACAACTTCGAGGTTGACTACGGGCGAGTCCCCTTTTTTGCTAACCTACGGGTATGAGGATATGATTCCCGTAGAAATGGGAGCTGGATCGTTGTGAAGGGATTTGTTCGTTGAGGAAGATACAGAAGTCAATCAAAGGCTCCACTTGGATTCCTGGATGAAGCTACAATGAATTCTCAGTTGAAACTTGCTGCATATCAACAGAGAATTGCAAGGTATTTCAATAAGAAGGTGGAGTCTATGCCGTATAAGGTGGGAGATCTTGTTTTGCAAAAAGTCATGCCGAATACTAAAATAGCTCAGCATGGAGTGCTTGGAGCTAATTGGGAAGAATCGTACAGGGTCAAAGCTATACTTTGGAAGGGAACTTATTGCTTGGAAGATTTAGATGGCAAGCTCATCCCTCGAGCTTGGAATGCAGATCACTTGTGAAAGTATTATCAGTAGGGTGCAGCCTTGGCCCTCTCATTTCTATGATTGATTTTTATGTAATAGACTGGAAGCAAATAAATTCATCCTAGCCTAGGGGGTAGTAAATATAAATAAGAACCTTGGAAATAGTTGAAGGATAAAAAAATTCAAATAATTTTCCCACAGAGCAGAGTAGTCATGGGACTGGTGTAATTATCATACTAGAGCGTATTACCAATAAAAGAGAAAAGTTGCTCCAGTTGTGTATTTTTTTGATACTTATTCCCTTAAAAAGATAAGGTGCGCTCTCTTTGGAAGGGTCTTAGTGACAATAATTTGGGAAAAGTTATGTTAATTCAAACTACACAAACAAAAAGATATGATACTTCACTTATAACAGTTGAATTCCATATATATTAAAGGATATGTAAAACCTACAGGTCAGAGATGGACGCGCCCTCTGAATGAGGAATCGTAAAAACTCCTGATCTAACTATCCTCTAAGGTCAGGGGTGCGCCCTAATGGTAGATGCGCCATAATCGAGCTTGTCTCCCAAAGTCCACAGTTATGACTAGAAGATAGAGTGGAACGGTGACATCAATTCGACTTGGAAAAGTATGGCTCACAAAAGATAAAATAGCCAAAAATAATGAGGTTTGCCTTTTTAAATTGGTCTTGAAATAATATCATGTTCTAAGTTAACATACTGTCAAGATAGGAGGTGCCCCAAGTTTCTCAGACATCAGGGTGCGCCCTTATAATAGGAGGCGTCCCAAGTTTATATACTTAGAAAATTTTATCAGAACAGAAATGAAAAATATACGATTGTCATAATAAAAGCAATTCCAAAAAACCAACATAAAAGGGTAAATATTTTTACAACTTTGCACAACATCAAAAGAGGGCTGGCACCTCAAAGTATAAAGATTGGTTTAAAACATATTAAAAAGCATATCAGGGCACGCCCTGAGAGTCACTGGTTGGAGCAATTGATTGGAGAGGAACTGAGGGATCAACCTCAAGCGTGTCCTTGGCAAGTTCATCAGTGGGAGCACCTTCTTCCTCTTCCAGGCCAAGCTCAACCCTTTTTTTCCTGAATCTCCTTAGCAAACTCTTTCTTGAACTCCGCCATCTCAGCAACCGTCTCCTCACGAAACTTTTCAAAGGTATATTCAGGATCATTCACCACGAATCCAATCTTGTAGAAATGGAAACCATTGGCAAAGGTTTCGTCTGTTATCATTCTTCTCTTCTCCATTCAACCATACTTCTCTTGATCCTTAAGGTGCTCCACCCTCAATTTTGTCTCAGCTAGCTCTGTGTGGAGAGATTCAGCCTTTTTATTGGAAGTATCAAGTTGAGAAGTCAAGTTCGCCACCTCACCTTTAAGAAAAGAAATCTCGGAGTCCTTTGCCTTGATGTCCTTGGAGTGGAGGAAATCCTTATCCTTGAGAGTGTTCTGCAAGATGTTGTTATCTCCTTGAAGCCTCTCCAGGCGTGCCCTATCCTCCGGAACTTGTCTACAACTTGGGTTGAATGAAGCATAAGCTGGCAGGAAGCTTTGACAGAAGCTCTGATGGATTCCTCCAAGCTCGTTACCTGCGACTTCCCTACTTCCTCGTTGGTTACATAAAGTGATCCTACAGGGCCGAATTAGCTAAGTACAGAAGAAGAGTGGGAAGGCGCGCCCTCTGTTTAGGGCTTCTTAGGCGCACCTTGTTCCTCAGTTAAGTCTACCATAGTCCTTTTGGGGACAAGGGTAGGTTGGAGAACATGAGGAATAGGAATTGGTGACTGAGCTTTGGGTGCATCTTTCCTTGGAGGTTTGGACTTGGGTTTGTTGGTAGGGCGCGCCCCAAATGACTTAGAAATCCTAGGAGGAGTCATTTCTGTACAAAACATGTGAAAAATATTAGTAAACATGGTAAAAAGGCACGCCCAGCAACTAGGACGCGCCCAAACAAGATCAAAGTTGCTATTAAAGACACAAAACATATGTTTATGATATGTAGAAGTAGAAGCAGCAAATAAAAATAAATGCAAGTATGAGGCACACGAAGTACAATATGCAATATACAGAAAATGATAGCAAGGTAAAATATAGGTAGGACGCGCCCTAAAGGGAAGGCGTGCCCTCACAAATACTATCATTGATCAAACCTAATGGGGGTTCACTTTGGGTGGTACTCTCTTCGTGTTCTTCTTCATCTTCTTCCTCATCGCTGTCAATTTCTACAACACGAGTAAGGGGAATGCCTTTCCTAAACTCTGTGTATCTACATTTAGTCCCAACAATATCATATAGTATTCCAACTCACATTAGGTGGGCCTCTGTGACAAGTGTCTTCAAATTCCACCTCGCTGAAGCAATCTTGAGTAGGGCTTCCGCCCTTTCTTTGGGCGCGCCCTCAAGTTCCCGCACAGAGGGTTTGTCTAGTACAGAAGGGAAGGATTACTTGAGAATAAAATCTAAAATAAATTAAAAATGAAAAAGCAAAAGGGTGCGCCTTTACTTGGATCTGTGTTGAACTGGATTCTAACTCCATCCCTTCTCGTGGCTGACTTTGCCTGATGAGAAGCCCTTCTTGTTATGTTGTTTGTCCAGAACCAGATAGTAATAGCCATGATCAAATTTTATGAGGCTGAAGAAATGGCTAACTTCTTCCATAGTAGATGCAGGGAATCCTAAGTCCATGTACATAATTTACAGTGTCAGAACAAGCTTGTAGCTGTTGGGAGATAATTGGAGAGGGACCAAGTCGTATAACTCAATCACATCCCACAAGTAGGGATGGAGAGGCGTGCCCACACCTAAAGATACCATCTTTGGACTGATAACCATCCTTGGAATTCTGAAATTTCTGCCATAATTGAAGAGATGGGGGCGCATCATGCTCAGAGGGCGCGCCCATATCCCTTTCATATCATAATATTCCATTAACCATTCTAATTGTTCATCCGAACAATTAGACAAAAGCCCCACACAGAATAGCTTTTCTTGTTCCTTTCTGAAACGCTTCTTCACGACCTTTGTGCAAACTTCATACTTACTCCAGTCAAAATCCAACTCGTTATCAGAAACTTCCCAGTAAACGAATAGAGTGGGTGAAGGTGCTGGGGAGGTAGAGAACTGAAGGGTATCTTCGTCGAAAAAATTCATCTCATCACGGAAAGGTGATAAGTTCTCCTCAGGTGCGCCCTCAAAATTAGGGAAAGTAGGTGCGCCCTGAGATGGACTGGAGGAGATCGCCCTATAAAAGACTTTGGATGGGCCTACACCAATATTGGCTCCAATCTCTGTGCTCCTATATCTGTCTGCGTTTAAAGACTCCAACCAATCATCGTCATCGAATTATGTCTCAACAGGAGCAGGGGATCTCTCTTTTTGGACCAATTTTTATTTGTCACATCTTCGAGATAAAGGGACGTTGTCCATAGAGGAACTGTTTGAAGAATCTGCCATCAAGTTGCCTTCTTTGGAATCTCGAACAAGGCGCGCCACCCGGTTTAAAAACTCAGGAGTTTGGTGGGCGTTTGGAGGTTGAGGTTTGAAGTAGGCGTTAGGAGGAGAATAGATTCCAAGATTTGAGAGAAATTCCTTGAAAGGATGAAATGGAGAAGACGCGCCCTCGACTTCCAACTGTCAAAAGAAAAGCAAAAATCATTGAGGGTGCGTCCAATTTATAAAAAGGAGAAGAAAATATGAAAAGCATGTTGTGAATATGTTGTGTACTTGATGATCACTTAAACAAAACATCTAGGTAGATTTTACTTAGTGAAATAATGTAGCACTCGACGGATAAGAATTATAGTCCCGACGGATAACTCATTATAGTCCCGACGGATGATTAACTTATTATCCATCGAGTGAGTAGCTTATGTAATAATAAGTTTGTAGCACAGTGATGTATGCACCTTTGTATAAAATCTGTAGTAGCATATAAGTCATGTTGACTTTATCTAGATATGCAGAATAGGTTGATTAATTGTACATAAGTAATGTCTTGTAATTCTGTATAAGTGAAATGAAGTCAAGTGCCAAAATAGCTACCGACGGATGATTAACAAAGCCTTCGACGGATGATCAAAAGACTATCAAAGGATGTTTAACATAGCAGTCGACGGATGATCAATTAAGTCATCGACGGATGATCTAAAAGTCGATGGATGATCATATCAAGAATTCAGACATCAGTTGAACAGTGAAAGCTGACACACAGCCGTCGAGTTGGATACAAACACATTGTGGAAGCCCATTAACTGGGTAATAGAGGACAAAAAGCAGCAAAGATTAAGACTGTTAGATTTTATATTTGTTCAGTCTTTTTGACTTTGTAATCTTGGTATTATATAAACCAAGAGAGTAGCAAATAGAAAAATAACTGAGATAGCTGAGAAACACAAAAACGGAGAAATCTTTGTAAGCATAATCTTTAGCATTTCCTGTATTCTCAGTAGTTCCATTTGTAAGCAGCTGTGAGCATTTCTGCACACAGAGTCCTCTCGATATTATATATATATATATATATCTCTGGTGGAATTGTTTAAATCCACCAGAAAGTTTTTAAAGACTCTTGTTTTTAACTACTTGTGTTTTTATTCATTTAAGTTTATATTCCGCATTGTGCTAATCAAAACGAATATATCAATAATCGAGTTGAACATTTTTATTTCAAGAAAAAGGTTCAAGAATTCCATTCAACCCCCCTTCTGTAATTCTTGCTACATTGTTAAGGGACTAACAATTGGTATCAGAGCAAACTCTTAATCTACAAAGAGTTTAAAGATCAAAACAATTCAGCAAGATGAACAAGAAAGATGTTGAAGTCAAGATTCCTTTTCTTGATAAAGATAATTACCATCATTTGAAGGTAAAGATGCATCTTCACATTCTCTCTCAAGATGAGGCCTATGTGGACTGCATCGAAAGAGGCCCTCATGTTCCAATGAGAGCTGCAACAGGAAATGAGCCATCTGTTCCAAAGCCAAGGCATGAATGGTCTAATCCTGACATTGAACAAGTCAGGAAAGATAAAAAGGCCATGAACATTCTGTTCAATGGTGTTGATGCAGACATGTTTGATAACATCATCAACTGCAAGACTGCCAAGGAAGTTTGTGACATAATACAGATAATATATGATGGTACTGAGCAAGTAAGAGGAAATAAAATGCAGCTCCTGATTCAGCAATATGAGCATTTTCACAATGAAAAAAGTGAATCACTCACTGACATTTTTGGTAGATTCCAAAAACTACTAAATGCTCTTAAGTTGCATGGAAGAGTCTATCAGACTAAAGACTCCAATCTGAAATTTCTCAGATCTCTTCCAAAGGAATGGAAACCAATGATAGTCTCATTGAGAAACTCACAGGATTATAAGGAGTTTACTTTAGAGAGACTATATTACATTCTGAAAACCTATGAGCTTGAGATAGAGCAGGATGAAAGAATGGAGAGAGGAAAGAAGAAAGGAGGATCCATTGCACTAGTTGTTGATCTGGAAAAGGAGAAGGAAGTGAAGATGGAAGCTGTGGAATCAACTTCAAAGGTCTGTGAAAGCAAGGGTAAGGGGCTAGCTACAGAAAATGAAGATTCATTGAGCCAAGATGACATGGAGGACATTGATAAGCACCTAGCATTCCTTTCAAGAAGATTTTCCAAGCTCAAGTTCAAAAAGAACTTTGGAGCGGCCAAGCCAAATAAAAACATGGTGGATAAGTCAAAATTCAAATGTTTCAAATGTGGCTTGGCAGGGCATTTTGCAAATGAGTGTAGAAAGTCAGATTCCAGTAAGAAAAGATTTGAGTCTGTAGATTACAAGCAAAAATACTTTGATCTACTCAAACAAAAGGAAAGGGCTTTTATTACACAAGAGAATGACTGGGCAGCTGATGGCTTGGATGAAGATGAAGATGTCAGCTATGTCAATCTAGCCCAAGTCTGATGAAACAGAGACAAGTTCCTCAAACAATCAGGTAATCACTATAAACCTTGCACATTTATCTAAAGCTGAGTGTAATGATGCCATAAATGACATGTCTACAGAATTGTATCATTTGCGTGTTACATTTTAAGTCCCTCACTAAAGAAAATGCTAAAATCAAATAAAACAACTTGTTTTTAAGTGAGAGGAATAATGTGCTTGAGTCTCAGTTTGTTGAGTTTGAAAAACTAAAAATTGAGTGTAGGATTGCCAAGGAGGAATTAACTGAGTCTTTGAAAAAGGAAGAAATTTTAAAGAAGCAGCTCGATCGTGAACAAGAGGTGATTAAAGCATGGAAAACATCCAGAGATGTTCATGCTCAAATCACCAAGGTTCAGGGAATTGAGTCTTTTTGTGATGAAGCCTGGAAAAAGAATAAGGAGAAACTAGAACCTATTTTGGTAGATGGGTTGCTGACAGATGTAGACTCGACGGATGATGAGGACTATCCGTCGGATAACAAAAAGTGTTATCCGTCGAATGATAAAAATCCTCATCCGTCAGCTGTAAGCAAACCCATTAGCAAAGCCAAATTAACCAAGCTAAATGATAAGTATGGGTCTGTTTCCAAGAACTTTGTTTCAGGAGAGTCAAGTCAAGCTAAGAAAGGGAAAAAGGCTAATGTTGGTCACATGACTGTCAAACAGTTAAGTGACAGACTTGAGAAAATAGAGGTAAAAACAGAGACTAAAAAGAAAAACAATAGGAATGGTAAAGTAGGGATTAACAAACACAATAACTACACACCTGATAAATATGCTCCTGGAAAGATCTGTGTCAAGTGTGGTAGTGTAAATCATTTGTCTGTTAATTGCAAATATGCCATGCCTACTCCCATGTCTGTTTAGTCTCAATTTCCTAACATGAATGCCATGCCTCCTATGCCTGTTAATGCTATGCCTACACAGAATATTAATGCACAGTTTGTTAATATGCCATTTGCACATAATCCATATTATGCTGCATACAATATGCCTCAAATGCCATTTAGCATGCCTTACTGGAATAACATGTTTGCACCAAGCATGCAATTTCCTGTTAGCCATAACATGCATGATAATTCTGTTGCATCTAGTGGTTTCAAAGGCCCAACCCAAATGACTAAGGAAGAATCTGAAATTCCTAAGTCAAATGAGTTAAGACCTAAGAAATAGAAGAAGAAAGCTAACAAGGCAGGACCCAAGGAAACTTGGGTACCAAAATCAACTTGATTTGATTTTGATGTGTGCAGGGAAATAGAAGGAATCTTTGGTACTTGGATAGTGGTTGTTCAAGACACATGACTGGTGATTCTACCCTGCTCACAGAATTTAAGGAGAGAGCTGGCCCAAGTATTACTTTTGGAGATGACAGCAAAGGATATACTGTGGGATATGGCTTGATTTCAAAGGACAATGTCATCATTGAAGAGGTTGCCTTAGTGGATGGTCTCAAACATAATCTGTTGAGTATCAGCCAGCTTTGTGACAAAGGCAACTCAGTAACCTTCAACAAAGAAGCCTGTGTTGTGACTAACAATCAAAACAACAAAGTGGTTCTCACTGGTGTGAGAAGAAGAAATGTGTATCTAGCTGACTTCAACTCAACTAAAGCAGAATCTGTAACTTGTCTTCTCAGTAAAGCAAGTCAAGATGAAAGTTGGCTATGGCACAAGAAGCTATCCCATCTAAACTTCAAGACCATGAATGAGCTGGTAAAGAAAGATGTGGCGCCCTCCAAACCCGGGTCAGAAGTTTGGGGTCCACAACACAACACAATATATCAACCTGAATAAGAAATATTATTTATAATGACCCTGCTTCACAAAACCACGGATCGCAACAGGTTAAAGTATGAAAACAAGCCACAACCTTAATTATTACATCGTACTAAATCTCAACTAATTTAACTTACAATTGAAAATAAAATCATTCTTACAACCTTGTTATCTCACTACTGCCAATAGCTCTTGCTAGCTCGATCAATCATAGTCTGGAATCCTAGCTCGAACATTGAACTGGGAAACCTTGCTAACAACCATATCCTTCTTAACTGTAGAATATATAAGAAGATTTGCAAGAGTGAGCTAACTAGCTCAGCAAGTCATATTATCAATAACTGAGGTTAAACAATAATAAATGAGATGATTCAAAAGAATCAAGTTCCTTGTTAAACAACCAATAGAATTGGATATTCATTTTAAGTTTCTAAAATCAAGGTTAGGCTGCTGATCAGTCACGCACTAACCCCGAGCAAAGCACACATCATTGCTCTGACTACTGGATCCAAGGCCCACATTGGCCTAACTTGACCATCGATATGGTCTGACCACGAATCTGGTCCATACAAAGAAAACTATCCAATTCTAAATAGTTCAATATGATAAACAATAGAATTCAATAAAACCAGATCATAATCAGTAACAATAAAACATTTGTATAAAAGCATGGTGAAAATTCATGCTTACCGAAAGGGTATGTCAAAGTTCATAAAAGAAGTGGCCTCCAGCCGGTAGGATAATCGAGTATTAGATGAATAGTGTTTTTACAAAGTTTTAGTGCTTCGATATCACAATGTATGGTTAAGTATAAAAGTTTCTGTATATATAAACAATTTTGTTCCAGTGTTTGGTATATGATGGATATATATTTTTGGAGTAGTATCGTATTTGTGTGGTTTAATATTTGGTAAATCCACAAGAAATGGTTCACAAAGAATAAGGCTTACGACTCAAAGATCAAATGATGTGGCTCAGGTTCAAGGCTGGAGGATTCAAAGTATTTCCAATATAAAACAGAGCTATTTTGAATATTAACAATAGGTCACAAGAGAATTTAGAAATATTTGCAATAAATCTCGAGAAAGGTTTAGAAGTACTTGCCTTATCATAATCGATTTCAACTTCACTTGTACTTGTCTAATGACCTCTTTCAACAATCACTCGTCGGCTTCTTCTATACCTCGCTTCTATCCTCTGATCACTTGTTGTATTTTCTACATATCAATTCTATTTTCTGATCACCTGCTTCTCTTTCTTACGCCTTGCTTACTCTGCTAGGCATCATAAGTATCTATCAATATTCCACTCATACGATTCTGTTCAACACATACTTCTATCCACCCTTCGTTTCACCTAAATCCGATTAACGGATCAAAAGTTATGCTATAAACCAGTAATCACCGAATATATAGACCGACAGTCAATCAACAAGTCACATATAACACATAATTCATCACATAATCAATGACATATCATTTATAAAGACATTTCGGGTCATAAATAGGCTTTCTGGTATTTAAAATGATTTTTAAAACATTTTTCGGAATTAAAACGAGTCGTTGGATCCATTTCGGAATAATAAACAGGGTTCGGTTGGCCAATTCTGGCTCCGAAACAATTTTAGAATAATTATCGAGCCTTGAAAATAATTTAGAATAATATTTTAAAGCTCGAAACTATTTTTCGAAATTTTTAAATCATTTTTAAATAATTAAATCTAATTAAATAATAAATTAAAATCAATTAATAATTAATTAAATCAATTAATCAATTAATTTTCGAATTAATTGACTAATTAATCAATAAAAATTAACTGAAATTAATTAAATAATTAATTCAGATTTATTTTTGAATTAAAAATAATTTTTGGAATTAAAATAATGATTTTTGAAATTAAAATAATCATTTTCGGATTTTTCTGAAATTAAAAACAATTTTGAAAATAATTTATAAAAAGAAATCCGAATTTTAAAAGAATTCAAAACAGGAATCCAGAATTTGTAAAATTCTGGAAACTTCAGGTACTAACTTGCAAAAACGTCAAAAACAACTTTGATTTAGGAATAATCTGAATCAAAACCGGGTTTTTAATAAAAAGAAACGGGTCAGGAACCGGGTCGCCGGGTCGGGATGAACCGCCGGACGAACCCAGAATCCGGTGACCCTTTCCGGATTCCGGTGACCTCAATCGGGGTCGAAAACAACCTCGTTTGATCTATTTTTCAATGCAAAATCAATCTAAGCACTTCTAGAAGCCTAACCATTCAACAATCTGTCCACAACAATCATTTAATCAATTTTTCGGCCAAAACACGAAGAACTCCGGCGAGAACTTCAAACAACAACTCCGTTCAATCTAGAAATCGTCTGATAACATGCTATATATGATTAGATTGCAAATTTTAAGGGGAACAAAACCCACCCCTTTAGAACTTCTGATAATCCCTAAATAAGAAACCCCCAATTTTAATCAAGAACATTCAAACGAATATAAACCCTAGTTATACAATTCGAGAATCAAACCCTAATTTGAACATGTTATTGAACTCCAAATTCGAAGTATAATATACCAAAATGATCAGGAAAATAAGCTCTACAACATACAATCACCAAATCATTCAAACAACCATCCGTACAAAAATTCATAGTTTAAATACCAAGAAATTCGAATATAAATAATTAAATAGAAAATCACCTGATGTTTCTGGGTTGAAATTGATGGAAGATTTGGATTCTAGATTTCAGTAGCTTCGTTTTGAGTATATGTATGCCAAAATCGGATATCGATAACGCCTCCGAATTTATGTTTGATTATGAAGAACATAATATAATTATAGTATTTTCTCTGTAAAAACTCTGTAAATACTGTTTGCAAATGATTTCCGGTACAAAATAAAATACGGTAAATGCTATTTATAATTACGGAAAATTAGTATCCCGTTGGATCATTCCGGATATAAAACGGTACGTTTATTTATAAAAACTGATCCAAACGGTATCGGTTTTCGGGATAATTATCCAAACTAGTACAATTTGTACTGCGGTCTTGGTCTCAGCACCTGGTTACACGTACTACGAAGTGATAATTGGGATAGTTTAATAAAAAAGCTCCTGTTTATCGAAAATACCGGTTTTATTGATTTACCGAAACGAATAATGTATCGAAAATATTGCGTCGGGACCCGCGCAGGACAAACCGTACGCCGGATCGAAAAAGTCAAAACACGGAATATGCTCGGAATATTACAATTAGGTTAGGAAGGAGTTCTCGGAAGAGTTTCGGGTTCCAAAAACGTAACAACGGCTGACGTCGGTTGGTTCCCGTTTTTATAAAATAGGTTTTAAATACCCGGAAAAAGATTTTATAAATTTCATATGATCCTTATAAATCCATAAATCAACATAAAAATAATTAGGAAGATATGACAATTATCTATATTTTATTTTGAACATATAAAAATGAAAATACTCAATTGATATCATTTTTAAACATCCAAACACATTTAACACTTAACAAATAATTCACAAAATAGATACTGAACAGTAATTGTCATATCTTCCTAATTATTTTTATGTTGATTTATGGATTTATAAGGATCATATGAAATTTATAAAAAAAAAAATTCCGGGTATTTAAAACCTATTTTATAAAAACGGGAACCAACCGACGTCAGCCGTTGTTACGTTTTTGGAACCCGAAACTCTTCCGAGAACTCCTTCCTAACCTAATTGTAATATTCCGAGCATATTCCGTGTTTTGACTTTTTCGATCCGGCGTACGGTTTGTCCTGCGCGGGTCCCGGCGCAACATTTTCGATACAATATTCATTTCGGTAAATTAATAAAAACCCGTACTTTCGATAAACGGGAGCTTTTTATTAAACTATCTCAATTATCACTTCGTAGTACGTGTAACTGGGTGCTGAGACCAAGACCGCAGTACCAGTTGTACTGATTTGGATAATTATCCCGAAAACCGATACCGTTTGGATCAGTTTTTATAAATAAACGTACCATTTTATATCCGGAATGATCCAACGGGATACAAATTTTCCATAATTATAAATAGCCTTTTACCGTATTTTATTTCGTATCAAAATCATTTACAGATAGTTAATTTTATAATTTTCAGAGAAAAACCCTAATTACATAAATTGTTCTAAGAATCAAACAGCAAAACGAAGGCGTTACCGATCTCTGTTTTTAAAGCTTGAGTAACCAAAACGAAGGATTTGAAGTGTTCTATCAGATTCTGAGCTTGGTTTCACTGCAGAAATCAAGGTTTAATTTCTAAAAATTTAATTATTTTCGAATTTATTTTATTAAAAATATGAATTTTTGTTCGGATGATTGTTTGTATGATTTGATGATTGCATGTTGTAGAGCTTGTTTTCCTGATGATTTTCATATGTCATACGTCTGATTTGGAGTTCAATAACATGTTCAAATTTGAGTTTGATTTTCGAATTTTAAAATTAGGGTTTATAACCCGTATGAATGTTCTTAATTGAAATTTGGGGGTTTCTTATTCTGTGATAGATTGATGTTGTATTATAGTGGGTTGTGTTCTCTGTGAAATTTGCAATCCAGTCGTATAAGTTTCATGAACCAACGAGGTCTGTAGAGAAGGGAGTTGTGTTTTGAAGTTTTCCGATGTTCGCCGGAAACTGGAAAATTTCACGGCCAAATTCCGGCCAACTCAGGGATTGTTAGGTTGTTTTGATTGCATGGTTGTGTTCCTGGTGTTGTGTAGAAGTGATCTGGAGCTTGTGGCAAGGTGAGGAGGCCGGAATCGTGTTCTCCGGTCACCCCTGTGTTTTCCGGCGACTGGACTGTAATATTTGCAGTTTGGTCCCTGAACTTTTGAAAACGATGCAGTTTGGTCCCTGTAGTTTCCAGACTTTGCAAAAATAGGATTCCTGTTTTAAAAATGTTTAAAAATCATATTTCCCATTTATTTTTATTATAAAAATTCGTTTTTAATTTCTGAAAATTCTAAAAAATTATTATTTTAATTCCGAAAATTATTTTTAATTCACAAATAAATATGAGTTAATTATTTAATTAATTTCAGTTAATTTTTAATTGATTAATTAGTCAATTAATTCGAAAATTAATTGATTAATTGATTTAATTAATTATTAATTGATTTTTAATTAATTATTTAATTAGATTTAATTATTAAAAATGATTTAAAAATTCTGAAAAATAGTTTCGAGCTTTAAAATATTATTCTAAATTATTTTCAAGGCTCGATAATTATTCTAAAATTGTTTCGGAACCAGAATTGGCCAACCGAACCCTGTTTATTAACCTGAAATTGATCCAACGACCCGTTTTAATTCCGAAAAATATTTTAAAAATCATTTTAAATACCAGAAAGCCTATTTATGACCCGAGACTTCTTTATAAATAATATATCATTGATTACGTGATGTATTATGTGTTATATGTGACTTGTTAATTGACTATCGGTCTATATATTCGGTGTTTACTTGATTATTGCATAACTTTTTATCCGTCAATCGGATTTGGGTAAAACGAAGGGTAGATAGAAGTATGTGTTGAATAGAATTCCATGAGTAAATTATTGATAGATGCTTATGATATGTGAGCAGAAGAGGCAAGACGTAGGAAAGGGAAACAGGTAGTTGGAAAGTAAAACGGTTGTGATTGGAAGCGAGTGCAGTATAGTAAGCTAATACCAGGCAAGTGTTCTGAACTTTCTCGAGATATTGTAGTACTTGATAATCCTGTGATATTGCAAGTGCTTTGAAGCACAGAAACCTAAACCCTGATTTCAGTTATTGTTCTTGAGCTATGAACCATATTCTTTCTAAGCCATTGATTATTATAAACCCAAACTTGAACCTCAAGTATACGATACTATTCCATAAATACATGCAAACAAAATCCCAAACACTGAACTGAATTACTTATACATTCAACCATTGTATCCTATGCTTTGAGAGCTCAAATCTTTGAAACCCTGAAATATTGATTCTTTTGTTATCCAATTCTTTCAGTTCCCAGCATTCAAGCTTGTAAACTACTTTATTGATCCTTACAAAGATTGAAACCCTTTCATTGTTAAACAGTCATTGTTGTTAATGATTCTGGTTATTGTTTATTATTGCATATTCTGTTATTATGTTAGAATTGGATTGTTTTTATAAAATTGTGGACCAGATTCGTGGTCAGACCATATAATGGTCAAGTTAGGCCAATGTGTGCCTTGGATCCAGTAGTCAGAGCAATGCTGTGTGTTTTGCTCGGGGTTAGTGCGTGACTGATCAGCAGCCTAACCTTGGTTTTAGAAACTTAAAATGAATATCCAATTCTATTGGTTGTTTAACAAGAAACTTGATTCTTTTGAATCATCTCATTTATTATTGTTTAACCTCAGTTATTGATAATATGACTTGCTGAGCTAGTTAGCTCACTCTTGCAATTTTTTTTTTATATATTCTACAGTTAAGAAAGATTTGGTTGTTAGCAAGGGTTCCCAGTTCAATGTTCGAGCTAGGATTCCAGACTATGATTGATCGAGATAGCAGGAGCTATTGGCAGTAGTGAGATAGCAAGGTTGTATGAATGATTTTATTATCAATTGTAAGTTAAATTAGTTGGGATTTAGTACGATGTAATAATTAAGATTGTGGCTTGTTTTCATACTTTAACCTGTTGCGATCCGTGGTTTTGTGAAGCAGGGTCATTATAAATAATATTTCTTATCCAGGTTGATATATGGTGTTGTGTTGTGGACTCCAAACTTCTGACCCGGGTTTGGAGGGCGCCACAGGTTATTTTAATTCCAGAAATTATTTTTAATTCAAAAATAAATATGAATTAATCATTTAATTAATTTCAGTTAATTTTTAATTGATTAATTAGTCAATTAATTCAAAAATAAATTGATTAATTGATTTAGTTAATTATTAATTGATTTTAATTAATTATTTAATTAGATTTAATTATTTAAAAATGACTTAAAAATTCTGAAAAATAGTTTCGAGCTTTAAAATATTATTCTAAATTATTTTTAAGGCTCGATAATTATTCTAAAAATGTTTCGGAGCCAGAATTGGCCAACCGAACCCTGTTTATTATTCTGAAATTGATCCAATGACTCGTTTTAATTCCGAAAAATGTTTTAAAGATTATTTTAAATACCAGAAAGCCTATTTATGACCCGAAATGTCTTTATAAATGATATGCCATTGAATATGTGATGAATTATGTGTTATATGTGACTTGTTGATTGACTGTCGGTCTATATATTCGGTGATTACTTGTTTATAGTATAACTTTTGATCCGTTAATCGGATTTGGGTGAAACGAAGGGTAGATAGAAGTATGTGTTGAACAGAATCGTATGAGTGGAATATTGATAGATACTTATGATGCCTAGCAGAATAAGCAAGGCGTAAGAAAGAGAAGCGGGTGATCAGAAAATAGAATTGGCATGTAGAAAATACAGCAAGTAAGCAGAGATTAAAAGCGAGGCATAAGAGAAACAGATGAATGGTGGTTGAATAGAGTTGTAGACAAGTACAAGTGAGGTTGGAATCAATTATGATAAGGCAAGTACTTCTAAACCTTTCTCGAGATTTATTGCAAATATTTCTAAAATCTCTTGTGACCTATTGTTAATATTCAAAATAGCTCTGTTTATTTTGGAAATACTTTGAATCCTCCAGCCTTGAACCTGAGCCACATCATTTGATCTTTGAGCCGAAAGCCTTATTCTTTGTGAACCATTTCTTGTGGATTTATCAAATATTAAACCATACAAATACGATACTACTCCACAAATATATATCCATCATATACCAAACACTGGAACAAAATTGTTTATATATACAAAAACTTTTATACTTAACCATACCTTGTGATATCGAAGCACTAAAACTTTGTAAAAACACTATTCATCTAATACTCGATTATCCTACCGGCTGGAGACCACTTCTTTTATGAACTTTGACATACTCTTTCGGTATCCATGAATTTTCACCATGCTATTATACAAAGATTTTATTGTTACTGATTATGATCTGGTTTTATTGAATTCTATTGTTTATCATATTGAACTGTTTAGAATTGGATAGTTTTCTTTGTATGGACCAGATTCGTGGTCAGACCATATCGATGGTCAAATTAGGCCAATGTGGGCCTTGGATCCAGTAGTCAGAGCAATGCTGTGTGCTTTGCTCGGGGTTAGTGCGTAACTGATCAGCAGCCTAACCTTGATTTTTGAAACTTAAAATGAATATCCAATTCTATTGGTTGTTTAAGAAGAAACTTGATTCCTTTGAATCATCACATTTATTATTGTTTAACATGAGTTAATGGTAATATGACTTGCTGAGCTAGTTAGCTCACTCTTGCAAATCTTTTTATATATTCTACAGTTAAGAAGAATATGGTTGTTAGCAAGGTTTCCCAGTTCAATGTTCGAGCTAGGATTCCAGACTATGATTGATCGAGCTAGCAGGAGCTATTGGCAGTAGTGAGATAACAAGGTTGTAAGAATGATTTTATTATCAATTGTAAGTTAAATTAGTTGGGATTTGGTACGATGTAATAATTAAGGTTGTGGCTTGTTTTCATACTTTAACCTGTTGCGATCCGTGGTTTTGTGAAGCAGGGTCATTATAAATAATATTTCTTAATCAGGTTGATATATTGTGTTGTGTTGTGGACCAACCTGTGGCGCCCTCCAAACCCGAGTCAGAAGTTTGGGGTCCACAACACAACACAATATATCAACCTGAATAAGAAATATTATTTATAATGACCCTGCTTCACAAAACCACGGATCGCAACAGGTTAAAGTATGAAAACAAGCCACAACCTTAATTATTACATCGTACTAAATCTCAACTAATTTAACTTACAATTGAAAATAAAATCATTCTTACAACCTTGTTATCTCACTACTGCCAATAGCTCTTGCTAGCTCGATCAATCATAGTCTGGAATCCTAGCTCGAACATTGAACTGGGAAACCTTGCTAACAACCATATCCTTCTTAACTGTAGAATATATAAGAAGATTTGCAAGAGTGAGCTAACTAGCTCAGCAAGTCATATTATCAATAACTGAGGTTAAACAATAATAAATGAGATGATTCAAAAGAATCAAGTTCCTTGTTAAACAACCAATAGAATTGGATATTCATTTTAAGTTTCTAAAATCAAGGTTAGGCTGCTGATCAGTCACGCACTAACCCCGAGCAAAGCACACATCATTGCTCTGATTACTGGATCCAAGGCCCACATTGGCCTAACTTGACCATCGATATGGTCTGACCACGAATCTGGTCCATACAAAGAAAACTATCCAATTCTAAATAGTTCAATATGATAAACAATAGAATTCAATAAAACCAGATCATAATCAGTAACAATAAAACATTTGTATAAAAGCATGGTGAAAATTCATGCTTACCGAAAGGGTATATCAAAGTTCATAAAAGAAGTGGCCTCCAGCCGGTAGGATAATCGAGTATTAGATGAATAGTGTTTTTACAAAATTTTAGTGCTTCGATATCACAATGTATGGTTAAGTATAAAAGTTTCTGTATATATAAACAATTTTGTTCCAGTGTTTGGTATATGATGGATATATATTTTTGGAGTAGTATCGTATTTGTGTGGTTTAATATTTGGTAAATCCACAAGAAATGGTTCACAAAGAATAAGGCTTACGACTCAAAGATCAAATTATGTGGCTCAGGTTCAAGGCTGGAGGATTCAAAGTATTTCCAATATAAAACAGAGCTATTTTGAATATTAACAATAGGTCACAAGAGAATTTAGAAATATTTGCAATAAATCTCGAGAAAGGTTTAGAAGTACTTGCCTTATCATAATCGATTTCAACTTCACTTGTACTTGTCTAATGACCTCTTTCAACAATCACTCGTCGGCTTCTTCTATACCTCGCTTCTATCCTCTGATCACTTGTTGTATTTTCTACATATCAATTCTATTTTCTGATCACCTGCTTCTCTTTCTTACGCCTTGCTTACTCTGCTAGGCATCATAAGTATCTATCAATATTCCACTCATACGATTCTGTTCAACACATACTTCTATCCACCCTTCGTTTCACCTAAATCCGATTAACGGATCAAAAGTTATGCTATAAACCAGTAATCACCGAATATATAGACCGACAGTCAATCAACAAGTCACATATAACACATAATTCATCACATAATCAATGACATATCATTTATAAAGACATTTTGGGTCATAAATAGGCTTTCTGGTATTTAAAATGATTTTTAAAACATTTTTCGGAATTAAAACGAGTCGTTGGATCCATTTCGGAATAATAAACAGGGTTCGGTTGGCCAATTCTAGCTCCGAAACAATTTTAGAATAATTATCGAGCCTTGAAAATAATTTAGAATAATATTTTAAAGCTCGAAACTATTTTTCAAAATTTTTAAATCATTTTTAAATAATTAAATCTAATTAAATAATTAATTAAAATCAATTAATAATTAATTAAATCAATTAATCAATTAATTTTCGAATTAATTGACTAATTAATCAATAAAAATTAACTGAAATTAATTAAATAATTAATTCAGATTTATTTTTGAATTAAAAATAATTTTTGGAATTAAAATAATGATTTTTGAAATTAAAATAATCATTTTCGGATTTTTCTGAAATTAAAAACAATTTTGAAAATAATTTATAAAAAGAAATCCGAATTTTAAAAGAATTCAAAACAGGAATCCAGAATTTGTAAAATTCTGGAAACTTCAGGTACTAACTTGCAAAAACGTCAAAAACAACTTTGATTTAGGGATAATCTGAATCAAAACCGGGTTTTTAATAAAAAGAAACGGGTCAGGAACCGGGTCGCCGGGTCGGGATGAACCGCCGGACGAACCCAGAATCCGGTGACCCTTTCCGGATTCCGGTGACCTCAATCGGGGTCGAAAACAACCTCGTTTGATCTATTTTTCAATGCAAAATCAATCTAAGCACTTCCAGAAGCCTAACCATTCAACAATCTGTCCACAACAATCATTTAATCAATTTTTCGGCCAAAACACGAAGAACTCCGGCGAGAACTTCAAACAACAACTCCGTTCAATCTAGAAATCGTCTGATAACATGCTATATATGATTAGATTGCAAATTTTAAGGGGAACAAAACCCACCCCTTTAGAACTTCTGATAATCCCTAAATAAGAAACCCCCAATTTTAATCAAGAACATTCAAACGAATATAAACCCTAGTTATACAATTCGAGAATCAAACCCTAATTTGAACATGTTATTGAACTCCAAATTCGAAGTATAATATACCAAAATGATCAGGAAAATAAGCTCTACAACATACAATCATCAAATCATTCAAACAACCATCCGTACAAAAATTCATAGTTTAAATACCAAGAAATTCGAATATAAATAATTAAATAGAAAATCACCTGATGTTTCTGGGTTGAAATTGATGGAAGATTTGGATTCTAGATTTCAGTAGCTTCGTTTTGAGTATATGTATGCCAAAATCGGATATCGATAACGCCTCCGAATTTATGTTTGATTATGAAGAACATAATATAATTATAGTATTTTCTCTGTAAAAACTCTGTAAATACTGTTTGCAAATGATTTCCGGTACAAAATAAAATACGGTAAATGCTATTTATAATTACGGAAAATTAGTATCCCGTTGGATCATTCCGGATATAAAACGGTACGTTTATTTATAAAAACTGATCCAAACGGTATCGGTTTTCGGGATAATTATCCAAACCAGTACAATTTGTACTGCGGTCTTGGTCTCAGCACCTGGTTACACGTACTACGAAGTGATAATTGGGATAGTTTAATAAAAAAGCTCCTGTTTATCGAAAATACCGGTTTTATTGATTTACCGAAACGAATAATGTATCGAAAATATTGCGCCGGGACCCGCGCAGGACAAACCGTACGCCGGATCGAAAAAGTCAAAACACGGAATATGCTCGGAATATTACAATTAGGTTAGGAAGGAGTTCTCGGAAGAGTTTCGGGTTCCAAAAACGTAACAACGGCTGACGTCGGTTGGTTCCCGTTTTTATAAAATAGGTTTTAAATACCCGGAAAAAGATTTTATAAATTTCATATGATCCTTATAAATCCATAAATCAACATAAAAATAATTAGGAAGATATGACAATTATCTATATTTTATTTTGAACATATAAAAATGAAAATACTCAATTGATATCATTTTTAAACATCCAAACACATTTAACACTTAACAAATAATTCACAAAATAGATACTGAACATGCATAATAATTATTTATTAGCAAAAATAATTACACGATATATCCCGGATATTACATCCTTCAAAAATAAATCTGAATTAATCATTTAATTAATTTCAGTTAATTTTTAATTGATTAATTAGTCAATTAATTCAAAAATTAATTGATTAATTGATTTAATTAATTATTAATTGATTTTTAATTAATTATTTAATTAGATTTAATTATTAAAAATGATTTAAAAATTCTGAAAAATAGTTTCGAGCTTTAAAATATTATTCTAAATTATTTTCAAGGCTCGATAATTATTCTAAAATTGTTTCGGAACCAGAATTGGCCAACCGAACCCTGTTTATTAACCTGAAATTGATCCAACGACCCGTTTTAATTCCGAAAAATATTTTAAAAATCATTTTAAATACCAGAAAGCCTATTTATGACCCGAGACTTCTTTATAAATAATATATCATTGATTATGTGATGTATTATGTGTTATATGTGACTTGTTAATTGACTATCGGTCTATATATTCGGTGTTTACTTGATTATTGCATAACTTTTTATCCGTCAATCGGATTTGGGTAAAACGAAGGGTAGATAGAAGTATGTGTTGAATAGAATTCCATGAGTAAATTATTGATAGATGCTTATGATATGTGAGCAGAAGAGGCAAGACGTAGGAAAGGGAAACAGGTAGTTGGAAAGTAAAACGGTTGTGATTGGAAGCGAGTGCAGTATAGTAAGCTAATACCAGGCAAGTGTTCTGAACTTTCTCGAGATATTGTAGTACTTAATAATCCTGTGATATTGCAAGTGCTTTGAAGCACAGAAACCTAAACCCTGATTTCAGTTATTGTTCTTGAGCTATGAACCATATTCTTTCTAAGCCATTGATTATTATAAACCCAAACTTGAACCTCAAGTATACGATACTATTCCATAAATACATGCAAACAAAATCCCAAACACTGAACTGAATTACTTATACATTCAACCATTGTATCCTATGCTTTGAGAGCTCAAATCTTTGAAACCCTGAAATATTGATTCTTTTGTTATCCAATTCTTTCAGTTCCCAGCATTCAAGCTTGTAAACTACTTTATTGATCCTTACAAAGATTGAAACCCTTTCATTGTTAAACAGTCATTGTTGTTAATGATTCTGGTTATTGTTTATTATTGCATATTCTGTTATTATGTTAGAATTGGATTGTTTTTATAAAATTGTGGACCAGATTCGTGGTCAGACCATATAATGGTCAAGTTAGGCCAATGTGTGCCTTGGATCCAGTAGTTAGAGCAATGCTGTGTGCCTTGCTCGGGGTTAGTGCGTGACTGATCAGCAGCCTAACCTTGGTTTTTAAATTAAAAGTATATTATCCAATTTTGAATCATAATCCATTGTTCACTTGATATCATAAATATATTCACCTGATGATCATTATTCTCAGTTTTATTATTATGACTTGCTGAGCTAGTTAGCTCATTTGTGCGATGTTGTTTATATTCCTTCCAGTTAAAAAGGAACCAGTTGGTAATGAGAATCCCCAGTCCAGCGCGAGAGCTAGGGGTTCAGGTTGAGGAAGCTGAGCTAGTAGACTTCTTTTGGGATAATTTATGTTTGTAAAAGTTTGTAATAATGTTTGATACTCAGTGTGAGTTTGAAATAGTTGGGATTTGAACGGTTTGTAATATATTAGTGTGTTGGCTTGTGTGCATACTTTAACCTGTCGCGGTCCATGGTGGTTGATAAGTAGGGTTACTGCATATAATTATTATTATCTTTATTATTGTTATAAGCAGGTTATAATTAAGGTGTGTGCGTGGACCCCAAACTTCTGACCCGGGTTTGGAGGGCGCCACAGGTCAAGGCTGGAGGATTCAAAGTATTCCCAATATAAAACAGAGCTATTTTGAATATTAACAATAGGTCACAAGAAAATTTAGAACTATTTGCAATAATTCTCGAGAAAGGTTTAGAAGTACTTGCCTTATCATAATTGATTCCAACGTCACTTGTACTTGTCTACGACTCTATTCAACCACCATTCATATGTTTCTCCTATGCCTCGCTTTTAATCTCTGCTTACTTGCTGTATTTTCTACATGCCAATTCTATTTTCTGATCATCCGCTTCTCTTTCTTACGCCTTGCTTATTCTGCTAGGCATCATAAGTATCTATCAATATTCCACTCATACGATTCTGTTCAACACATACTTCTATCTACCCTTCGTTTCACCCAAATCCGATTAACGGATCAAAAGTTATGCTATAAACAAGTAATCACCGAATATATAGACCGACAGTCAATCAACAAGTCACATATAACACATAATTCATCACATAATCAATGACATATCATTTATAAAGACATTTCGGGTCATAAATAGGCTTTCAGGTAATTAAAATGATTTTTAAAACATTTTTCGGAATTAAAACGAGTCGTTGGATCAATTTCGGAACAATAAACAGGGTTCGGTTGGCCAATTCTGGCTCCGAAACAATTTTAGAATAATTATCGAGCCTTGAAAAAAATTCTGAATTTTTAATTTTCAAAAATTCATATCTTACAAACCGTTTATCCAAATTTCGATTAGTATATATATAAACGATCAGCGCTTCAATACCTACGCATAGGTATATATATTGCAAGGTTTTGAGAAGAAAATTTGCGGGGGGATATTTCCGTTATATTTCCGTTTTAATTTATTTTCGGGGCGTAGAAAAAGAGTTTGGAGGTGGTGATTACTCCACATGGCATCTCAGCGTGTATATATCTATCGCTATTAATTTCGGATTTTTCTGGAGATATTTTTCGGACATCAGATTTTCTCTTCGGGTTGATCAGAATTTATTTTGGGTAACGATTCCGAAATTCCGCCTTCGTAGTTGTGTATATTATAGCATGTTAGTGTTTATATATTTATTTCATAATTTTTAGAAATTGTTGGAGAAGTCACTTTTGGTCCGAGTTTTGGTTCAGGTGGCCGTGTTATTCATTTCTGGAGTGTTTATATGCGTAAATATAAATTATTGTGTTGATTGTTGTTGGTTGTGTCGATATGATATCGACTGGCAGTCCGAGAAATAGAGGAGGTGCTGTCCGATTTCCAAGAAAATATTATTTTAAATTATTTTATAGGCTCAATAATTCTTATAAAATTATTTCGAGTGTTCGAGCACTATTATTTAGTTATAAATAATTCGGAGACCCGTTTTAATTCCGAAAAATGTTCAAAAATTCATAATAAATAAACCGTTCGTCCGTTTAATACGAAACGAACGCGTACAGACTCAGAAAAATATTCCGCTTTCATTAAAAATACTTTCGAGACCCAAATCCTTTTGTTTCGAAAGGTCGCTTGTTTTACGAATGATTCTAAGTCGATTATTCATCGATAAATCATATTTTTGACCTGATTTCAGTTTTGAGCGTACCGAGTCAAATGTTTTGACGAACCGAGTCATATGTGATATGAATTATATGATACGTGAGTTATGTATTTACATGCTATGTGAATTATGTGTAAATGTGGGTCATAAGTCTTGTGTTTGACTGTTTTCCTTGTGTGTGGGCTATCGTATGGGTAGACGATAGGATTTGACGCGTAATTCGTCGAGTGGTTATTGTTTAGACGATTAAAGTTTTATATTTTAATTATAGATGCGGATCTCTTGAGTTGATCGGGACAAGACGTTGGATAAGGAATGAGATGGAATGGTATTGGGTATCTGGCTTCTAGCGATTGCAGGAGCAGCATATCGGTGAAGTGTTGAAAAGAAAAACGGTGACGTTTTGAGACAGAATGCCAGAATAGATGTGTCGTTGCGAGTGTGACTAACTACTAAAACCCAAAGGCAAGTACCCTGACTTCACTTATTGTTCAAGTGACGTTTATTTCGAATCATATTATGCAAGTATTCTGGATTTTTCTTTTAAAATACTGCAAGTATTCTTAATTTTCTTTTAAATACTGCAAGTATTCCTAACCTTTCTCCTTAAATACTGCAAATATTTATTCGTTCCTATTCTAAGTTCAGAATAGTTAAACTGTTTTATATTTCGCTGCAATTACTCTTATTTATGCAAGTTCCTTTCACTATTATTCCTTTATCATCGATTGCTCTCTTGAGCAAGTACCCAAAGTGATTTGACATCAAAATACTCCACGGACTGGATGGTTACTATATATATATATAAGGACCAGTGATGAGCTGGATCCTATGGGCCGGAGATTGACCGGACCCCTTTAGGCCATAGTTGCCTGAGTACTCCTTATGTTGGTTAGGTCTATACAGTTGGGTATAGATCCGCACTGTATCCTGACTGATCAGCGGGTTATAGTGCATATGTTGGTTTCTAGTATCCAGTCTAATTTATTGTTGATCGCCATTAACGGCATTCTCTCTCGAAAATTTTATGATTATGGATTAATGCTATTCTTTCTTAGCATTAAGTTTCAGGAAATTACAGTGTTTATAAATGAATTCGAAGTTCAGATTGTTGCTGCAGCATTAGTTGCTCAGTGATAATTAGAATCTTGAATGAATTGGGATCTTCTTAATTATTCAACCCGTCCTTATCAGGCTGGTTTAGCAGGCTAAGTCTATGGAAACTTAGTCGATAATGATGGATACTGAATAGTTAGGAATTTCTTGAACGTTGTTTTATGGATAGTTGATGCATTCGTTGCTTAGATATGAAAGTATTACCAGAAGCTATTTTGAAAACACGCAATACTGAAGCTCTTACAAAAATGTCATTATTTCCTATGTGATTTATAGCAATGCAAATCAAATTAATGTTTAAGTTGTTGAAGTATATCCTCTAAATGATTTCGTGTTTCGCTCTTCAAAATATTTCAGAAATTGCTTTTACTTTAATGATACTTGTTGAGCAATTCTTTCGCTCATACTTGCCTATTTTTAAATTTAACCTCCAGTGAGGATTAGCTTGCGCTGTTTAGCTGCATAATTCGAGGAAGCAAAGAAGAAGCTTTTGGAAGGTGGTTGGTCCAGGGTTTGCGGACTAGTGTAAGTTTTATTGTGTAAAGTTGTTTATATTGTATTATATATAGTTGTATATTTTATTTGGGCCTAGTATACTTCATTTCGAAGTTATACTAGTGGGTTTAGTTTTGAGTTGGAATTTATTGAAAAGAGTTTTAAAAGAAAGTGAAAAATTTATTTGTGGAATTTGGATTTCTTGTTTCTAGAACTGTAACCTTAAAAGATCTTGGATTAGTTTGGGGTCATTTATGATAATTATCTTCCGCTGGCATTTATTATTTGATTTAATAGGTTATTTTGGATTGAGGTTTCATAGTGACGACCAAATCCTCTGACCCCGGATTTGGGGGTGTTACAGGTTGAGCAACCTGTGGCGCCCTCCAAACCCGGGTCAGAAGTTTGGGGTCCACAACACAACACAATATATCAACCTGAATAAGAAATATTATTTATAATGACCCTGCTTCACAAAACCACGGATCGCAACAGGTTAAAGTATGAAAACAAGCCACAACCTTAATTATTACATCGTACTAAATCAATCATAAACACATTTTCTTTATCTAAAGGAAATATTGGTAACTCATCTGGAAATATGTCTTGATACTGTAAAATCTTCAAGTTCGGTCTGCTTCTTACTCTTATTTATAATCGCCATAGCACTTATATCTTGGTCACTGTAATCTTAAATTATTTTTAACAAATTCTTTACTTTCCTTTGTCCTTTAAACTTTTTCATGTTCTCATTTGGCATCTTCAGAACTATCTTCCGTTACGACGGTTTACCTGAGCATTACACTTGAATAGTTAATCCACTTCTTATAATAATATCAAATCTTCTTATCTCAAATGATATCAATTCTTCACATCTCAATGCCAGAAATATCGATTCCGTCATTGGTACTTACATATTTAATGACTGCACGTTCTTAATTTGCTAGTCCTTTAGTCCTAAACTTATTGATTCGACAGGATAATTCATCTTATCAATAAAACCTTGAGAGATATATGATCAAGTTGCTCCCATATCTTTTAATACTTTAACGCATAAGGTATCCGCAATAATCTTCCACGTCATCATATCCATATTCTAAATAACATATCGCAAATTCTCGTTCTCAGAGATGTATCCCTTATTGAAGTAGATTCCCTTAACTGTTAATGCATCCCGGGCTAGGGACAGTGATTTGTAATTTTCACCATATGCCCTTGTTTCTTTTCCATGCATGCTAGGTAGATGAGATTTTGCCCGCTGAGTGTATAATATGTTAACTTTTGTTTGAAAAACTCTCACAAGGAACAACGGTACAACGAAACAAATAGAAGGATTCACAATTTTAATAAACTTAGAGTTGAAGAGAAAGAAGAAGTAATGATTTGAATATGAAGGAGACAACCACATTGGTACTTAAGATGGCCAGTCTTTCATACCGTATGGCATACAGCACATGATTAGGTGGCGTCCCACCCGACTCTTCGTTATTCCGACAAAGTGTCACATCATAACACTGTTTGTTCCAATCAAAAAGCAAAACCCGAGGGGAACAATTAAATTTGAAAGGAATGCAAAATCCTCCGTTTTGATATCATCAGAAAGAATTTATTAAGAAAAGGAGTTCATACATTTTTAGGAATTAAAAAGGAATATACGCTGTAATGTTGAGGACAAGAATGATATCATTGATCACCATCCACATTTCACTTGTATTCATCTTTCGAGTTTGATTGATCATATCCCAATTGAATCATATAATAACTTTAGAAGTATGCTAAAATGCCTTCGTAACTAAGCATTATGGTAGATTCTTACTTGCTAAGTCTCGCGTCTGTAACGTCGCACCTACACGTACAATACTTTAACAATTTGATCATAATGGCGTTCTTATCAGATAACCTTGAGTTTCCTCTTTTTAATTTGGAATAACCATGAATCATTCAATATAACGATCATTTTATTAACAATATTCTTCTTTTTAGAAAAGTCTGGAAATCTTCCCAATCTTCTTCGGTCGTGCTCAGGCTTCCATTAAATCCATGAATTCCTTGAACTCTGATAATCCCAGTAATTGGATGAATAGTTACTCCATATGCTGGTTTTGTTGTTAATCTTATCAAACAATATTCGTACCTTCTTGTTAGGAATAACCAACTTCCTCATAATCGCAGATTACTTCGTCCTCTGAATTAATAATACTAAATCTAAAATAATATCCTTCCAGCTAATCCGAGTCTTTTGACAAACAAGAAACTCAAGTAGTATCTTGACAACCGATGTTTAAAACTTATTTTATTCGAAAAGGCTTTTAGAAATTTTATGAGGAAAAATCTTTTTCGAAAACTTGTTAAAAATTTTGAAAATTTTGAAAATCACACCTCAGGTTGTCCTCACTATATAAGTTGGTTGTTGTCCTTCTTATGACCAAATACCAAGTTAAAGAACGATCACTCAAAGGTCCATTCACTTCCATTTATCTCCTCTCCTTCATTGGGGTCTATTACTTTCCGTAATCAGTTAAAACTTCCGCTGTCGTTGCACGTTATCTTATTTGTAGCTTCACATTAAGGCTCCCATACTGGTAGTACTCCCGTTAACCACTTTGCAATTATTAAGTAAAACAGACTATCCAATAATCGACAAATCAGCTAATGTCACATCATCTTGTTAAAATATATAACACATCATTACAACACCATTAATTTCAAGAAATCTTCAGATCCCTAGTCTCCTCTAACTTTCTCTTTTCAACACTTATCTACTCTATTCCACAAGCTAGTTATAAGTGGCCTAATTACTAATAGCTTCTTGTAAGCTGATAACAGCCATCCTCCAGAACACCTGAATCTTCTTTCCAAACTCCTTCTCATCTTAATTTGTATCGCAATACTCACCATTTACTACTGCTATCATATCCTTTTTCGCAATTGCTATTGTTTCATTGGGAAGGTTTTTAAACTGGGGATATAGAATATGGTGTATAGTAAACAGAAAAGATACATTCATAGTTGAATGTTTAAAAGAACAAGAATAAGCAAATGAGGGTTCTTGAATAGGTAGTCTCATATCGAGAGACGATAGAATAGCGTTGAATAACTTGGGGAGGCGCAACTGTCATAACAGAAGGTAATACCACTAATACTGATGGAGAACAAAGCACAAATCGAATCTGAGAGAAGATGACGATCCTTAAACGGATAACTTCAAATGATCAGTTGATGCAGAGAAATCAGGATCTGCCATTGTCGTTGCCTGGATATCACGTCGGTAGTTAAGAATCCCAAATCGCAAGACGAACCGTGCCGGAGACCTACTATACAGTCGCACTCAACCTCACAATGACCTATCTTTCTATTTCTTATTCCTAATCCTAACCCTCTACCCAATCCTGACAATCTAGGCTTGTTTCAGTGACTTATAACCTGTAGCTCTGATACCAACCTGTGGCGCCCTCCAAACCCGGGTCAGAAGTTTGGGGTCCACAACACAACACAATATATCAACCTGAATAAGAAATATTATTTATAATGACCCTGCTTCACAAAACCACGGTTCGCAACAGGTTAAAGTATGAAAACAAGCCACAACCTTAATTATTACATCGTACTAAATCTCAACTAATTTAACTTACAATTGAAAATAAAATCATTCTTACAACCTTGTTATCTCACTACTGCCAATAGCTCTTGCTAGCTCGATCAATCATAGTCTGGAATCCTAGCTCGAACATTGAACTGGGAAACCTTGCTAACAACCATATCCTTCTTAACTGTAGAATATATAAGAAGATTTGCAAGAGTGAGCTAACTAGCTCAGCAAGTCATATTATCAATAACTGAGGTTAAACAATAATAAATGAGATGATTCAAAAGAATCAAGTTCCTTGTTAAACAACCAATAGAATTGGATATTCATTTTAAGTTTCTAAAATCAAGGTTAGGCTGCTGATCAGTCACGCACTAACCCCGAGCAAAGCACACATCATTGCTCTGACTACTGGATCCAAGGCCCACATTGGCCTAACTTGACCATCGATATGGTCTGACCACGAATCTGGTCCATACAAAGAAAACTATCCAATTCTAAATAGTTCAATATGATAAACAATAGAATTCAATAAAACCAGATCATAATCAGTAACAATAAAACATTTGTATAAAAGCATGGTGAAAATTCATGCTTACCGAAAGGGTATGTCAAAGTTCATAAAAGAAGTGGCCTCCAGCCGGTAGGATAATCGAGTATTAGATGAATAGTGTTTTTACAAAGTTTTAGTGCTTCGATATCACAATGTATGGTTAAGTATAAAAGTTTCTGTATATATAAACAATTTTGTTCCAGTGTTTGGTATATGATGGATATATATTTTTGGAGTAGTATCGTATTTGTGTGGTTTAATATTTGGTAAATCCACAAGAAATGGTTCACAAAGAATAAGGCTTACGACTCAAAGATCAAATGATGTGGCTCAGGTTCAAGGCTGGAGGATTCAAAGTATTTCCAATATAAAACAGAGCTATTTTGAATATTAACAATAGGTCACAAGAGAATTTAGAAATATTTGCAATAAATCTCGAGAAAGGTTTAGAAGTACTTGCCTTATCATAATCGATTTCAACTTCACTTGTACTTGTCTAATGACCTCTTTCAACAATCACTCGTCGGCTTCTTCTATACCTCGCTTCTATCCTCTGATCACTTGTTGTATTTTCTACATATCAATTCTATTTTCTGATCACCTGCTTCTCTTTCTTACGCCTTGCTTACTCTGCTAGGCATCATAAGTATCTATCAATATTCCACTCATACGATTCTGTTCAACACATACTTCTATCCACCCTTCGTTTCACCTAAATCCGATTAACGGATCAAAAGTTATGCTATAAACCAGTAATCACCGAATATATAGACCGACAGTCAATCAACAAGTCACATATAACACATAATTCATCACATAATCAATGACATATCATTTATAAAGACATTTCGGGTCATAAATAGGCTTTCTGGTATTTAAAATGATTTTTAAAACATTTTTCGGAATTAAAACGAGTCGTTGGATCCATTTCGGAATAATAAACAGGGTTCGGTTGGCCAATTCTGGCTCCGAAACAATTTTAGAATAATTATCGAGCCTTGAAAATAATTTAGAATAATATTTTAAAGCTCGAAACTATTTTTCGAAATTTTTAAATCATTTTTAAATAATTAAATCTAATTAAATAATTAATTAAAATCAATTAATAATTAATTAAATCAATTAATCAATTAATTTTCGAATTAATCGACTAATTAATCAATAAAAATTAACTGAAATTAATTAAATAATTAATTCATATTTATTTTTGAATTAAAAATAATTTTTGGAATTAAAATAATGATTTTTGAAATTAAAATAATCATTTTCGGATTTTTCTGAAATTAAAAACAATTTTGAAAATAATTTATAAAAAGAAATCCGAATTTTAAAAGAATTCAAAACAGGAATCCAGAATTTGTAAAATTCTGGAAACTTCAGGTACTAACTTGCAAAAACGTCAAAAACAACTTTGATTTAGGGATAATCTGAATCAAAACCGGGTTTTTAATAAAAAGAAACGGGTCAGGAACCGGGTCGCCGGGTCGGGATGAACCGCCGGACGAACCCAGAATCCGGTGACCCTTTCCGGATTCCGGTGACCTCAATCGGGGTCGAAAACAACCTCGTTTGATCTATTTTTCAATGCAAAATCAATCTAAGCACTTCCAGAAGCCTAACCATTCAACAATCTGTCCACAACAATCATTTAATCAATTTTTCGGCCAAAACACGAAGAACTCCGACGAGAACTTCAAACAACAACTCCGTTCAATCTAGAAATCGTCTGATAACATGCTATATATGATTAGATTGCAAATTTTAAGGGGAACAAAACCCACCCCTTTAGAACTTCTGATAATCCCTAAATAAGAAACCCCCAATTTTAATCAAGAACATTCAAACGAATATAAACCCTAGTTATACAATTCGAGAATCAAACCCTAATTTGAACATGTTATTGAACTCCAAATTCGAAGTATAATATACCAAAATGATCAGGAAAATAAGCTCTACAACATACAATCATCAAATCATTCAAACAACCATCCGTACAAAAATTCATAGTTTAAATACCAAGAAATTCGAATATAAATAATTAAATAGAAAATCACCTGATGTTTCTGGGTTGAAATTGATGGAAGATTTGGATTCTAGATTTCAGTAGCTTCGTTTTGAGTATATGTATGCCAAAATCGGATATCGATAACGCCTCCGAATTTATGTTTGATTATGAAGAACATAATATAATTATAGTATTTTCTCTGTAAAAACTCTGTAAATACTGTTTGCAAATGATTTCCGGTACAAAATAAAATACGGTAAATGCTATTTATAATTACGGAAAATTAGTATCCCGTTGGATCATTCTGGATATAAAACGGTACGTTTATTTATAAAAACTGATCCAAACGGTATCGGTTTTCGGGATAATTATCCAAACCAGTACAATTTGTACTGCGGTCTTGGTCTCAGCACCTGGTTACACGTACTACGAAGTGATAATTGGGATAGTTTAATAAAAAAGCTCCTGTTTATCGAAAATACCGGTTTTATTGATTTACCGAAACGAATAATGTATCGAAAATATTGCGCCGGGACCCGCGCAGGACAAACCGTACGCCGGATCGAAAAAGTCAAAACACGGAATATGCTCGGAATATTACAATTAGGTTAGGAAGGAGTTCTCGGAAGAGTTTCGGGTTCCAAAAACGTAACAACGGCTGACGTCGGTTGGTTCCCGTTTTTATAAAATAGGTTTTAAATACCCGGAAAAAGATTTTATAAATTTCATATGATCCTTATAAATCCATAAATCAACATAAAAATAATTAGGAAGATATGACAATTATCTATATTTTATTTTGAACATATAAAAATGAAAATACTCAATTGATATCATTTTTAAACATCCAAACACATTTAACACTTAACAAATAATTCACAAAATAGATACTGAACATGCATAATAATTATTTATTAGCAAAAATAATTACACGATATATCCCGGATATTACAAAAGAGCTAGTAAGAGGCATTCCTCTAGTGGAGTTTACAAAGGATGGACTGTGGGAAGCAGATCAAAGCATCATTCAGGAAGAAACTTGATTCAGCAATTGAAGAGCCTCTGCAACTGCTTCACATGGATTTGTTTGGACCAGTCAATGTATTGTCAATTTCAAAGAAAAGATTTTGCCTATTAATTGTAGATGATTTCTCAAAGTTCTCTTGGACATATTTCCTAAAGTCTAAATATGAGGCTAGTGAAATCATCATCAATCACATAAGGCAAGTTAACAATCATCCTGATTTCAAAGTTAGAAGAATCAGGAGTGACAATGGAACTGAGTTCAAAAACTATGTCATAAGAGCATTTTGTGAGGAAAATGGGATCTTGCATGAGTTTTCAGCAGCAAGGACTCCACAACAGAATGGAGTAGTGGAAAGAAAGAATATATCTCTTATTGAAGCTGCAAGGACAATGCTTGAAGAATCAAAATTACCAACTTATTTTTGGGCTGAAGCTGTAAACACTGCATGCTACACTCAGAATATCTCTCTGATTAATCAAGCAAGATGCATGACTCCTTATCAATTGTTCAAGAACAAGAAGCTAACTCTAAACTTTCTTCATGTCTTTGGCTGTAAATGCTATATTCTGAGAAATCAAACTAATCAAAATGGGAAGTTTGATGCTAAAGCAGATGAAGGAATTTTTGTTGGATATGCTGTTGGTAAAGCATATAGAGTCTACAATCTAAGAACCAACATTGTTGTTGAATCTATACATGTTGTGTTTGATGATAAAAAGATTGAAGGACTAAAAGATGGAGATTCCCATGAAAGCCTCAAATTCGACAACGTTGAGATGGTCAGTGATGAAAGTGATGATGAGAGTGATCAAGAAACAGTGTCTAAGGATAATGCAGACAAATCTACCACCAATGAAGCACATAACTCAACATCCGTTGAGTTACATAATGCTTCATCCGTCGGAAGGCAATCTGTGTTATCCGTCGGAAGGCAATCTGTGTTATCCGTTGGAAGACAACCGGCCTCATCCGTCGGTACTCAAAATTCACCATCCGTCGGGTTATCTAAAGGAGCAGGAAATTAAGGAAGGTCACCCATAGAAAGTACCCATTTCTCAAATCAAAGATCCACAAACTCAGGGGGAGTTTCTAGCAATCAAAACTAAATCACACATCAAGACAACATTGAGGTCTCTTCATCTAGAGCTAATCTACCTCAACCAAGGAAATGGATAAAAGATCACCCCTTTGAATTGATTATTGGTGATGTTTCTTCTAGAGTTCAAACCAGGAAAGCAACTCAAGAAGAATGTCTATACAGCAGCTTTCTGTCAAAGGAAGAACCAAAGAAGGTAGAAGAAGCCTTGTTAGATCCTGATTGGATTTTAGCTATGCAGGAGGAGCTAAACCAATTTGAAAGGAATAAAGTATGGAAGCTAGTACCCAAGCCTAAAGGAAAGAATCCAATAGACACCAAATGGGTATTCAGAAACAAGATGGATGAAAATGGCATAGTAGTAAGGAACAAAGCCAGATTGGTTGCTAAAGGCTATTGCTAGCAAGAAGGAATAGATTTTGATGAAACTTTTGCTCCTGTTGCAAGACTTGAAGCCATCAGAATCTTCTTAGCCTTTACAGCCCATGCCAATTTCAAGGTCTATCAAATGGATGTCAAAAGTGCCTTTCTGAATGGAGATCTGGAGGAAGAAGTGTATGTTAGTCAACCTCCTTGCTTTGAAGATCCAAATTTTCCAGAGTATGTCTATTATCTACTGAAAGCACTTTATGGACTGAAGCAAGCACCTAGAGCCTGGTATGACACCTTATCAAAGTTCCTTTTGGAGAATCACTTCACAAGAGGTACTGTAGATAAAACTTTTTTTTCAGAAATGTTAATGGTTCTAGCATACTTGTTCAAATTTATGTAGATGATATTATTTTTGGCTCTACAGATGAGAAACTTTGTAACAAGTTTGCCAAACTGATGCAAAGTAAGTATGAAATGAGTATGATGGGAGAACTGACTTACTTTCTTGGTTTACAAGTCAAGCAAGTTAGTGATGGAATATTCATTAGTCAAACTAAATATATATTTTTGATCTTTTATAGAAGTTGGATCTAATGGATTGCACATCTGCAAAAACTCTAATGGCCACTGCAACTAAGCTTGAACTAAACACTACTGAAAAGTCTGTGGATATTTCAAGCTATAGAGGCATGGTTGGCTCACTTCTGTACATAACAGCTAGTAGGCCAGATGTAATGTTTGCTACATGTTTATGTGCTAGATTTCAGGCTGATCCTAGAGAGTCTCACTTGATAGCTATCAAGAGAATTTTCAGATATCTCAAGGGAACACCAAAACTTGGCATTTGGTATCCTAGAGATTCTGGTTTTGATCTAACTGGTTATTCAGATGCAGATTATGCAGGTTGCAGAATTGATAGAAAGAGCACAACCGGAACCTGTCAATTTTTAGGAGACAAGCTTGTGTCCTGGTTCAGTAAAAAGCAAAATTCAGTTTCTACTTCTACAGCTGAAGTTGAATATATTGTTGCTGGCAGTTTCTGTGCACAGATTTTATGGATGAAAAATCAATTGCTAGACTATGGTTTGCAAGTTGAAAGGATTCCTATTTTCTATGATAACACAAGTGCAATTGCCATCACTGAAAATCCAGTGCAACATTCAAGGACAAAGCACATAGACATCAAGTACTATTTCATAAGGGAACATGTAATGAATGGTACTGTAGAGTTACATTTTGTTCCAAGTGAGAAGCAACTTGCAGATATTTTTACCAAGCCACTGGATAAATCCACCTTTTCTAGGTTGGTAAGTGAGTTAGGTATGCTTAATTACTCTTGAATTTATCTGAGTTATTTTGCAAGTTGAAAAGTAGCCAGAAATTTAACTGATTTTTAGTCATGGATGAAATTTTGGCTAAGTCAAAATTTGCATCTCGACGGATGACCATTATCCATCGAGTTGAGTCATCCGTCGATATACAATGTGCAAATAAAAATCAATTATTTTTCTGGAATCTTTTAAAACTCGACGGATATCAGTTTATCCTCATCCGTCGAAGTGTCTAAATCTTAACCGTTAATTCCCTGAACATTATCCATCGAGTATACTTACAATTTGTAAGCATTACACGACGGATAATGGGTGGAATTTTTACAGTTTATTTTTAAACGGCTATTTTAGGCAATTTCTATTGGGTAATTTACTTTTCTTAATTATTTTCATCCGTTGTTTTTGAGGAAGTATAAAAGCCTATTTCATTCTAATCATTTTCTTTTATCATTCTCAATTCAACTGCGTTTATTTCATTCTCTCTCAAGTAAAAATCCTCTTTCTCTTCAAGCTTTAATTCTCTAACAATGGCACCCATAGTAAAGATCATGTCACAGACTGGGTTCATCTATAAGAAGAACAACTTCACTGCTTTGGTCAATAAGGGTATCCAGCAATCAGAAGACTATCACAAGATGATGGACTTCGTGAAAAACTGTAAACTAAGTTATGCCATTCTGGAATCACCCACAATTTACTGTGAAGTTGTTGAAGAGATGTGGACAACAGCAATCTACAACTCTACTGACAAAACCATCACTCTAACTATCAAAGGTAACGAGTTCTGTATCAATAGTGATGTATTAAAAGCATGTTTCAAGATTCCTGATGATAATGTAACTGCACCACACACTGACACTGATATTGTCAATATGCTCAATTCCATTCATTATGCACTTCCTACTACAAAACTAAGTGACATTAGAAGACTAGGTCTTAGGAAGGAATGGAGTTACATGTGTGATGTTGTAACTAAAGTCTTTTCTGGAAAAATTAGTAATTTTGATTCTGTGAACATTTCCATGCTTAACATGCTATACATGCTAGTTACAGACAAATTTTACAATTTCAGTGACCTTATTGTGTATGAGTTAGGTTTTAAACTAGGTGACTTAGCCAAAAGAGGAAAGAATGTTTACTATGCTAGATTTTTTATGCTTTTGGCTAACCATCTTTGTCAAGAGATTGTACTTGAGAACCCAAACAACAAATTGGCTTGTTGGGTTCAAGAGAGAAGAATCATTGCAGACTTGAACAGAGCCAACCATCACAGGGATGTGCCAATGTTCTATTTCCCTGCAATGCAGACACCTCAGGTAAGTGAGGTAAGTTCATCCATACCCTCAACCATTCCAAACTCCTCCAATTCTTTGAGTTCAGGCATAGCTATGGCAACTGTGACAATGACCAAACAGTTGCCTACCAAAGCTGCCAAAACAACTGTAATTTCCAAATCCAAATCAAAGAAAACCCCCTTTGGTATCTCTCAAAAGGTACCAGTTGAAAAATCTACCAAAGCCAAAGAGGGGAGTGTGAAGGAGGGACATATAGGTGAGGGAAGGGGTGAACATCAAAGAAACCCCAAGGATAAGGTTAAAGATGAGTGAACCCCAGCCCAGCCACACTGCAGTTTCCCAACAAACTGCAGTGCTTAAAAAGGACAAAAGCTCACTTCTAGCTGCATCCTCCCAAAAGGATGTGGCTATTGAACAAAGCTCTCATCCAAGAGCACAGGCCAAAAGGGTTAGGGACACAAACTCACCCCAAACTTACACTAGAAAGAAGAAATCCAAAATAACTGGGGATGCACAGGGCACACACACAGTGCAAACTGGTGCTAAAGATACAGTCCCTGCACCTTCTCAAATTCAGATTGATGTGGCTCCAACAAATGTGGAGTCACAGCTAAAATCTCTCATTATAGAAGCCACTGAAACACCATACTCACCAACTAACTCACTGGAAGTGGACATGATAAACACTTCAATTCCTGATTCCCCTTCTTTAACTCTGTTGGGGAAGCCAAAATCTAGTGCAAGTGAGCATCATATTTTAGATGATTTGTTGGCTCACTTGCCAATTCTTTCAGATTCTATTATGACATCTGTGCCTCAAATAACTTCAGTCAACACAGAGTCTACAATAGTTTCTCTTCCCACCTCATTCATTTCTACTCTCTCGATGGATATTGCTCAACCGTCGAGTAGTGATTGTATCCCGACGGATAAGCTTAACAGCAGTTATCCGTCGGATAGCTTTACCACTCACCCGACGGATATCACTTATCCGTCGAGCGTCTCTGCTCAACTTCAAACTTCAATAATTTCAAGTGCAGAAGATTTAGTGGTAATACAATCACTCTTAGGACTGAGAGAGGAGAGTGCATTGAGTGAGAGGTTGGGTTGCTCCCAGGAAAAAGGAGAGGAAAAGAGTGAATCTCAGCAATCCATTTCTTCAGGATTGGCAAAAGTGAGTGAGGGAGTCCCACCTTAGTAGGTGAAGGTGAGGGTGTGAGGGTGGGGAGCCAGGGTGAGACCCTGATGCAACAAAAGAGAGAATATGAGAGAAAGGAAGGTACAGGAGAAATAAGGATGGATCCAGCCATTGCTAGTGAGTCAATGATTATGGATGATGCTGAAAAGGAAAGACAATTTCAGCAACATTACAAAGCTGTAATTGATAACATTTCCTTGGATGCTGACACTTTTACTCACCCTATTCCAGCCTATCAATTGTTGGCTGCTCAGGGCAATGTGGAGGCAGAGCAGACTTTGAATTTAGTGCATACCACAGAATCTCTTCAAAGAGATAAAGCTGCTGTTAACAGGATACCTTCTCAAGCTGGAGAGCCATCTGAAGAATTTGAAGTAAATTCTAATGATGATGACTCTGGTTCTTTGGATGGAAGCATGAACTTAGGGGGAGCAGAAGGCCCAAGTTCTGCTTTAAGTTTACCTGAATGGGCATGGGCAAAGGAATCTACACCAGGACAATTTGAAGTGTCTCTGGTCAAACAAGTAATGGCTATTCAACAGGCCCTTCAGGAAACTTCAGATGCTGGTACCAAGGCTGTTCTTCAAGCTCACTTAGACTCTCTACATCTAATGAAGATCCAGCACTTAAGATAGAATCTCAGTGTGGATAAATTGAAAAGAGATATAGCTAACTTGAAGACCTATAACTCTGAGAAGCTGGATTCAGTAATGCCATATGGTACCATGCAAGATCTACTACTAAGATTGAGGAGAGAATCAGACTCTGAAAAGAAGCTAGCCAAACTGGAAAACAGAGTTCAAGTTATTGAAGATTCAGTGGCTATTCTTCTTCAAAATCAACAGACTCAGACAAATCTTCTCATGCAACTAGCTAAAGCACAAGGCCTAACTCCTCAACTTGATGATAACAAAAAGGGGGAGAGAGAATCAAGTAAGGGGGAGAAAGGACCAACAAAGGGGGAGAAACTTCTAGTACAAATCAGCAAAGTAATTGTACCTTCAATTACTATCTCCAAGCCACCAGTTGCAGATGGTATAGATCTAATTGAAGCAGCAGCAGCAAATTTGAAAGTTGCTGAAAAAGGAAAGTTGAGTTTAATCAACTGGGAAAAGATTGATGAGAAAATTCAGAAATAGTTTGAACTAGTCAAGGAGCCAGTTAAGTCAGCCATCCATCACTCTCATGTCAAGCCAATCAGTGTGAATGAGATGAGCATGAACTATCTGGAGAAAGGACAATCTTCCTGCATCAAATCACAAAAGGCTGAAATAATTCTCAAACCAAGGGCAAATTATCCAAAGTCATCTTTAAAGAATCCCTTGGATACTGTGTATGAGACACCCAGACCTGATGAAAAGAAGCTTCTGTCAAGATCCATTATCTTCTATAAAGATCCAGCTGATTCAGCCTCAAAAAGGAGAATTGCTAAGATATTCAGAAATGGAAAGGAAATTTGTGTGGTAGCTGGACATCCACAATTTGCTCAAGCAAAGAAAGAAGAGAAAGCAAGATTAAAGAAGGAAAAGAGGCAAGCTGCTCTAGATGCAAAGAAATCTAAACAAAAGAAAGAGCAGATTGCCATCTTGGCCAAGCTACAGGCTGTAAACTCTTTTCAACAAATTCCCTCTCAACCATCTGAAGCTGCTGAATCAAATAAGCAGATTGAAGAACAGAAGAAATCCCCAAGAAAGAAGGAATTGGCTAGAAGAACAAAAAGGAAACTGGATGTTGTTGACAAGGAATTGGAAGATCAATTTCCTAAGGAATCCACTCAAGCTAAAACTCTAGCATCAAAGCCCTCTGTGGTATTTGAAGACATAAGGGTGGTGGACCCCTACAGGAACATACATGGAGAGCCTATTGTGCCAAAGGATGAGCCAATAGAGTGGGATAAATTACCAATTCCTGACTTCAACTTGCCAATCCTTATCAAGCCAAAAAGGACAAAATCAAGGGCAGTCAAGAAAGTGAAGCTGTCACCTCTCAAATCCAAGTCAGTAGTCAAAGCTCAACCCAAGGTCAACAGGGGAGACTACTTGTACTTGTGTGACATCAAAGAATTCTCAGATCTAAACCTTTATCTGGATGAACTGGATGAAGTAAGGGCAATTGATGCATACAGAAACCTACCTGAAAGGTTGGTGTTCAAGTACAAAGGAGGAAGGGAGATGCAGTGGCCTCTTCACAGGATACTTCAAGAAAGCCAAGCTGTGTTGATCAAAGTCTATTCATCCTTCAAAAAAAACTTTGGGTTCAATATAACTGCAAGAAGACTAGTATTGAAGAGCTGAGGAGTGTTAGAGCTAAAGATGCACTCCCAAAGACTCTAATCATCCCATACACAGGGAGAAGAGTGCATCTAAGGCCCTACTGGCTGATGGAATTCATGGATGACAAGCGTGTGAGAAGATTCTTCAGACTAGAAGACCAATTGAGTATCTCTAGCAATGAGACTCTCTTGGAGATGCAAGAAATGCTAGATCTCTCAGAATCTGATGAACTAGAATTCCACAGGCAGCTCCAGAATCAAATTGAAGAAAACAACAGAAAGCTTGGAAGAAGATCCAGACCTTAAAGAAACTAGAAAAATCTGCTCAGGCTAGAGGAGCATCTTGAACTGACTGTGAGCCAAACCTTGTACATTTTGTTTAATTAAAGCACTTTCAGTTTTATCTACTTATCTTTAAAGATATATGTTTAAGATGTTTTGTTATCATCAAGTGTCTCTTAATTTATGGCTACAATTCCAGTAGACATAAATTGGGGGAGATTGTTGTGAATATGTTGTGTACTTGATGATCACTTAAACAAAACATCTAAGTAGATTTTACTTAGTGAAATAATGTAGCACTTGACGGATAAGAATTATAGTCCCGACGCATAACTCATTATAGTCCCGATGGATGATTAACTTATTATCCATCGAGTGAGTAGCTTATATAATAATAAGTTTGTAGCACAGTGATGTATGCACCTTTGTATAAAATCTGTAGTAACATATAAGTCATGTTGACTTTATCTAGATATGCAGAATAGGTTGATTAATTGTACATAAGTAATGTCTTGTAATTCTGTATAAGTGAAATGAAGTCAAGTGCCAAAATAGCTACCGACGGATGATTAACAAAGCCTTTGACGGATGATCAAAAGACTATCAACGGATGTTTAATATAGCAGTCGACGGATGATCAATTAAGTCATCAACGGATGATCTAAAAGTCGACGGATGATCATATCAAGAATTCAAACATCAGTTGAACAGTGAAAGCTGACACACAGCCGTCGAGTTGGATACAAACACATTGTGGAAGCCCATTAATTGGGTAATAGAGAACAAAAAGCAGCAAAGATTAAGACTGTTAGATTTTATATTTGTTCAGTCTTTTTGACTTTGTAATCTTGGTATTATATAAACCAAGAGAGTAGCAAATAGAAAAATAACTGAGATAGTTGAGAAACACAAAAACAGAGAAATCTTTGTAAGCATAATCTTTAGCATTTCCTGTATTCTCAGTAGTTCCATTTATAAGCAGCTGTGAGCATTTCTGCACACAGAGTCCTCTCAATATATTATATATATATCTCTGGTGGAATTGTTTAAATCCACCAGAAGTTTTTAAAGACTCTTGTTTTTAACTACTTGTGTTTTGATTCATTTAAGTTTATATTCCGCATTGTGCTAATCAAAACAAATATATCAATAATCGAGTTGAACATTTTTATTTCAAGAAAAAGGTTCAAGAATTTCATTCAACCCCCCTTCTGTAATTCTTGCTATATTGTTAAGGGACTAACAAAGTAAATGGTAGAAGGCATGCATTGAGAAGATAGATGCCCCATTCAGAAATTATATATCGAATTAGGCTAAAAAGCATCTATCTTATTAATCTTTAAAGGCGCGCCCTGCGCTAATATGGCGCGCCGGTAAAAATTATGTCTATTACAACACGATAAGAGAGTTACTTAAAAAGAAAGGGAAGGCGCGCCCTATCAAAGATTAAAACGATGAAGTGAAGGGAGATTGAGGGTAAGGCGCGCCTTGACAGGGAAAGTTATGTCTTACACTTAAAATCTAAGTACGCTATTGATGGATAAACGGGATGGCATGCCCTAAGCTGTTGGCGGGCCCCAGATAAATTTTGTGATATACGTGCTCTAAACCCAAATTGGGCATAGAATAATAACGGTTGAAATTCTTAAAAACATAAATTTGAAATTCAAAACCCTATTATTTCGGATCTAAACTGCAAAAAATCTGAATACATACAATATATATACGCAGATATACACACATATATATACACAGAAATACATATACATCAAAGAATGAGTTATAAACAAGAAGATGAACAGATTATATGGCATGCACAAATGATTTACTCGATGAAACTCAGAGATATAAGAAGCTTTGTGCACCTTTTTGATCGGTGAGAAGATTGACCAGAAGGGATTAAAGAAATGGTAGATGAAAAGGCCGGTTTTGAACAAATGCTTCTCCCGCCGGTGTGGTGGTTTTAGGATAAAAGGTAAAGTGAGAGAGAGAGAGAGAGAGAATAACGTAAAAAGTAAAAAAAGTGATTATGACTGGTATTTATAGATGAAAGGACACGTAACAAACCGTCAATCATGTCAATCATGTCGGTCACGATTTTCAAAAAAGAAGGGGAACTATTTTTGAAAACCGTTTGAAATTCCAAAGACGCGCCCTCTTGAAGGCGCGCCCTTTCTGAAAAATCAGACATTTATCAAAGAGTGAATGATGAAAAGAAAGCTCCAAGTTTCCCAGAGACGCGCCCTGTTGAAGGTGCGCCCTGTAAGGTGATATTGATAAGTACATAAGTTAATACAAAAATTTGATGAAAGACGAGTAAAAATTCCAATCTCATTTTCAATAGTATATGGAATTTGGTGGGTAGTTGTTATGCCCAAAAATCGGTATAAACATTATTCAGGTCAAAATCAGATAAAGTGGTCAAAGATAAGATATGCATGCCTAAAGTTAAGGAGAAGATAAAGAAACTTTCCTTTCTGTCAAAGCAATAGGGGCGTCCTTTGAGTAAGGATGGTGCGCCCTGTTTATTAGTTGATTGAAGGGTTGTTAGCTGAATGTACACTCTGAATGTTGAAGGCGCACCCTAATAAGATGAGGGAGGCGTGCCTTGTTGTGTAGAAGAGGACTTTAAGGGATTTTCTGAGTAAGTCCTTTACCTGTGGAAGACAATTAGGGTGCGCCCTAAGTAAAAGAAATAGTTTGCATAAGGATTTCAGCATGGTTACTTGGATAAGTTCTATGGATGATTTAAGGAAGGTGGAGGTTATTATAACTAACATATTTTTTGTAGGTACTCTATTGAAAAACTTCTTCCTTTAATGCAACCACAGGAAGGCGGTATTTGTGGTCAGTGACCTCCAGGTATGCCTGGACGGAAGGCCTCCTCTTGTAGTCAATGAGTGTCCTCATTAGGGATGTGGGGTAAATATTGGTGTGTGCTTTAGGAGCTCTGTCTCTGTAGTCAATGGGTGTCCTCGTTGGGAGACTTCAGAGTATCCTGCACTTTGCACCCAAAAGCTTGTGATCACTTATCCTGCAATCTGGTAGGGGCTCCTTATCCGGGGGACAAGAATGTGTCCAACATTTGGGGTGAACCACGGCTATACATGCGTCCACGAATTAGAGAAACAGCTGGTGACGGAGAGTTATTCTTGGCCAGGGAGATGCCTTATCCATGAAGTCTCGAAGTCGCGGACGAGCCTTGGACCTTTGTGGTTGGGCCTCATCGGCAGACATTCCTAAAGCTAGTAGAAGACGGTTTCCGGTAGGTTTTCTACTGGGCCTCGGGATAAGAGATCTAAGCCCATTAGGTTTCTTGTTCCCCAAGAACTACGTTGGCTTGATTCCCTATAAATAGGGATACGTAGGCAAATTGTAAGGGGTAAGAAGCGAGAGTGCAAAGGCGCCACCACTAACCCTAAGCAATCTCAGCCACCAATAATCAAAAACACCAAATACTATTCACAAAATCAGACGATTATTGTTCAAGTTTTCCGACGAAAAACCACCGTCATACATCTTGTTTTCGGCTACTAACCTCAAACTTTGTTGTTACCAAATTCCTCCGTCAACAAGTTGTTCACTTTCTTCCCACGTTTGATATACTGAATGCCGGTAATATGCTCGAACTGAATAACATTATCACCACTTAATAATCAAATCTTATAAAAGGTTAAATATAGAGTTAAGATTAAGAACAAATAATGTTTTGAAAGTCTGGGACTGTAATGAATCACCAGAAAGAATTTTCTGGAATTAGAAACTACACCAGAGAAAACTTTAGATGCTTGAAATTATATAACTTTGTGATGAAAGACAGGAAAATCTTTAAGAGAGCAAGATGGGTTGTTTAACAAAAAATAGTTGTACATTCGAAAAATGCTTGTAATTCAATGTAGTAGCAGTAAAGAGTAGAATCATACTACAAAGCCGGTGCAATAACCATTAAGTGCACTAACATTTGAACACTTCTGGTTCTGGTGCAAGGGTGTAACATGTGCATATATTGCATTAAGAAGGTCCAGTACTTTTCTGTCATCTCCTATATTTCTTGTAGACGCTTTCCAACTTCTGATGTCATTACTTCTATTAAAAGTGCACTATGAGTTCGATCTTTATATCTACAGCAGGCTCTGTAGCAATTACATCTTCTAGATTAGTAGGTACCACTTCGTACTTCTCACTCCGCACAGAAGCTTGTAAAATATTCGTAATGTCAATAGCATTTTCAGTTATTGCAGGTTCTTCACGCTGCAGCTGCCACCACATCTAGCTTGAAAAGATTGTACATTTTCAGTCTGTTTTTCCTCAGAACCATGAACATCGGGAACATTGACAACTTCACATGGCGTAGGTGTCACTGAAACCACCTCATTTTCCTCATAATCTGAGAAGATGGTATAGTCAGGAGGGGCCATCTCAGGTGTCACTGAAACCACCCCACTGTCCTTCAGATCCGTGAAGACAGTAAAATCAGGAGGAGCCATCGTTGAACCACCAACATTTCAATCTTATGAATCCGGTTTGAGTACGAAAGGGGAAGAAATAACAGATGATACCACATCCAGTTCAGTTTTATATGTCAAACTTGTCTCAGTACAGCAAATTCTACTTTCCGAAACTGTAATTTTGCAATCCCTTGTTTAATTTCATTGTTTTTTATTGGCAATGTGAACTAGTAAACTGTATCTTTACAAGACTGAAGTGAGACTTACACTGCAAACAAGTGCAGGTAGTGATGAGTTTCACGCGCTCTAAGCGCATGGAAATAGTAAATACTTCAAACAATTCCCTTTTAACTTTATTTGGTCCTACCTAGTACATTTACATATACTTATTTGAGAAGCAGCAATAAGTATGTCAAACATTTGCTTCCATCCTGACGGATACGAGCTAAGTATCCGTGAAGATCCGTGAAGACAGTAAAATCAGGAGGAGCCATCGTTGAACCACCAACATTTCAATCTTATAAATCCAGTTTGAGTACGAAAGGGGAAGAAACAACAGATGATACCACATATAGTTCAGTTTTATATGTCAGACTTGTCACAGTGCAGCAAATTCTACTTTTCGAAACTGTAATTTTGCAATCCCTTGTTTAATTTCATTGTTTTTTATTGGCATGCATCTTTACAAGACTGAAGTGAGACTTACACTGCAAACAAGTACAGGTAGTGATGAGTTTCGCGCGCTCTAAGCGCATGGCAATAGTAAATACTTCAAACAATTCCCCTTTAACTTTATTTGGTCCTACCTAGTACATTTACATATACTTATTTGAGAAGCAGCAATAAGTATGTCAAACATTTGCTTCCATCCTGACGGATACGAGCTAAGTATCCAGATCTTAAAGTGATTTGGCCGAAATTAATGAGACCCGGGAAAAAATGGATGAAGACGATAGGCCAATAGGGTCTATATCTGTGGTAATATTTTCTAGTTATAGTAAAATCAGGAAGAAGACCATGAGAATCATCAGGCACTGATAAATGAGTTGGTTTCTTTGCTGCAACAGCACTTGATAATTGTATACTTTTGATTCCCAAAGTGTGACAACCCGGGTCAAATCCTGAGCTTTTTTCGAAAACCAGATCAAATCCCGATTCCGAGTCCGAAATAACCGAAGCATACTGTCCCGAGTGTAGCCAACTTGGGTTACGACAAGCCCACCACAGGCCCCCAAAAGATCATGATTTGTTGGTGCACATAGTAGTAGTACTTTGCCTTATAAACTGAACAGAAGTCCCAAATCTCCTCGATGTGGGACTGGGGTGTTACAAACTCCCCCACTTAAACTCCTGACGTCCTCGTCAGGCCCGAACAGACAGCCCAAAGGACCAAGATCGTACCTCTCTAGCCATTGTGGGATAATACCGGTTGGCTTCGTGTCCCCACCCCCGGACCTCTTGCCATTGTGGGATAATACCACCAGCCTTCGTGTCTCCACCTCCGGCAACTTGACGCATCAAGCTTTCGAGAGTCGGCTCTAATACCATATGTGACAACCCGGGTCAAATCCCGAGCCTTTTTTGAAAACCAGGTCAAATCCCGATTCCGAGTCCGAAATAACCGAAGCATACTGTCCCGAGTGCAGCCAACTTGGGTTACGACAAGCCCACCACAGGCCCCCAAAAGATCATGATTTGTTGGTGCACATAGTAGTAGTACTTTGCCTTATAAACTGAACAGAAGTCCCAAATCTCCTCGATGTGGGACTGGGGTATTACAAACTCCCCCACTTAAACTCCTGACGTCCTCGTCAGGCCCAAACAGACAGCCCATAGGACCAAGATCGTACCTCTCTAGCCATTGTGGGATAATACCGGTTGGCTTCGTGTCCCCACCCCCGGACCTCTTGCCATTGTGGGATAATACCACCAGCCTTCGTGTCTCCACCTCCGGCAACTTGACGCATCAAGCTTTCGAGAGTCGGCTCTGATACCATATGTGACAACCCGGGTCAAATCCCGAGCCTTTTTCGAAAACCAGGTCAAATCTCGATTCCGAGTCCGAAATAACCGAAGCATACTGTCCCGAGTGCAGCCAACTTGGGTTACGACAAGCCCACCACAGGCCCCCAAAAGATCATGATTTGTTGGTGCACATAGTAGTAGTACTTTGCCTTATAAACTGAACAGAAGTCCCAAATCTCCTCGATGTGGGACTGGGGTGTTACAAACTCCCCCACTTAAACTCCTGACATCCTCGTCAGGCCCGAACAGACAGCCCATAGGACCAAGATCGTACCTCTCTAGCCATTGTGGGATAATATCGGTTGGCTTCGTGTCCCCACCTCCGGACCTCTTGCCATTGTGGGATAGCCCGAACAGACAGCCCATAGGACCAAGATCGTACCTCTCTAGCCATTGTGGGATAATACCGGCTGGCTTCGTGTCCCCACCTCCGGACCTCTTGCCATTGTGGGATAATACCACCAGCCTTCGTGTCCCCACCTCCGGCAACTTGACGCATCAAGCTTTCGAGAGTCGGCTCTGATACCATATGTGACAACCCGGGTCAAATCCCGAGCCTTTTTCGAAAACCAAGTCAAATCCCGATTCCGAGTCCGAAATAACCGAAGCATACTGTCCCGAGTGCAGCCAACTTGGGTTACGACAAGCCCACCACAGGCCCCCAAAAGATCATGATTTGTTGGTGCACATAGTTGTAGTACTTTGCCTTATAAACTGAACAGAAGTCCCAAATCTCCTCGATGTGGGACTGGGGTGTTACACAAAGTCTATGCCATAAGCTGCACAAGTGAAAATTTGCAGTTAATCAAGTTATAATGCATTTTATCGACTTGGCCCCAATAAGTTAGCTTACAAATAGAATTTGAAATCGACATTAAGAAATAGAGCAGGATGCTGGAAAGAGGATCATTTTCAACCAAATACATAGGAGGTCGGAGGATATCAAATCGCAAATTTGTCTTATGATGTCAGTGTCATTCTTATACTATCAGGTACCAAAAAGGATAACTAACCAGCACACAAAACTATGGAAAAACATTCTTGAATTAAATAACAAGAAATTACAACTATCTGTATATTTTTGGACAACCCTCCGCCACATATTACTGAAAAATGTGATCAGAGGACTAACATGCTTTTTGCTGAAGAAGGGTACGTACTGGATGAATCTGGGATTCAAATATATCATCTGCATATTCAAATGCAAAGAACATCAGATGTATTCCTTCCAAAACACGCGTGCTCACACATACATAATTCAGAAACATGTAATGCATAATAAAAGTGTTGCTTTTAAGGTTTCTGATGATTATCCAAATACAACAGAAACAGATATGATTCAACGAGTTTGCAGCATGAATAAATCTGAGATTTATGCATTGCAGTTTCCAGATAAGGTTTAGGGTTTAAATGTAAATCTTAGTTTGACTGGATATAAACTTCTTTTAAACAAACTCTATCTTAAACTTAGTTTGAATCTTTCAAATACTTATCTTTAACTAAGTTTATCCTTTTTCAAATAAAATCCTTTTTCAAATACTCCAACAGATTATCCTCATAACTTATTCAAATCATTTCAAACAAAACCGTTTTATACATATCAGTTATCTTATCTCTTGTTTGAAACAAAAATATGTTGGACTTTGCCTATACATACAACTCCAGGATTTCAGATTTAATGTTAATGCTTTCACGTCTATATATTTTCATCTGAAACACTTTCTTGTTCATTATACTCGAAATACAAATCTAGTCGAACAATATATAGTTTGAGTTGTAATCAAGTTGTAATCAAGGCTTGATTTCAAAGTATAACAAGGTAGCTAGAAGGCTCAGGAATAGCAGTTGGCTAGGTAGTAAGGTTAACTTGGGAAAGGGTTTCTTTCAAGTGCTATATTCGTAATTAAGGAAAGACTGTAAGTTCTTTACTCCTTCTGTCCCTTTCAATTGTTTACATTTTTTACATAGTGTCCGACACGCATTTTAAGGTGCATATAAAGTATAGTTCTGTAAAAAAAATTTACAATTTTGTTTTTCTGAATAAAAATTAAAATATTCAACTTTTATTCAGAAAAAGAAAATTGTAAAAATAAGTTACATACTATACTCTTTATGCACCTTAAAATGCGTGTCGGACACTTCCTCATAAATGTAAACAATTGGAAGGGACTGAGGGAGTATTAAAGTTGATATAATATATTTTCTATGCTAGTTAGCATAGGGACTTGGATGTAGACCATAGACTAGGATTAAGGGTCGAACCAAGTGAAAACTTCCGCTATTTTTACTTTATTCAGTTTTCAGCATACTGCAATTATATTCTGTTATTTTTATTCTGCAGTTAATAAAGACTGTCTCATTTCTTGTCTTATTTGTAAAGGGACTGTCTCATTTGTGTATAAGAGACTGTTTCATTTGTGTAAAAGAGACTGTTTCATTTGTTTTGACAGTTAGAATATACTACATATCTTTCGAGCCTTTTGAATTTCAAAAAGTTATAATAGTGTAACATTACTTGAAAGGGTGGTTGAAGAGGCAAAGCTAAAAAGAAGGGAGATGAGAAGCAAATGCAAGAATGGCGGGGATGCCATTTTCTTTTTTTCTCTCTTCTTCTGTTACTTAGATCTGTAGAAAGCCTGCATTGATTAACACACATGATTTACAAACTTAATCAGGATCATCCTTCCAAAACTTCTGAACATGTTTTTACAATTTTATATCTTTATTGATAAATAATAACAACATTGCTTCTTGAGAATAAATTACTCTACAGAGTTGTTACAAACTTAATTGTGGAGTATTTAATTAAGGTGAACTCCTACATGTGTCTCAATTCCTGAATATGTATCAATATTGTTATATTCTCTGCAGACTGCGGCTGATGAAACGATAATTAACTTGAACATCCTAAAAACTTTTACAGTCGCAAAAACGCCACTTCATACTATAGCTATATACCAAATTTGTGGCTTTACTTGTCATAAGGTTTGTATTTTTAAATGCTGGTTGAGTTATAGCACTGTGAGGGAGAAGATTCCGCTGTTCTTCCTGCCACAGCCGACTAATACGGAGATGCTAATAATATATGTAAATAAGAAACAAATGAAATTGAATATTCTGGTGTTGATGACAAAGTTGGATGAATAATCAGTTGATGATGCCTGGACTAGGTCCAGATGGAGGAACCGGAACACCTTTCGGTAGCATTCCCAACAGCTCACTTGATCTCACCCAATCTGAAGTCTCAATCATCCTTCTCCCTTTTGTTTCATCAAGAATTGGTCGAGCAAGCGATCCTTCCAAGACAGAAAGAAGCATGGCCATGACCAAGACAAGGTAGATCATGAAGCTCTTGAGTTGCTGAAGAAAACCCATGTTCTGCTTTAATCGATCTTCATGTATTTTGGCAGCCTATTTATAGTTTCAGCTCTTGGGAAATTTTGTCCTGCTGTATATTCCACGCATAAAAGGCCAAGCCGGCTTTCGAACTGGGATATGGTAATGGACTTATAATAATAACAAATTGAATATTTTATTAAGTTGAAATTTAATGTCAAACATTCTATCAGCTCGTGATCCTGCCGGCAAGCAAATTGTTCAGTCTACACACTATAGTAAGCCCTTTTAATCTTCCTCTATATTTTGCACCTCTATTCAGAAAACCAAATTCACTTCAATATTCTACCTCAACACACATAAATTCTTCTAAACAATGATTTTTTTTTTTAATTTAGACTACCAAATCTGTGCGGATTCATATCATAAATTCTTACATATATGCATAGATGACAGTGAATACCATCTCATAACCAGATGTACGTATTGATGTCAACCTCAGACATACTTTGCACTAATAACTATTTTAACATATATAGCATCCAAGTGTCAGCATTCATCGGTGCCACTGGTATAATAATATTTTCTGGGTCACAGTCACAACAGATCACAGTTGCCTGCACAGGCATAAAGGTTGAGAATGGTTAAGCTGATCAAGCAAAGTGCATGCTTGATCAAATATACAGTTTTAAGGATCTACAGAAGCTGTACAAACATGCTGAATAATTTAGGAATATGTAACTGAACTAGAAGATGACATACTATCAGCCAACCATTAAAAGTATGTTAACTACATGTAAAACATGAATTACTAATTATGAGATTGTATAAAAAAATCTAGAACCAATCAACTCCAACTTCTATACACATTTCAAAACAACTGTGCACTTTGTACAACTAGTTGCTTCGATTTCTCAACGAAAAACATAATTCAAGCTTCCTGCTTATGCAAAAGTCAACGCATCAAATGAAAACTATGGAGGGAGAGGGAGTAGGAGGTAACCAGTGACTCTAGAAAACACTTCATTTTCCTGTGAATCTATGGTGACATAATTTTCTAATAGCTAGTCAAGTGCAGACCTGAATATGGTAAGAGTTGGCGTACTTTGAAATGGTCTTTTCTTTTTGACAAGATTACTTGGAAATGGTCAATCAACTAGGATGAGTAATTTATAATCTGCTATAAGTCTATGTGACAATTGAATGAACAAAGAAATTCACCGATAACAAAATAGTGGAGATGGCTATACAATTGGTGCTGCAGATGACGCTAGTATTACTGTTTATACATGAAGCATCTGCACAAAAAAGTTCTCTAGCAAAGCCTGGATGTTCACAGAAATGTGGCAACCTTACAATTGCTTATCCGTTTGGAATTGGAGCCGATTGTGCAGCAAACCAGACTTTCACAATATTTTGCAACAACTCTATTAATCCACCAAAAGCTTTTCTCAGTGATAACATTAAGATACAGGTGCTGGATATATCTCTAAAAGCAGGCACGATTCAAGTGAACACTCCAGTCTTCACAAATTGCGAGAAAAGAACTAATGATCAACAATTGATGTTATCCCACCCGTTTACATTTTCAGACACTCAAAATCGACTCACTGCCATAGGATGTGAAACAATTGCTGTAATATCTCAAGAAGGCTTAAGTGTTGGGGGGTGCATGACATTTTGCAATATTAGCTCTATAATAAGAAACAATAGTTGCTTCGGGTCCTGCTGCCAAACAAGAATCCCCCCATCATCAAAGTTCATCAATGCATCTTTAAATAGCATAAACGGAAAGAACGGATGTGGCTTTGTATTTGTAGTAGATCAGAATTGGTTTGGGAGCAGAACAGATGTCTATGATGTGACAGATATGGAACAAGTTCCGGCTGTGCTGGATTGGAGACCATCCGGGTCCTGTCACTCATTCGGACTAGTCAATTCCTCCACAAATAGCTCTGTGTGTGGAAGAAACACTATTTGTACTGAACAAGACTTGTGCTCTTGTCGTGAAGGCTATGAAGGAAATCCTTATTTGCTGGACGGATGTCAAGGTAAGATTCTGCAATAAATTTGATAAAATTCGCATGTTGTGTTGTATACTTTTATTATTACATGCATAGGTAACTTAATACTAGAGCTTCTTAAAATGAAGAATAATGCACTTGATTAGTACTAACTTCAATTAATTGTTCAGCGAGGATGCAATTCACTCGCACATAAAACACTTACATTTGACAATTTATTTTTTATCAGATATCAATGAGTGTGCAAGGAACAATTTCAACAGATGTCAGCAGATTTGTACCAATACCCCAGGAAGCTACACTTGCTCATGCGTAGATAAATGGGTACGTGATGGAGAATACAAGTGCATGAAGACAACAGACCCTTACGGTTACAGTAAATTTTCTCCATCACTCCTAGGTAAACGCTCAAACAATTTTTTGGAGTAGTTCATGATTTCAATTAGTATTCAGATTATTGAGTAATTTCAGTAGTGCGGTGTCCTTTAAATATAACCAACATGATTCACATAAAACTTGTTGTAACCTTGTAAGCCATTCAAAAATGAACTTATGCACGAAGTAGAGATGTCCAGACTCCAGTTCATATAATTGTCAGTTTTAACTCTTGAGAATATAGGACTATATAAGCTAAATGTCCAAGGACTAACCTATTTTCATGTAGGATAACTTGAAGTTTTAAACATCTGCATACTTTTCTACATATGCTAAGTAACTCACCTCTTTCATTACGATTGGTCTTGCAGTTATTTTTACCAGTCTAGGGGTGGTATTGGTTTTGGTACCTATGTTTTTGTACAAGGTAATAAAACAAAGAAATAAACGCAAACTCAAGGAGAAGTTTTTTAAGAGAAATGGTGGCCTGCTATTACATCAACAAGTGTCTTATAGTGAAAGTAATGTTGAGACAACCAAATTATTTAGTTCAAAGGAGCTGGAGAAAGCAACCAACCACTATAACATGAATCGAATTCTTGGACAAGGAGGACAAGGTACCGTCTATAAAGGGATGTTGACAGATGGAAGCATTGTAGCAGTGAAAAAATCAAAGATCGAAGATGATAGCAAACTCACACAATTTGTTAATGAGATTATTATTCTATCACAAATAAACCACAGGAATGTTGTAAGGCTACATGGATGTTGCCTGGAGACAGAGGTGCCTCTACTGGTTTATGAGTTCATACCTAATGGAACACTTTTTGAGTATATCCATGACCACAATGAAGACTTACCACTTACCTGGGATGTTCGTCTCCGTGTGGCCACAGAAGTTGCAGGAGCACTTTCCTATCTACACTCTGCTGCAGCTATTCCGGTATATCATCGAGATATCAAGTCTTCAAACATACTTTTAGATGAAAAGTACAGAGCAAAAGTAGCAGACTTTGGAACTTCAAGATCAGTTTCTATCGATCAATCCCACGTGACAACAAAAAGAGTACAGGGTACATTCGGTTACTTTGATCCTGAATACTTCCGATCAAGCCAGTATACCGATAAAAGTGATGTTTATAGCTTTGGGGTAGTTCTTGTTGAGCTCTTGACAGGCCAAAAACCGATCTTGGCACCTAGACCTGATGACGAAGGACGAAGTTTAGTAACATATTTTATGTCCGCAATGGAAGAAAATCGAGTAATGGATATTATTGATGTGCAAATAGCAGATGATGGTAGAAAAGAAGAATTCATGGCATTTGCTAAACTTGCATATAGATGCTTGCACTTGAAGGGTAGTAGAAGGCCTACAATGAAACAAGTTGCAACAGAACTAGAAAGTATTAGAATGTCAGATAGATCAGCTGCTGCTCAACAGAATTACGAAGATGTTGAATATTCAGTAGCTGAACTTAACAAGGTGTGGGACAGAAGTTTAAGTTCTACATCAACCTCTACATATAAAAGTCTCAGGGTTGATACCGAGCCTCTTATTACAGAATAGTCAGGGGCGGATCTACTAAGGGGCACCCGTGGACAAGTGTTCTCCCTAAAATCAAAATTTAGATTTTTTCACCCATATAGTGATGCTAAAACGCAGGAGAAGTGATTGATCTTGAACACAGAGGAGAGGTGTATGGATTCTGATAACCATCTTTTTCTCAATAAACTCACTATAAATTCTCATCATCACACCACCAAAATCACCACCAAAAATCTTACAAACCCATCAAATCACAATTGCAATCGTAATGAAAGTGTTCTTGTTTCAGCTTCCGGGTCACTGGGAGCAATATGACACCTGAAAAAGTTATCGTCTCACTTTGTACTCTTCTCCTCTTTTATCAAGCTACCATCAAATACATGCATGCCCACAAATATATAGCTCTATTTTTTTTTTTAATTCTCCTTTTTTCCATTTTCTATCAATCTACAGCTCTATTTTTTGTATTCTCTCTTGTCCATTTTCTATCAATCATAAAGGGTATTGGGATTCAAAATATAACTGAACACGCTTTCTAAAAGGTAGAATGTAATGAAAGACTTATTTGTGATATATGAATGATAACTCAACGCCCGAACATGAACTATAAATAATCAACATCTTCTATGAGACAAATTTAAAGAATTAATATATTAGATGAAGTCTTGTAAAACAGAATCTGACAACCGAAAGATATAGAGTGAAGAACACATTGAGAGAGATATACAGAGAAGGAAAGAAACAAATACATATACACTTATACTTCTGATAGGAGAGTTTTGATAATTGAACGAAACAAACCGTATAATATTCTAAAGACAATTATAGTATTTGGCACAAAAGCAAATGTGCATCCGAATGTTTCTTAATCATTGAGTTCTCTTGATGTGTTCGAATACAACGAGTTTGCAGTAAATAAGTAGAGGTTCAAAATAAGGCAGACAAAACATAGGGTGCTATTAGGCAAAATAAGATAACAGACTACTTGTCTGGGTCATAACAGTTTGGCTATTACTCCAGCTGTCTTGGAGATAGGGACCATTAACAGGTGGATTTCTAGTTGTATTTCCTTTATTACTCCCCTTCAAGCTGGTGAGTGAAACTTGCTAGTGAAGCTCCCAGCTTGTTGCAATGATCAGTATAAAGCTTCACAGGAAGGGGCTTTGTCATGATATCTGCAATTTGCTCTGAGGAAGACACTTTTGCTGTATTGATTAGTCCTGCTTTTAGCTGATCTCTGACATAGTGACAGTCAATCTCTACATGCTTCATTCGTTCATGAGAAACATGATTTGTTGCTATGACTATGACTGCTTGATTGTCACATTTCAGCACTGCTGGTGGAAGGTTCTTCAGTCCCAAGTCTTTCAGTAAAGCGGTTAGCCTGGTTACCTCACATGTTGTTAGTACCATGGCACGGTATTCTGCTTCTGCTGATGACCTGACAACAACATGTTGCTTCACAAGACAGGAGACTGACCAAGAATTATGCAATATCCTGTAGTAGATCTTCTTGTGATTGGGCAACTAGCCCAGTCACTGTCACAGTAAGCTGTAAGCTGTGCAGATGAGGATGATGCCAGTAGCAGACCTTGATCAGGGGTACCAACTAAATATCTCAGCATTCTCCTTGCAGTTTGCATATGTACAGTTGTGGGAGCTTGCATGAACTGTGTTAACAGTTAAACTGAGAACAATATATCTGGCCTGGTGATGGTCATATATGAGTTTGCCTAATAATCTCTGGTAAATAATTAGATCAGGAAGCAAGTCCCCTTTGTCTGGTGTAAGTTTCAGGTGACTATCCGGAGGCAACTGCAGAGGCTTTGAAATAGTCATTCCAAATTTCTGTAAAATATCAGCAGTATATTTTTTCTGGGACAAGAAGAATCCAACTTTGGACCTGTCAATTTCAATTACCAAGAAGTAGTGAACTGGTCCAAGATCCTTCATGTGAAATGAGCTGGACAACATCTGCTTCAGGTAATTTATCTGTGCATCACAGTTTCCGCAGATCAATAAATCATCCACATAAACAAGTACAAGTGTGATTTTAGACTCTGTGTGAAATACAAAAAGACTGTGATCAGATTTTGATTGAATGTAACCCAGGTTGAGCAAGGTTTGAGAGAGTTTATGGAACCATAGCCGTGGTGATTGTTTTAAGCCATAGAGAGACTTCTTCAGTCTACACACCAGATTGTTATTTTCAGCATTCAAGGTGGCTATTGACTGAGAGTTAATTCTACAGCCTTTGTAGAAGTAGCCTTGAGGCATTTTCATGTATATAGTTTCATTCAATTCCCCATGAAGAAAGGCATTGGACACATCCATTTGTAATGTGATCCAATCCTCCATGGCAGCTACAGCAAGTAGAGCTCTCACAGTGGTCATCTTGGCCACTAGTGCATAGGTTTTAAAATAGTCTTCTCCATATTTTTGTTTGTACCCAAGAGCAACCAATCTAGACTTGTGTCTCTCTATCTTACCATCTGGCAGATATTTGGTTTTGTAAATCCACTTACACCCTATTGTTATTTTACTAGGTGGTAGAGTTGTCACTTCCCATGTGTCATTCAGTTCCAGAGCTTCCAATTCACTGTTCATAGCATTGATCCAGCATTCATGCTTGACAGCTTCTTTAAATATCACAGGATCTGCTGATTTGTTTAACTCAACAAGCAAGCAAGTAAATTCAGGTTCGACAGATGTGTAAGCTAGGTTGGTGATTTGAGGTGCATAAAGAGGTTTGTTAATGTAGCCTTGATACCTGACAGGGGGTTTATGTTGTCTGGAGGATCTCCTGACTGGTTGGCTTGCTTGAGATTCTGTAATTGGTTCCTGATTATCTGAGGTGTTGGTAGTTGCATTGTCAATTTCAATGGTTGAAGGCTGATTTAAGGGATCAGACTCGCTTGGTTCAGGTAATATAGGGAAAATCATGTATGTAGAGTGGATATCAGGTGGTTGTTTGTTTGTTATTTGAGGCAGAGGTAACATGTATTTTTCTATGGAGTTATTGTTGAAGGGGAAGATCTGTTCTTTGAAGGTTACATCTCTGGACACAAAGTTTTGTTTGTTCAGTAGATTGTACAACCTATAACCCTTTTGACTCAGGGTATCCCAAGAACACACAGGGAACTCCTCTAGGGGAGAATTTGTCTGAAGGGAAGGCTGGATTGTAAGCAAAACTCAGGCAACCAAATACTCTCAAATGATCATATTCAGCAGGTTCTTTGTATAAAGTCTCATAGGGTGTTTTGTTTTCCAATACAGTTGTTGGTAGTTTGTTTAATAGGTGAACAGCAGTGAGCACACAATCTCCCCAAAAAGATAAAGGCAGGCCAGCTTGAAACCTGAGAGCTCTGGCCACTTCTAGGATATGCCTGTGTTTTCTTTCTACACGGGCATTTTGTTGTGGTCTTTGAACACGAGATGTCTGGTGTTTTACTCCATTTTTGGCAATGAATATCTTACACAAACTTGTGTTAAACTCAAGGGAATTATCTGACCTAATTGTTTTAATAGTGGTGTGAAAGTGTGTGTGCACATACTTCAGGAATGTCTCCAGGGTAGCAAGACTTTTAGATTTATGTTCTAGCAAATATATCCAAGTATTCCTACTATAGTCATCTACTATCGTTAGGAAATACCTATATTTACCCTTAGTGCATACTTTGTAGGGCCCCAGATATATATATGTATAAGATCAAACTTGGCAGTAGCATGAGAATCACTTAAACTAAATGGCAGTTTAGTGAACTTAGATAAAGGACATGTAACACACACCTTATTTTGATGAGCACCAATTGCAGTAATAGCTTTAATCTGTTTAATCTTTTCAACTGGAGCATGGCCAAGCCTGTTGTGCCACAGTTCCAAGCTATTTCTTTCAATCACTGAGCTTTGACTAGAGTTATTGACCGCAGAGTTTGTTGTGGGTACATTACCAGAATTCACATTTCCATTACGAAGCCATTTTGCAGGTACAGCCTGGGCAAAGTGGTTTATCAGATAATATAGCCCATTTATGGCTCTTCCAATGCCTTGGACCTTCTTACTGTCAGAATCCAAAATAATGCAGTGAGACGTCTGGAAGATAACTTGCACTTTACTGTCTTTCACCAATCTTTGAACTGAAAGGAGGTTGTGTTTGAAGTGAGGAACGCATAAAACCCCTTTCAATTTCATTCCATTATCCAGATTTACTTCTCCAAAATGAGTGATTTTTTCCTGGTCTCCATTTGGAAGGTTGATGGTTGTCTGACTGCTAACAAGTGAGGTTTTTGACAGATTCTGAAGGCAGTGTGTCATATTATTTAACGTTCCTGAGTCAATAATCCAGTCATTGCTCAGGGCTGTCACAGTGTTGCAGTGCACCATCCCAGAGAAATGGTAGTCAATCTCTTCATCTGTTTCAGACCCTTTAGCTTGCTGCATAAGTTGAGGCATCATTTTGGCTAACTGTTCCAATTGCTGAGGACTGAAACCAGCACATTCACTGTTTGATGTTTGCACATTTGCAGCCAGTTTTTGGTTATTTATTTGGTTTGAATTCCATCTAATGTTATTGAACTGTTTGGATTTAGAGGTGGATAGGTTTTGTAGATTTTTTGGGTGTCATTTGGGGTAGCCGACAATAGTCCAGCACTTGTCTCCTCAATGGCCCTTCATCCCACAGGCAGTGCATATTATGGTTTTATCAAGATTTGCCCTGCTAAACATAGCAGCTGTTTCAGAAGTGTCACTGTTTAGGATTAGCAATTCTCTATGTGCTTCCTCTTGTTATAAAGTGGAGGAAGCACTCTCAACTGAGGGTAGAGGGTTCTGCATTAACAGGTGGCTTCTTAGAGGGTTGTAGGTTTCATTTAGTCCATTTAGGAATTGAAATAGTTTTGTTTCCTCTTTTTGTTGGTGAATGGTTTTTAGTAGGGTTCTGGTTTCATCAGTGGTGGTGGTTAAGATGATTAAAATATTCATTACATCTAATTCCTCCCACCATACTTTCATAGAGGTGTAATAGTCATTGATAGACAAAGAATTTTGTTTGAGTCCATACAGATCTCGATTCAGTTTGTATTTTCTCGATCCATTGGCAACAGAGAAGTGTTCCTCAAGGTTAGACCAAATATCTCTAGCACTAGTCATAAACATAATAGACTTGTTAATGGAAGGAGACAAGTTATTAGTTATCCAGGCTATTACCATATTCTGTAATCAGCAGATCCCTATAGCTTGTCGACTTGACTTGAATAGATGTCGGAGTATCAGATGGGTGTAGGAATATTGGGTTTAGCATGTCTTGGTACGTTATACGTCCAGCTGCCATTTTTGAAAAAAGGAAGATCTGATTTTGATATTTAAATAGAACTCTTTAAGAAACAAGATCTGTTATGGGATCTTAAAAGGTGTTGTGTTTTAACAATTCATTCCAGATTTGCAGATGTGAGGCTCTGATACCATAAAGACAATTATAGTATTTGGCACAAAAGCAAATGTGGATCTGAATATTTTTTAATCATTGAGTTCTCATAATGTTGATGTGTTGAATACAACGAGTTTGCAATACATGAGTAGAGGTTCAAAATAAGGCAGCATGTTTTGGCCATAACAGTTTGGCTATTACTCCAGCTGTTTAGGAGATAGGGATCGGGACCATTAACAGGTGGATTTCTTCTTGTTGTATTTCCTTTATTATATTCTAAGGACGACAATTGCAAAATCTCTCTGGTAGAAAAATCCCTTGAACAAAATAAATACTACTAGAACTTGTTTAGGATTTAACTTGTACTTCTTTGTGGTACCAAGAACGAATTGTCCTCGATATCTGGTTGATTATCACCTGGTGTAGCGAGCTCTTCAAGGTTTATATACGAATATATGTCTTGGGAAATCTTGGTTCATTTATTTTTATACCCGAACTATTCATGTTCAAGAACACAAATCCATTTCAAGAACCCCAAAGATTCAAAAAATATTTTAAATTGAATAAAAAATTTAAGAGTGAGTTATGTATTAACCTCACATTCTACCATACTTCGGATCCTACCACTTCCAGGTCTAGGTTTAAATCCCCTGCTACCACTTACAGCTTCGACCACATTTAAGAAGAGATCGTGGTCCAAATTTTCATGAGACTCTTGAAGCTTCGATGCAAATTTAAGGGTTGAAACAACACCGCTCATGTTAGGCCTATCAATTGCATGTTTCCTTTGAGCAAGTCCAATGCTAATGTAAAATGACTTCAGCCATTTCTATAATTTGGCACTAAAATGTGTTTTTTCGTGCTAAAATAATTCTTGCACTCCAATACTAGTTCAGTTTTATAACTGAAAATTTTCATATGTAACTAACAATTAGTCCAACTCATTCACTTTAATTTAAAGTGGACTTCTATACACTCCATTATTAGTTATATTTGATGATATGGCAAGAATGGTTATAGTAATCGTGATCTTATATATAGGACAAAGTATCCCTTTATGCATTTATCCATCCATTTATAGCTATGCATTGAAGTATAATTTTATAATTTTAGTCTCATATTAAAAGTATAGTCTCATATTATGAGTATAAAACAAAATATAGCTATGCATTTGAACTTACTCCCAGGCAGTTAAATGCCAACTCACCATACTTGTTTAGACTCTCTACTGCAATCTCATCAGTTAAATTTGTATCCACTATTTTCCTAAGACAGCCATTCTGATAACAATTTAAAGACCAGTCAGCTAAATTGATTTGCTCATGTGGTAACTCCTTCTTAAACTCTGGCCTAGCACCCTCTACGAAGACATAAAACAATTTGCAGTCGCAACAACGCCACTTCATACTATAGCTATATACCAATTTTGTGGCTTTACTTGTCATAAGGTTTGTATTTTTAAATGCTGGTAGGGTTATAGCACTGTGAGGGAGAAGATTCCGCTGTTCTTCCTGCCACAGCCGACTGATACGGAGATGCTAATAATATATGTAAATAAGAAACAAATGAAATTGAATATTCTGGTGTTGATGACAAAGTTGGATGAATAATCAGTTGATGATGCCTGGACTAGGTCCAGATGGAGGAACCGGAACACCTTTCGGTAGCATTCCCAACAGCTCACTTGATCTCACCCAATCTGAAGTCTCAATCATCCTTCTCCCTTTTGTTTCATCAAGAATTGGTCGAGCAAGCGATCCTTCCAAGACAGAAAGAAGCATGGCCATGACCAAGACAAGGTAGATCATGAAGCTCTTGAGTTGCTGAAGAAAACCCATGTTCTGCTTTAATCGATCTTCATGTATTTTGGCAGCCTATTTATAGTTTCAGCTCTTGGGAAATTTTGTCCTGCTGTATATTCCACGCATAAAAGGCCAAGCCGGCTTTCGAACTGGGATATGGTAATGGACTTATAATAATAACAAATTGAATATTTTATTAAGTTGAAATTTAATGTCAAACATTCTATCAGCTCGTGATCCTGCCGGCAAGCAAATTGTTCAGTCTACACACTATAGTAAGCCCTTTTAATCTTCCTCTATATTTTGCACCTCTATTCATAAAACCAAATTCACTTCAATATTCTACCTCAACGCATTTAATTTCTTCTAAACAATGATTTTTTTTTTTAATTTAGACTACCAAATCTGTGCGAGTTCATATCATTAATTAGTGCGGCCCTAGCCAACATCCTTTTCCCGGGTATGTATCGGTCTCGTGATACGGGGACGTGGATGATTGGTTTGGGACTGCACGGGAAGCAAAAGCCAGAGCTTTCCACATAAAGTTCAAAACTATAAGGATTGTGGAAATGTTCAGAGTTTACCTCTTATCTATATGCATAGATGACAGTGAATACCATCTCATAACCAGATGTACGTATTGATGTCAACCTCAGACATACTTTGCACTAATAACTATTTTAACATATATAGCATCCAAGTGTCAGCATTCATCGGTGCCACTGGTATAATAATGTTTTCTGGGTCACAGTCACAACAGATCACAGTTGCCTGCACAGGCATAAAGGTTGAGAATGGTTAAGCTGATCAAGCAAAGTGCATGCTTGATCAAATATACAGTTTTAAGGATCTACAGAAGCTGTACAAACATACTGAATAATTTAGGAATATGTATAGGGATGGCAAAATAATCCGATCCGACCGATACCCGATCCGAAACCCGAAATTTTGGATTTGGATATAGATTTAATTTTTAAAACCGAAAATTTTTGGATTTGGATTTGGATATTAGGTATACTGATCCGAAACCCGATCCGAAATCCGAAACTCTATTTGAACCCGATCCGAACCCGAAATCCGAAAAAAACCCGAATTATTATATATATATCAAATATATATATAAAATATTAGAATTTTATATATTACACATTATAATATCATATAATATATCTATATTATAATATACATTATACATATTATTATATAATTTTTAGAACATATATTTTTATATTTATGTTAAAAATTAACTAATTATAAAGTTTAATAAAATATAATAATTCAATCATTTAAACGGGTGATAAGGTTTATAAGGTTAACAAAACATCTATTAGTAATAAATCTAAAAAACTGGGTATCAATTAAGTTGATTTTTTAAATATTAGCTATACCTTTAATAACACAATTAATAATGTGGTGGAGTGGTTGAAGATGACACATTAAAACTCTTTTCCTACAAGTCGCGTGTTCGATCCCAAGCACTTACAATATCAATAATTATACAAATTTTAAGATTTCGGGTTGGGTTCGGGTTCGGATTTCGGGTATCCAATTCAAAAAAATTCGGGTTTCGAGTATACCCGAATCTGATCCGAAATCCGATAGATCGGGTTCAGGTATTCATTTTCCGGTATTGCCAACCATTAAAAGTACGTTAACTACATGTAAAACATGAATTACTAATTATGAGATTGTATAAAAAAAATCTAGAACCAATCAACTCCAACTTCTATAAACATTTCAAAACAACTGTGTACTTTGTACAACTAGTTGCTTCAATTTCTCAACGAAAAACATAATTCAAGCTTCCTGCTTATGCCCACCGTTGGAACACTTCAAACTCTAACCATCAACACTCTAACCATCAACCCTACAAAAGCGCAGCAACTCTAGTGATAAAATATCTTCCTATAATCAAAGAAGTCACAATGGTTATCAACAAAGCTATGATTTATTTGGTCTGACATTAACACTAAAGCATCTTGGTGTGTACCGTGTACGCACACACACATATATGAAAGGTGAGTTATAATATTATATTACGAAGAACGTTTCTTTGAACCTAAATTGCTTGTTTTGAGTGGGATGGGAAACCTAAAGCCTGCTGAGCAATTCTGCAACTCTTTAGGGCTTTTTATTAATGCTCTATCTGCTAATTTTGTTTTTCACTTAAGCATTGAAAAAAGACTTGAAACATAGGACTTGAGCTAAATATTCAAAAACTCGTGAAGATTACAAATTTATAATTGTAGGAAATTTCAAATTTAAAAATAAATCAAGCAAATGGAAAAGACAGAATGGGTAAAGTATAGTTTGAAAACCTTAAAAGAGAAACAGGTGGAATCTACGGTTCAACTCCATGAATATTCATACCCGTCCACAGGTATTCTGCACAAAATACGTTATATCTTTCCTTCACCATCCTTCAGCAGTTCTTACTTCACCTCAACCTATCTCCGACATCTTTGTGTTACTTCAGAACCAGGAATTTGATTGTCACGAATTTCTAACTCACAGAGAGGTATCCAGTGGCAGGATATATTAAATACATAAAATTCTTGGCGCCTGCAGGTAGAAGTCTATTACGGAGGAAAGAAAGAAAACAACTCGTATGAGATACTATTGTTTTGGGGATTACATAGCATTTTTTCCTCATTCAAATCTCTGATAGCACAAAGATGTCTACCCGCCTTCATGTTCCCAGGGAGCACCTTGTGTTGACAGAAGGCGCACATTCTTTTTGCAGCTACTTGCTGCTCTTTTCTCAGTTCAAAAAATTTTGCTCAATATAACTCGTGAATCCAGAAGCGGATCATTATGTCTCCCTAAAGTCAATTTTATATTGGAACTATTTGAAGATTAGATTTTCTTTACCAGAAGAATCATATTGACTGCTCAAAGACTCAATAGGGTCATCTAAACCTGAAAATATTATACTCCTCTTGGAAAATCTGTTTCATCTTAGAATCTAGCTTAGTGATGCCAATGAACCTCAAGCGTCTTCACAAATTTCTTCTTCGTGCAAGACACCAGGAATGACCACATCCTCATTTTTGCTTTCATTCTGAATCAGACCTATTTAAAATCTCAGTCCCCAAACACACAGCATTTGCAGCATGAAGAACAATCACGAGATAACTATTTACATCACTTGCATCATTTTCTAAGAAACTAGAAGTATGAGCACTTGGTTAGATGAATCACGCAAGAATTTTCACCATCACTATACTGCCACGAATTTGGTCTCAGCAGTGTGGCTTTGGCAGCATAACTTAGATCGCCATTCAAATGATCATACGACATAAAATCTCTGTGATTTGGAACCAGACATATTACACAAAAGAACACCTTCCTTTTATTATCTTATGTAAGCTCATAATTTTCTTACATTCTCAAAACTCAAAAGTTTTCCTTGTCAATTCTTCTCTCAAAATAGAAATAAGTTTTAAAAGCTGCAACGCACTTCCCGCCATTCACAGTTATCAAACTCTAACTAAATAATAACTATAAAAAGATGCACAAATTCCATAAACAACTGTACACGTAATATTAAGAGTACTTTTGAAAAGTTTAGATTCGCACGAGTTCAACTGCACAAACTCCAATTCATTAGAATTCAGAATTCGAGCCATGCCCAGATTCTCAAATCACAAATCTTGAAATTTCTTAAAATTAAAAACAGTAGTTTCAAGCATATAATCCAAAGAAAATTGAAAATGAGAGCAGCCAAGAACAACAGTGTTAATAAATTTTCACGAGGTAATTGTTATAAATAAGGTGAGGGCATTGTACATAGAATGAATGGCAATGGAAGAGCTTAACTTTCCAGTCCAACAATAGGAGCAGCCTAGGACTAAGCCTATGATGAATAGTTGTAGGAAGTTCTCACCAGATAAATGAGCTGCACTGAAAATGGCAGAGCTTATAAGAAGTGCTTGCGGCCATTCCATTGTGAATGCCAGGTATCTCAGCAGAAATCCTCTGTACACAGTTTCCTCCAGAAACGGAGTGATAATGCAGTACACTAAAGAGCATGCAGCTAAAGAGATGGGACCACTCAATAAAATTTCCTTCAATACAGGGTTGTTAACATCCTGCACGTAGATTAAACAGCAGATATTACAGGTAAATAATAAAATTAGTGCTATAAATTTCTGCATTCATAAGAGTAAAAGAGGTTCAGTTTTTTCCTTTATCCTTCTAACATACACTTTTATAGTTGGTGCAAAGAAGTTCAGTAATATAAACTTTTATATTACGCAACAAGAGATGCATAAACATACACATTTTGACCATTTGTATTATAGCGTTTGAAACACAATATTTAAGTAGATCATAAAGGACATTATGCTAAGCACTATAGCAACTTCTCTCATAACCTTATCTTCTACCAACGGTACGCGTAGAAATTGGAGAAGTTTGTATACTAAACCTTTACACTTTTGGATAATAAATTTCTACCCTGGATACTTGTACTGCTAGTATTTTAAGAGGCAATACTCTGATAACAAAAATGTACTACAAAATATCAATGTTAAAGATGAGATCCCAACAGAAGTGGGATACTTGAAAGCTTCCTGTTCCAGTTTTAACTTCAAGTGCAAATGTAATCAAGAACACAAAAAAAAGGAAAATAGTTATCTGAAGCCTGATGATCTCATTCATGATAGAAGTCAGGCATTTAAGGTGAACAGTGAAAAAGAAAAACCTTGGGACCTATCAAACTGTCAGCAAGCAATGATGTTACAAACACCAGGAACACAAGGAATCCAAAGCCAAAGACTGATGCCAGCAACCAATTCCTTTCATTTGCCATCGTATCAGCTTCGATGTGGCTAAAAAGCTTATATGAAGGCTTAGCAAAGAACATTAATAGAAGAGAAACCGCAACAAGCTCCAGTGTTTGTAATACAAGTAATGATACTGCCTGTGTTAAAACCAAAGTGAGAAGGTATGAGACTCTGAAACCAACATAAATAGCTTGACTAAGTACTATGCAACAAAGTACTCTGTACTCTTTCGTGATAAGACAGACAATTTACAAAGCAAAGCTTCAATACCTAAATACCATCTCAGCTACCCCTAAAATTGATAATATAAAACCATGAGATCCAAATACCCAAATATTTTGTAAAGGAAATCAAGCAAAGATATACTGAAGGATTAAGCAGTTAGATGCAATAACGTAAAAGTGTAATTCTACAATGCAACTTATAATTAATGTTTCGGTCTTGAGGTGTTATAAATTACAGTATATGAAAAACGTATAAGATTAAAAGTATCTAAGACTTATATGTATACTGTCTTTACATGACAGTATAAGAACTGATTTCTTGACCTAAATCTATTCTAGAACGGCAAAAAAGACAGCAATGCAATTGAGTTACATCATTCTACTTTATTTTGTGTCATTGCGATATTTAAAGAATTCCGAAAAAGTAATAAATTAGGCACCTGAGTTTGGTGATCAAGAGAGGACTTATGCAATAATTGGGAAACAATAGACAATCCTCCAAAACTCAAAGGAATGTGAAAGCTGAACATATATAAACCCATAGTGCTCCATACACTCCCGATATCACATTGTGTATCCGATTTAAGAACCGAAAACCCCTGTAAAATAATAGAGCATTAGAATCCAGACTCAAAAGATGAGTTATTTGCTGCTTAAATATACTTAACATAATAAATAAGTATAACTAAAGAAGTTTATAAAACTATTGCATTGGCATTGGGTGGTCAATAAAGAAACATCTTAATATAACCATCTAATACTTGACCAAACTATAACATATATACACTCAGGGCCGCGCTCTATGAAGAACAGTTTTAGTACGAGAACACGAGTGTAATAACTGTTATCGCCTCGACGCGAGGCAGTATAGAGTACAAATAAGGTAAATGAGGGTGGAAAGTACCTGAGAGGGTTTAGTGGTGGTGTCATTTTGATTGGTGGTACAACAGCATTTGAGAGATGAAGAAACTGTGCTAGTACTATTATTCAAGAAGTTGGATTTGAGTGTTGTTATTAAAAGTGACTTTTTTGGAAAAACTGAAACAAATTTAGGAATATGATGAGATTGATTAAAACCCAGTAGAGAAGGAAATGGAAGATGATTCACCACTTCCATTGCTATTTCTTCTCTTCCTTGTATCCCCTGCCTATCAAGTGTTTATCTCTTTTTCTCTGTATTTTTTTCTTTTTCCTTAATAAAATTGAGATTTTGAAATTAATAAATTAAATATTTAAGTAATACTATATCTCAAAAAGTATAATTTTGATCGAAAAGTGGTCCGATTGCATGACTAATTCCAAGTGGGACAAAATTGTTGAGGCTCTGCTCTCGAATTATCCCCAAACCTTAATTCTATGGGTTAGGGTTTGGAGAAACGAATTGAATTAGGGTTTGGAAAATGTGGGGGGGTTACTTAATACTGAAGCTGGTAAATTCGGTGATGCTCTTGGAATTAGGGGTGTGCATGGTGCGGTTTTTAGTATTAATCGTAGCCAAACCGATACATGCGGTTCGGTTCGGTTAATTGCTATTAACCGTCACCAAATCGCTTAAAACGGTTTTTCGATTTCGGTTAACCATTCATCGGTTTCGGTTTCTATTCGATTTTTTATACATTTTTTTTTTGTACAATTTTTTGTTGGTAATGTGTTGGATAAAATTAAATGATAAAAAAAAAATTACATCAAGTTAAATGATAATATTACATTAATCACCAAAGATTTGTCACTTTAGAATTCGTTAAATAAAATTGATATATTTCATAAAGTTATTTTTTGAATGTATAATTCATATTATCTTAAATAATAGATACGAAATATGATAAAAATATATGTTCACAACAATGAAAAAAAAGAGTATATATGAAAACATATGATAAAATTGATTATATACATATTAAAAAAATTATGATTTAAGAGTATTTACATACTAATCTTAATTAATTTATGGTATTATATTATACAATTTATCATACTAATGTTAAGTAAATATTTAATTAACAAAAAATTAGAACCGGGTTATGATAATATATACATGTATATATACATAATATTATATATATATATAATATAGCGGTGCGGTTAATTTCGGTTCGGTTTTGATTGAAAACCGGAACCGAAACCGCACTGCTAATTCGGTTTTTGTCAATTCGGTCTTCTTCGGGTTTTTTAGCGATTTGGTTTTTTCGGTTTGGTTTATCGGTTTTTTCGGTTATTTTTTCGGTTTCGGTTTTTTCTGTTCACCCCTACTTGGGATGTTCATTATTTTAATTATCCTCCTCGTTGCATTTGTTTGAAGGGGCCAGACGTTTGGACAACAAAAAGATTCTGATCGAACGGCTGATAACAAAAAAATATAAGGGATCGCGGTAAAATACAGTGGTACGGAGAAATGATCAAAATATCCTCGTCCCACGGACCGCGGAAATTTTCCGCGACTGGTGTTCTTTTTTTTATCAAATATCTAGCAAACAACACAGAAACACGGGACACAGAGACACACAGAGAGGAGATAAACAGCAACCACCACAGCAACCACCGCAGCAACCGCGAATCGCACCAATTCCATCCTTGAATCGTTCCTTTTTTTCGTAATTAAGGTATAAAATTGATCCCCTTTTGTTATTTTTTGCTTTATTAAACTGAATTTTTTTGTTTTTGTTGTAAATATAATTATTTGTATGTAATTCGAAATTGTAGGGTTAATTAACGTATGAATTATAATATAATTAAATTCGAATTAACGTATGATTTGTAGCATGATTTAATTCGAAATTTTACAATTTTTAGGGTTAATAAATTGGGGTTAATAATTTTTAGGGTTAATTCGAACTGGTTAATAATTTTTACAATTTTAATTCGAATTCAATTTTAATTCAAATTTTTAATAATTGTGTATTAAATTCAATTTTTTTATTTTAAATTTTGAATTTGTAATGTAATGAAAAATATGGATGACTTTTTTAGGATAAATTTAGTGTTAAATTCGAATTAGTAACCCTAGAATTTTAGTGATAATTCAAATTTTCAGGATACTTTTTAGGATAATTCGTGATAATTTGTCAAATCAGAATTTTTTAGGATAACTTTAATGTTAAATAGTAAATTCGAATTTTTAGGATAATTTTTAGGATAATTCAAATTATTAACCCTTAATTTAGTGATAATTCGAATTTTTGTGTTAAATTTTTAGGATAATTCGTCATAATTTTGTCAAAATTCGAATTTATAATGATAAATTTAGTGTTAAATTCGAGTTATGTTAGTGTAAAATTCAAAGTTTTAATGATAAAGTTATATGATAAAATTCGAATTTGTAATGATAAATTTAGTGTAAAATTCAAAAATTTAATGATAAAATTTGTGTTAAATTCCAATTATATTAGTGTAAAAGTATGGATGTAATTAACATATAATTGTGTTTCAAATTATGGGTAGTTATTTCAAATGTATTGTGTACTTGGTGTTTATATATGTGGTGATTGTTTTTATTGTGTATGTGGGGGTGTATTTATTGTAGTGATTGATGAATTATGTTGACAATATTTTCAGGTATGGATAATTTTGATGATATCGGGAATATGTTGTCGGGTCTGAACGCGCATAATGTTATTTAAGATAATCGGTATCACGTTAGTGAGGATGTTTGGGATGGTGCAGGGAGAGAGGAGTTGCAGAGCTATTATGAGAACAAGTCATTACACGATTGGAAGTTAAGGAGACCACAGCGGGAATTGTTACACATGCTTGGGTTTGGGATTTTTGCAGACCCTGTTGTTGTCTTGGCTACTGACACTCGGTTGATATCTGCTTTGGTAGAGCGTTGGAGACCGGAGACCAACACTTTCTTCACAAGGCAGGGGAGATGACTGTTACACTGGAGGATGTAGGTATTACACTGGAGGAACAAGGCTGCGTATTTTGTTAATAACTGGTTTGAGCCTTTGACCGAGGAGGAGATGAAGGAGGCTTTGTATCGGAATAACATCAAGCTAGGGTGGTTCTTTGAGAGATATGGTGTACATAAGCATGAGAAGAATAATATGAGGGTCACGGTTGTATATACTAAGGCCTATTTGCTATTTTTAATGGGTTGTATCCTCTTCCCTAGCATCAACCGGTCTTTTGTTCATGTTCGGTATATGCACCCATTGATTAATATGCGGGAGATTCCTTATTATGCTTGGGGTGTAGCCGTGTTAGCTCATACATACCGGGGTTTAGAGATTGCTGCAAAGAAGGACAGTAAGAGCATTGCTTGTTGTGCCTGGGTGTTATAGGTTTGGTCTTACGAGAGATTTCCTCGTATTGGCGTGCCTTTACGGTCTCCCAGTCAGGAGGATTATCCGGTTGCTGAGGGATGGGCCTATTCTAGTGATACTCATGTGGGGGTTTCAAAAAAGCGCAGGAAGATAGGTGATAAGTGGCATTTTATACCACTTAGAACGTCTTAAAATGGCTTAAATTGGTGTCTTGAAATCAAGTATTTTGTGTATTTGATGCGTTTTTCTAGTGTTTATGCATTTCAGGGTATTAGTTGCATTTCGGAGGAGGAATCATCAAGAATAAGCCTTGGCATGTGTTCACCATTGCGAGAGGAAAAGAACGGGCAGATTACGGCGAAGAAACGGAGCAAACCTGGATTTTTTCCAGTAGGGTCCTGCGCGCCCGCGCAGCAATGCTGAGCGGCCGCGCAGTAGCCTTGCGCGCCCGCGCAGAAATGCTGAGCGGCCGCGCAGGGTCGGGGAAAAGGATAAATTATTTTAGACTTCTACTTCTGTTTGGCTTCCAACTTCTATGTAATCTAAGTTTTATGGGACTATTATATAAGTAGATTTGAGACGTTTTCACAGAGAAGAAAAAAAGGAGATTATGTTTTAGATTGTGTTTTGCGCAAGAAGCGAAGGAGATAAGGAAGAAGACCGATTTAGCACACCGCAACGAAGAGGAAGCATATATTCTTGTGATTCTTGTTTCGTTGTAACGTTGGATGCTAGTTTTCTTGCTTTGACTTATTTACTCTTGTGACGTACTCTGTTTTAATATAATTAGTTTAGTTATTATTTTCTTGTGTTGTTTATCATGATTTCATATGAACCCATGATGGCGATAAGTTCTATTATGGGTTAATCGTGATCATGGGGTTGCAACGGATTTATTATGAAATTCTTTAGTTAATTGTTTAATACTTTAGTGTGTGATGATTGCATGATATCTAGTATTGGTTGTGCGTATTCGTCTTATGTGCGTCGCGAACATATAAGATAGGGTGTTAATCTCTTGTGAAGCGACGGTGGATCTTGAGATTTAGAACTTGCCATGCTAGCATAGGTTCATGTACGTTGTGCATGATTAGTGGGTAACTCTAACAGTTTTATTTGCCCTATGTAATCAAAAGGAATAACTTGTGCTTAAATCGTTATGTTGTCAATTTCTGTAGACATATAGGAACTCAACATAATTGATGACTATTCAACTTCTATCTTAATTGTGGATGTTTGGTAGAATGGTATTAGTACAATGAAAGTTGGCTTTTATCAGTTCCGTGTTATTCGATTAATATCATCACTGTCACATGCTAAAGGTAATAACAATGGCTATAGAAGGAAGTAATAATGAAGTTGTGATCTCATGAGTGTTTTATTATTGATAAATTGAAGTGTTAGTTAAGTGGTTAATTAAGTAGTTAATTATAATTAATATTTAATCAACAATTTTAAGTGTTATCTTAACATTGAGAAGTAATCATACATTGGTGAGTGAGTTTAATTAGACAATAACTTAGTCTGAGTCTCTGAGGGAACGAACTAGAAAGTATTCTATATTACTTGCGAACGCGTATACTTGCGTGAATATTAGTGCATGTTTTCGCCCTAACAAGTTTTTGGCGCCGCTGCCGGGGACTCGGCGTATTTGTTTAGTTTATGTACTTACCATCATTGGTCATTAGGACTCAGTGATTAGGACGTAGTAGTTAATTACTCTTTTCGGTTGTGTTTCAGGTACTTTAGCAAGCGTTTATGCAAACTCGTTCTCGTGCTCGCAAGAGGACCTTAGATACAGCTGAGGAGAAAGACGAAGTTCTTGATACTCTGGAGAAGTTAGATTTTGAGGATTCGGATTCAGGAACTGAGCAGAAAGAACCAGTAAACATGGGAGATCGTATTGTTCAAGCTGATCCAGCTCTTATGGATTTTTCTCGGCCTAAAATTGATGACATTCAGTCAAGCATCCTTCATCCGGCTATTCAAGCTAACACCTTTGAAATCAAGCCGGGCACTATTCAGATGGTGCAGAATTCTGTTTCTTTTGGAGGAGCGGCAACTGAAGACCCCAACATGCACATAAGGAATTTTGTCGAGATCTGCAGCACTTTTAAGTATAATGGCGTGACTGATGAGGCTATCAAGTTGAGGCTTTTCCCATTCTCACTGAGGGATAAGGCTAAAGACTGGTTACATTCTGAACCAGCTGGGTCCATCACTACGTGGCAAGATCTTGCGCAAAAGTTTCTGGTGAAGTTTTATCCAATGGCAAAGACTGCTGCTATGAGGAGTGCTCTTACTCAGTTTGCGCAGCAACCTACAGAATCTATGTGCGAGGCTTGGGAACGCTACAAGGAAATGTTGAGAAAATGTCCACATCATGGAATGCCGGATTGGATGGTAATCACTGGTTTTTATAATGGTTTGGGGGCCCAATCTCGGCCCATGCTCGATGCAGCAGCTGGAGGAGCCTTATGGGCTAAAAGCTATACTGAGGCGTATAATCTTATAGAGACAATGGCTGCAAACGAGCATCAAAACCCAACTCAGAGGATGACGTCAGGCAAGGTCGCAGGTATTCTGGAAGTTGATGCAGCCACCGCTATTGCAGCCCAGCTCCAAGCGCTATCAATGAAGGTTGATTCTCTGGCTACGTATGGAGTTAATCAAATAGCTATGGTTTGTGAGCTTTGTGCAGGTTCTCATGCTACGGATCAGTGTTCTCTTGTCAACGAATCTGTTCAGTATGTGAATAATTATCAACGACAACAGCAGCCTGTGCCAGCGACCTATCATCCTAACAACAGAAATCATCCAAATTTCAGCTGGGGAAATAATCAGAATGCTATTCAGCCACCATATCAGCAAGGAGTGAGTAAACAGTTTAACCCACCTGGATTCCAGCAACCACAGCAGTATGCTACAAGGCAATCATATCCTCAACAGGGAAGTGCAGCTGCACCTACTAGTGCTGATTTTGAGGAACTTAAGCTGTTGTGCAAGAGTCAGGCGGTTTCTATCAAGACCTTGGAAAATCAAATCGGTCAATTAGCCAATGCAGTGCTCAATCGTCAACCTGGCACTCTTCCCAGTGACACGGAAGTACCAGGCAGGAAGGAAGCTAAAGAGCAAGTCAAGGCTATTACCTTAAGGTCTGGAAAAGTAGCTGATGCTGAAAAGGCAAAAGAAGTCGAAGCTGAAGTTAGAGATGAAGAATCTAAGCAAAAGGAGAAAGTGGCGGAACCAAAGAAGACTACTGTTGAACACACTCTGCCTGAGGCTAATACAGGGGAGAAACAGCTCTATCCTCCACCACCTTTTCCTAAGAGATTGCAGCAACAAAAGCTGGATAGACAGTTCGGGAAGTTTCTGGAGGTGTTCAAGAAACTTCACATCAATATACCTTTCGCTGAGGCTCTGGAACAAATGCCTAGTTATGCGAAGTTTATGAAGACTATTCTTTCAAGGAAGGTGAAACTGGATGACCTTGAAACCGTTGCTCTCACGGAAGAATGCAGCGCTGTTCTGCAGCAAAAGTTACCACCAAAACTGAAAGATCCAGGAAGCTCCACCATTCCTTGCACCATTGGCAATCTAACTTTTGACAAGTGCCTTTGTGATTTGGGAGCAAGCATTAATCTGATGCCCTTGTCGATCTTTAAAAAGCTGGATCTGCCTGATCCAAAACCCACATACATGTCGCTACAATTGGCGAACCGTTCCATTACTTACCCAAGGGGCATAGTTGAGGATGTGCTCGTCAAGGTGGATAAGCTCTTCTTTCCTGCAGATTTTGTTATTCTGGATTTTGAGGAAGATAAGAAGATTCCCATAATCTTGGGGAGGCCTTTTTTGGCTACTGGCCGTACCTTGATAGATGTGCAAAAAGGGGAACTTACTATACGGGTCCAAGATCAGGATGTGACCTTCAACGTATTCAAGGCAATGAAATTCCCTACAGAAGATGAGGAGTGTTTAAAAGTGGATGTGATTGATTCCGCGGTTACTTCAGAACTCGATCACATGCTAATGTCTGATGCATTGGAAAAGGCCTTAGTGGGGGACTTTGACAGCGATGATGAAGATAGCAACGAGCAATTACAATATCTGAACGCTTCTCCATGGAAGCGAAAGCTCGACATACCATTTGAATCTCTTGGTACTTCTGACCTTAAGAATGCTGAAGGGAAGCTCAAACCATCAATAGAGGAAGCACCTACCTTGGAGCTCAAACCATTACCTGAACACTTGAGGTATGCTTTTTTAGGTGATTCATCTACGTTACCTGTTATTATTTCAGCTGACCTTTCAGGTAGTGAGGAAGACAAGCTCTTAAGGATTTTGAGAGAATTCAAATCGGCTATAGGATGGACCATAGCAGACATCAAGGGGATAAGTCCTTCATATTGTATGCATAAAATTCTGTTAGAGGAAGGTAGTAAGCCAACTGTGGAACAGCAGCGAAGACTGAACCCGATCATGAAGGAGGTGGTGAAGAAAGAAATTCTGAAATGGCTAGATGCAGGCATTATTTATCCTATTTCTGACAGCTCGTGGGTGAGCCCCGTGCAATGTGTACCTAAGAAAGGAGGTATCACTGTGGTCGCAAATGAAAAGAATGAGCTCATCCCTACTCGAACAGTTACAGGATGGAGAGTATGCATGGATTATAGAAAATTGAACAAAGCCACAAGGAAGGATCACTTCCCTCTCCCATTCATTGATCAAATGCTTGACAGATTGGCGGGACATGAGTATTTTTATCTTCTGGATGGTTATTCCGGGTATAATCAGATTTGTATTGCACCAGAGGATCAGGAAAAGACTACCTTCACTTGTCCATTTGGCACATTTGCTTTTCGTAGAGTTTCGTTTGGGTTATGTGGCACCCCGGCCACCTTTCAGAGATGTATGATGGCTATATTCTCTGACATGATTGGAAATAACGTCGAAGTGTTCATGGATGACTTCTCCGTCTTTGGACACTCATATGATGAATGTTTGAATAATCTGCACGCCGTACTCAAAAGATGCGTGGAAACTAATTTGGTGCTTAATTGGGAGAAATGTCATTTTATGGTGCGTGAAGGCATTATCCTTGGGCATAAGGTCTCTAGCAAAGGTCTGAAGGTGGACAAGGCCAAGGTGGGAGTCATTGAAAATCTTCCCCCACCTAATTCGGTGAAAGGAATCCGTAGTTTTCTCGGTCATGCGGGTTTTTATCGGCGATTCATCAAGGACTTTTCAAAGATATCTAAGTCGTTGTGTAATTTACTTGAGAAAGATGTGCCTTTCAAATTTGATGATGAATGTTTGGCAGCATTCGAGACTCTCAAGGAGAGTTTGATCACGGCACCAGTTATTACAGCACCAGATTGGTCAGAACCGTTTGAGATGATGTGTGATGCGAGTGACTATGCGGTAGGTGCAGTTCTGGGACAGCGCAAGAAAAATCTCTTCCATGTGGTCTACTATGCGAGTAAGACTTTAAATGGGGCCCAATTGAACTACACCACTACTGAGAAGGAGCTTTTGGCTATAGTCTTTGGCTTTGAGAAATTTCGATCTTATCTGTTTGGTACGAAAGTAACAGTATTCACTGATCATGCAGCTATTCGCTATCTGGTTTCTAAGAAGGATTCGAAGCCGAGACTCATTCGTTGGGTGCTTTTACTTCAGGAATTTGAGTTAGAGATCAAAGATAGAAAAGGTACCGAGAATCAAGTAGCTAACCATCTCTCTAGGTTGGAGAATCCCGATTCTACTTCACAAGATAGGACGTTAATCAATGAATCTTTTCCGGATGAGCAGTTGTTTGCAATTCAGGAGGAAGAACCATGGTTTGCAGATATTGTAAACTATCTTGTCAGCAATATAATGCCGCTTAATTTGACATCCGCTCAAAAGAAGAAGTTTCTGCATGAGGTGAAGTGGTATATGTGGGATGAACCATATTTGTTTAGACAGGGAGCTGATCAGATCATCAGGAGATGTATCCCGTTCTGTGAGACGGAGGGGATATTACGAGACTGCCATTCCACGGTTTATGGTGGACACTATGGAGGTGAGAAGACGGCAGCTCGTATTCTGCAAGCAGGTTTTTTCTGGCCTACTTTGTTCAAGGATGCTCATCAGTTTGTTTTAAGGTGTGATCGTTGCCAAAGAGTGGGAAATTTGTCAAGGAAGGATGAGATGCCATTAAATGTGATGCTTGAAGTCGAGGTCTTTGATGTATGGGGAATCGATTTCATGGGGCCTTTTATCTCATCTTGCAATAATCAGTACATCTTACTAGCAGTCGATTATGTCTCAAAATGGGTCAAAGTTAAAGCTTTACCGACAAATGATGCAAAGGCAGTGCTAAATTTTCTTCATAAGCAAATTTTCACAAGGTTTGGAACGCCTCGGGTAATCATAAGTGATGAAGGATCGCATTTTTGCAACCGTAAGTTCACTTCTATGATGCAGCGTTATAATGTGAATCATCGAGTAGCTACTGCCTATCATCCGCAAACAAATGGTCAAGCGGAAGTGTCTAACAGAGAGATAAAGCGCATTCTAGAGAAGGTTGTTTGTCCGTCAAGGAAGGATTGGTCTTTAAAGCTCGATGAAGCTGTTTGGGCTTACAAAACAGCATACAAAACTCCACTTGGGATGTCACCGTTTCAGTTGGTGTACGGTAAGGGATGTCATCTACCGGCGGAGCTTGAACATAAGGCCTACTGGGCATTGAAGAAATTGAACCTGGATTTAGATGCAGCTGGTAAGAAAAGAATGCTTCAGCTTAATGAACTTGATGAATTTCGACTTCAAGCGTACGAGAATAACAAAATGTATAAGGAAAAGGTGAAGAGGTGGCACGATAGGAAGCTACATCCTAAGTTATTTGTGCCAGGGCAACAAGTTCTGTTATTCAACTCTCGGCTCCGACTTTTTCCTGGGAAGTTGAAATCAAGGTGGTCTGGACCTTTTATTGTCAAAACTGTGTTTCCACATGGAGCGGTGGAAATTTTTGAGAATGATTCGGACCAAGCATTCAAGGTTAACGGTCAGCGGTTGAAGCACTACTATGGGGACATGGCAAACCGAGAGGTGGTTAGTGCCATTTTGTTGACTACTTGAGAAAGGTACGGAACGTCAAGCTAATGACGAAAAAGAAAGCGCTGCGTGGGAGGCAACCCATGAATTGTTGTTACAGGAACCCTTAGAAGTTAATAACCTATCCAAAAACACAAAAAAATCAGAAAACAGGGGCTAAAAAATTTTTTTTCGAGACACCCTCTGCGCGCCCGCGCAGCTATGCTGAGCGGCCGCGCAGGGGTCGAGTTCCAGAAAATTTTTTGCAGTTCAGAAAAAAAAAAAAAAAAAAATACAAAAAACCCATCACAGAACATAAACCCACGAATTCTTTTCCCATTACCCCATGATTTTATCCCTCAACCCCACTTCTAATCTAATTTAACATACTCCACACCCTATATATACATACACCTATCCTACATATCTCCCACAAACTTCCTACACTTAAACGCTCTCATAAACATCAAAAATCAGTTCTTACACACTTTTATTCACAAATCAATGGCACCCAAGAGAGCACGCACTATTGACAGCAGCAGCACAGTTCGTACTGCTGATTCATCAAGGGGTACTGCTGCAAGGCCTCGGTTAACTGACAGAGCTGCGGAGGAGGAGTACACTAGGCTGTTGGGGAAGCCGATTCTGAAGGAGAGGGGGTTTTTACCATCAGGGAGGGATGGTGAGTTGTTGCCCATGATTGCAGAGAAGGGGTGGATAGCTTTTTGTGAGTCACCCGAAGCAGTACCGATGAGTGTTGTTCGCGAGTTCTACGCGAACGCGAAGGCTGAAAAGAATGGGTTTTCTGTAGTTCGTGGGCTGACGGTTGATTATCATCCTGCGGCGATTCGCCGTGTGATTGGACAGCGAGAGAGGAAGCCCGAGGAGGAGAACTGGAATGAAAAGACTGCTGAGGATTTTGACTTGGATTTGATTTGTGCGACTCTCTGTCGACCGAGCACAGTTTGGAACCGCAGTCCAGCCAATAATGAGTATCGTCACTTTTCGGCGATCGCCATGAACAGGTATGCCCGTGCATGGAATTCATTTGTATGTGCTAATATTTTGCCTTCTTCACATGCACACGAGGTCACAGTTGAGAGAGCACAGTTGTTGTGGGGAATTCTGAATGAGGAATACTATGTGGACCTTGGTGAGTTTATCTACCAAGGAATTCTGAAGTTTTTGAGGGGAGCAAAGCATATGAACATCCCTTATGCATCCACGGTTACGAAGCTATGCCGAGCAGTAGGAGTGAACTGGCCGGCTCATGAGCAGTTGCAGTTGCCAGCAGCTCCGATAGATTCTGGCACTCTGAATGGGATGCAGGAGTGGACCGGTGGTGAGCCTGAGGAGCATGGGCTGGGTTATCGTCTTCCAGGAGGGCGTCCAGCACGAGGTGCTACTATGGCTAGGCCAGGGCGTGGTGAGGCTGGTTCTTCGAGAGCTCAGGAGGGTGCTGGGATGGGTGATGCCCAGTATAGGAGGCTTTCACGGCGGATGGATGCCATGTATGAGACGCAGAGCAGTTTTGCTCAGGAGCTCACTCTTGCGTTAGGGACTGCTTTTCGAGGCCTTGGAGCTGATATTCAGTGGCCAGTTTTTGGTGAGGACTCTGCATACCCGCCGCCTGATACTCCACCCACTGAGGGTGATGATGATGATGACTCCGAGTAGGTATACCCTGTGTTCCTTTCTACTACCTTCACTGGGGACAGTGAAGATTTTAAGTTTGGGGGTGGTAGTTACGGAATATTTTGTGTGTGTCATATAGCTGCATATTCATGATAGTTAGTTCATATAGTTGCATAATTTTTGCCATATAGTTTTTTTATATAGCTTTATTTGTTTGTCATATCATATAGCTCATGCATATACCATGATCCCTTTGGCAATGATTTATCGACTGAATTGTGATATTGATGCGAGTGTAGTGATAGCATTAAAGTGATATTAAGTTGTGTAGGTTGATATGCATGCTAGAAGCACTTGTATTTTCACTAAGTCTTAGAGAATACTTAAGGGCTAGATTGTTGTTATGATCTGATTATTTTCGAGGATAATCTATTTATTATGCTTAGAATTTGATAATAGGTTCTTAGTGGTAAAGGCATGAAAAAGAAAAAAAATGGAGTAAAAACGGAATTTGTTGCTAGTTGTGGCTATGCGTCAAATGGCTAGTAGCCGGCTCGCATGTTATGCGAGTAGTCTAGGGTTGAGCAAGATGGAGCGAAACGCACTTGCTCAGAAAAGAAAAAAAATAAAAAAAATAAAAAAAATTGCATAATTGATCAAGAGTGGGCTCTTTGGTATTCGAGTTATTAAGTTCTTAGGGGACTTTGTGCCTAGTGACCTAAGGCTTTTAGAGTCTGGGATCCGCTAACCTAACGCTCGTTACATGGATACCATTGTATAAGTCTTTTGTGGACCTCACTCATTGCACGGTCAAATAAGCATTTGAGTTGTAAATAAAAAGCACAATTCCGTAGTAAGCTCTAGAGTTCTTGTAGTGTTGTATATCACTTTGTGCCTAGAATTTTTATTCTTTGTATAATCGTAGGATTGCCTTGAAGATAGTCTAGTCATAGTAATTGGTCTAGTTCCGAAGCATATCTGTTAAGCATTTGCACACACCACGTTTCTGGCTGTATGTCCGTTTGCATGAGTTTATTGATCTTTAGTTGTCTAACTGCATTCGTTGAGATGTGACAATTTGGTTGGTTAATTGTAGTAAGGGGGATCGTTGCATTTTCATATAGATTGCATTCATGCATATTTTTATTTGTTTTGAGTCTGTGACGCTTGAGGACAAACATCGATTTAAGTTTGGGGGTGTGATAAGTGGCATTTTATACCACTTAGAACATCTTAAAATGGCTTAAATTGGTGTCTTGAAATCAAGTATTTTGTGTATTTGATGCGTTTTTCTAGTGTTTATGCATTTCAGGGTATTAGTTGCATTTCGGAGGAGGAATCATCAAGAATAAGCCTTGGCATGTATTCACCATTGCGAGAGGAAAAGAACGGGCAGATTACGGCGAAGAAACGAAGCAAACCTGGATTTTTTCCAGTAGGGTCCTGCGCGCCCGCGCAGCAATGCTGAGCGGCCGCGCAGCAGCCTTGCGCGCCCGCGCAGAAATGCTGAGCGGCCGCGCAGGGTCGGGGAAAAGGATAAATTATTTTAGACTTCTACTTCTGGTTGGCTTCCAACTTCTATGTAATCTGAGTTTTATGGGACTATTATATAAGTAGATTTGAGACGTTTTCACAGAGAAGAAAAAAAGGAGATTATGTTTTAGATTGTGTTTTGCGCAAGAAGCGAAGGAGATAAGGAAGAAGACCGATTTAGCACACCGCAACGAAGAGGAAGCATATATTCTTGTGATTCTTGTTTCGTTGTAACGTTGGATGCTAGTTTTCTTGCTTTGACTTATTTACTCTTGTGACGTACTCTGTTTTAATATAATTAGTTTAGTTATTATTTTCTTGTGTTGTTTATCATGATTTCATATGAACCCATGATGGCGATAAGTTCTATTATGGGTTAATCGTGATCATGGGGTTGCAACGGATTTATTATGAAATTCTTTAATTAATTGTTTAATACTTTAGTGTGTGATGATTGCATGATATCTAGTATTGGTTGTGCGTATTCGTCTTATGTGCGTCGCGAACATATAAGATAGGGTGTTAATCTCTTGTGAAGCGACGGTGGATCTTGAGATTTAGAACTTGCCATGCTAGCATAGGTTCATGTACGTTGTGCATGATTAGTGGGTAACTCTAACAGTTTTATTTGCCCTATGTAATCAAAAGGAATAACTTGTGCTTAAATCGTTATGTTGTCAATTTCTGTAGATATATAGGAACTCAACATAATTGATGACTATTCAACTTCTATCTTAATTGTGGATGTTTGGTAGAATGGTATTAGTACAATGAAAGTTGGCTTTTATCAGTTCCGTGTTATTCGATTAATATCATCACTGTCACATGCTAAAGGTAATAACAATGGCTATAGAAGGAAGTAATAATGAAGTTGTGATCTCATGAGTGTTTTATTATTGATAAATTGAAGTGTTAGTTAAGTGGTTAATTAAGTAGTTAATTATAATTAATATTTAATCAACAATTTTAAGTGTTATCTTAACATTGAGAAGTAATCATACATTGGTGAGTGAGTTTAATTAGACAATAACTTAGTCTGAGTCTCTGAGGGAACGAACTAGAAAGTATTCTATATTACTTGCGAACGCGTATACTTGCGTGAATATTAGTGCATGTTTTCACCCTAACAATAGGTCCTCACCACAGCTTACCGTTCTATAGGGGTGAGTTTGATGGTGTTATTGGTGATGAGGTGGTTTGGAGGCCATATGCTAGATTCGACGATATTATGGACAGTGAGATGATGCAGGCACAGTTAGCTGGGTGCGGTCGAGTTCCCCTTGTATGTTATGATGTGGTCGAGTGACAGCATCCGGACAGGGTGAGCAGACAGTTTGGTGCTAGTCCCTAGATTCCACAAGCGCCAGTGAACATGGTTGGCTATAGGGGGGCTAAGGAGACCACGTTTGCAGGGGAAGATTGGCTTGTATGGTGGTTCATTGATTTTGGCAAATGGGTCAGGTTTTGTTCAGATTTGGACGGACTTGTTGATGACTCGGTTGACATTGCTTCTGAGGCTGATTACATGGCGTGGTATGCAGATATATCTCGTATGCGAATAGGGAAGCCGGATCCACAGCCTCAGCAACTGTACAAAACGAGGGAGTTGTATGATAGTCTCGAGGGATATGAAGTTGTAACTGTTTTACAAATATGCATATTTTACATTACACCACACACTACCAAATTTGCATTCACACGTATTTCATCTTGCACATATGATAGCCTTGTGGAATTAATAAAAAAAAGTTTGTTTTTATTTATAGATGGTTGTCGGGGTTAATATATTGAAGCAGCTGGATTTAGGGTTCCTCCAGAGTTTGTGGAGGAGTTTGGGAAGATTTCCGGTACCTTCCTCACACCATTCTCTCGGTTGATGAAGAAGATCAAAGGACCCGCCTATAGATCTCCCACATTTCAGAACATAAAACCAGATTTTATTGCACCTTCGGCTGACGAATTTGACATTCCAGTCATTCCCTTCCAGGATGTCGTTGACATGACACAACCATCCCAGCATGTGTCTTAGCCACCCCAGACTATTGCCTCATCCAGTAGACCCGCAAAGATTGCATCCGGCAGGATGAATGAAGAGAATTGGAGTATCATGAAGAGTCTCAGCATGAAAAAAAAGAATGTGATATATTCAGACTGGGGATGGGGCTTTGGGATGGAGCCGAGAAATCCCGGTGGTCTTACTGTACAGGACTATCACGTACATGCATCAGCTATGCAGAGTCTGGCTCCAGGAACATGGGTTGATGACCGGATCATATACACTTATATGGTATTGTTCGTTACTCGTTGCTAAAATATTTTAGTTGTTGCATTCATTTTAGTTATTGCATTCGTTTTACTTCTTGCATTCATTTTACTTGTTGCATTCATTTTACTTGTTGCATTCATTTTACTTGTTGCATTCATTTTACTTATTGCATTCATATTTATTTTCAGAGATTGCTAAGGAGTCGGGAGGTGGAGATTCACATTGGACGTATATGGGAGAGGAAACCAGTCTATTACTTCATGGATCCCTACTGCATGGTACTTGGGAAAGGACATGTGAAGAAAATCAGAAAAGCATTTAGGATCGGTGGAGATACTTGCAGAGGGCATGGAATAAAGCATTACGTAGTTTTACTGGTTTTGCCACTGCTAATGTTGGGCCTACTATTCTCGAGGCGGACTACATATTCATCCCTTGTTGTGTTGGAGATGTGCATTGGGTTTTGTTCATGTTCAGTACTAGGCGATTTGAAGGTCTTATCATATATTCTATGAATGACGAGCCGGATTATCGTGAGGATATACGAGTGGTGGTATATTCCTTTACTTTTCTAGTATTAATGTCTTCTATATAGTCCTTACCAATTATATATTGTATTCATTCTCGGATCATAAATTCATTGCAGTCATGGTTGTTGTCGAGGCTATTACATATGATACAGCCAGTCGAGGGGCGTGACCCTACTTTAGCCGAGGTCCTAGCTCTACCGTCCAGACCAAAGCAACGAAACTCCAATGATTGCGGTGTTTATGTGATTAAATACATGGACTACTTCACACAAGGATATGACTTAGCCACGGTACCGAATTGGTCACAAGAGGAGGTGGATACCTTTAGGTATCGAATAGCCAGGGAGCTTCAGCTAGGGAAGGCAGGGGGGTTCCCGGGATTCGTATGCGTAGACGTCACGAAGCTTCATAGTTGGATTTCATTTGACTTTAGGTTATCGGATTATGTAGTTGGATTTCATTTGATTTTGGATTGTCGGATTATGTAGTTGGATTTCATTTGATTTTAGGTTGTCGGATTATGTAGTTGGATTTTATTTGATTTTAGGTTGTCGGATTACGTTGTCGGATTACGTAGTTGGATTTCATTTCATTTTAGGTTGTCAGATTATGTAGTTGGATTTCATTTCATTTGGTTTATTTTAGTTTATTTGGTTTGTTTGGTTTGTTTGGTTTGACGGAGTTTAATTTTGTTGGATTTTGGTTTTTTTGTGCATTTTGGATTGTTGTGGATTTTGGTGGTTTTTGGTGGATTGTTGTAGGTGTTGGGATTGTGGATTTTGGTTATAGGTGTTGGTTTATTTTGGTTGTGAATTTTAGGATTTTGAATTTTATAGGTGTTGGTGGATTTTGGAATTTTGGTTGTGAATTTTGGTTATGACTGCTCTGTTTGTAAGCTGTAGAAAAAAACACAGACCCCGCGAAAATTTTCCGTGGTCCCTCTTCAGCCCAACCGCAGAAAATTTCCGCGGTCCGTCCCTTTGGTTTTTTCCCAGAAAACATAGCAGCCATCTAAACCTTGCTGTTGAAATTTCTTAAATTTTGGAAGTTGGTCCTAAACTAACTTAAAAAATTTAAGACCACTCTCAAAAGTCTTAAAATAGGGTAATGAGTGATTTGGGATTTTGAATTTTGTAGGTGTTGGTGGATTTTGGAATTTTGGTTGTGAATTTTGGTTATGACTGCTCTGTTTATAGGCTGTAGAAAAAAACACAGACCCCAACCGCGAAAATTTTCCGCGGTCCCTCTTCAGCCCAACCGCAGAAAATTTTCGCGGTCCGTCCCTTTGGTTTTTTTCCAGAAAACATAGCAGCCATCTAAACCTTGCTGTTGAAATTTCTTAAATTTTGGAAGTTGGTCCTAAACTAACTTAAAAAATTTAAGACCACTCTCAAAAGTCTTAAAATAGGGTAATGAGTGATTTTTAGAAAAAAAATTATTTTTTTAAATTTCACATTAAATTGAAAATTCCTTAAAAAGTCAACATTTTGTCCAAATGTTAAAAAAAACATTTCAATACATTTCATAACAATTTCTAATGTATAGTTGGACTTGTAAGTTTTAATTTTAAATCTTAAATTTATAAGTAGACTTTCAATCTTAAATTTAATACTTGAATTTATAGAAAATGCATACTTTCCTCTCAAATTCAATAAAAATTATAAAATACATAGGTTCGAATGAAAATTACATGATCAATACAATCCACTAAATTTTACGAAATATATTGATCCTAACAAAAATACCTAGTATATCAGAAAGACCACCGGATAACCGGTGTTGAGCAACTCCTTGCATAGTATCCACGAAGCATGCAATATGGTAGAGAACAAGTACACAACCGTCACGGATATGACCTTCCGTAAATTTCCACGGGTAAGGGCTGGAGTCGTTCCAAATGGTAACGGGAATGGTACTCGAGCCATCGTAGAGACGAAATCTTGCAAAACATGTCCCACGTTCGCTCTCCGTCCCTCCCGTTAGGTGTGAAACCCAACCCTTCACATATTCAATGCGCATTTGGACCATATTAAAACCCTCACGAGGCCTCAAGTTTATAATATCGGCAATCCGATCTTATTTAACAAGCTTACCGCCATTCCATCCGGATTTTTTTCCATTTTTCATCGGGCATGTTGTTGCCCAAATTCAAGATAGGAATGAAGTACGGATCTGGATTAGATTTCACCAATCTCCACGGTTCACTACCCCTCATCCAATTGCATGCCTCGATCCAATTTTTGGCCCAATAAGCCTCCTCATCGAGAGGGTACAACTCCGTTTCATCTTCCTCCACATGGGGCGGCTCAACATTGTCCACAAGGGGCATCAACTCACCACATGCATCTTCCATATCGCTAAAAGTTGGTGAGACCACAACTTCCTCGTCATTGTCCTCATACCACAAGTCGCTTGGTTGGGCCTCCGAGAATGTGTTGCTAACATGGGAAACCGAATCACAACTATGATCGGAGTTGTTGTCATCACTATACTCGCTAGTCATGCTACCTATCACAATAAAACATAATTATATGACAATAATTGGTAATTATATGACAATTAAACATAACGAAGAAGAAATCAAGGTTAAATACAAGAAGTTCAAATTCATAAAAAGATTACAACATTCTGTTACAAAATACTACATTACTAATTATATTGCAATTCTTGAGCATTTTTAAGATCTTCTAGACTACTAGCACACTTTCTTTTATCATGGCCTTCCATTTGACAATAGGTGCACTTTCTTGGCGGCTTCTCCTTTTTACCAATCGATTCTATGGGACTTGTTATTCCTAGAAGACTAACAATGAGATTTACAGAAGGGGGGTTGAATGTAAATCTCAAAACTTTTTCAAGTTTTGAGCAGTTTATAAAGTTGTGTGTTCAAGAAGAACAAGTGTGTGAATTGCTTTAAGCTAATACAGACAGATATATATTCAAGCACAAATGTAAAGAACACAACAGACCTTAAAAACTTTTCTGGTGGATTTGTTGTTCCACCAGAGATGGTATATTAGAAAATCTGTGTTCAACAATGTTGATCACAGCTGCATCCTAGTACAAACTAGATGAATTTTCTCTCAAGATATTTCTTAACAGCTCTGGAAAAATCTCTCTAATTACTAGCTTCTTCTTGGTTCATATATATTACCAAGTGTACAAGTGAAAAACAATATAAAATTACAATAGTAAAATAAGTTCTTCACTTGCTTCTTTTCCTGTTCACTCAAGTACTTTGTTGACTATTGCAACTTTGTACAAAAGAAGAACGGCTGCTTTTTCTGTTGATCCTGAAATTCGGCTACCACATCTCAGTTTTCTCTGTCAACCCACGTGCCTCTGCTTGTAGGTACAACTACCACTTATCAACGGCTGATTAGCAGAACATCCGTTGAAGCTTTCATCCGTTGATGACTTCATCCGTTGAAGGATGTTATCCGTTGAAGCTTTCATCCGTTGATGCTCTCATCCGTTGAAGGATGTTATCCGTTGAAGCTTTCATCCGTTGATGCTCTCATCCGTTGAAGGATGTTATCCGTTGAAGCTTTCATCCGTTGATGCTCTCATCCGTTGAAGGATGTTATCCGTTGAAGCTTTAGAGACATCCGTTGAAGCTTAGCTTCTCATCCGTTGAAGGTCTTTTAAGTCATCCGTTGATACCACTTCATTTATACAAAATTACAAGGCATGAAATATTTACAATTGGCCTTCCTATCTGCATATCATCTAGTAGTCAACATGACTCATAGTTTCTCTCAACTTCTAAGAATTACAATTTTAAATACAGAGACTGAAATATGCTACAATACTAGACTTATTTCTAAGTAAAGCTACACCATCAACGGATAGCCAAAGTGGTCTTATCCGTTGAGGCTACAGACACTAAATTTCTACTTAAGTGTTTTGTTAAACATATCATCAAACTAATGCACATATATTCCTAACAATCTCCCCCTATTTATGTCTATAAGAACTGTAGGCATAAATTCAGAGTTAACTTGATGATAACAAAACACTTAACAAATATTTGAATTGAAACTAAGTAGAAATATAAAAAGTGCTGCAAAAGTGTATGTACTAGGAGGTAATTGAAGATTTACAGTATTTCCAAGGGTGCTCCTCTAGCCTGAGCAAAACATCATTTTCTTCTTTGTTCCCTGGTTTTCTTTCCTAGCCCTTTGTCATTTCCCTCAATTTGGAGTTGGAGTTTTCTGAAGAATTCAGCTTCATCTTCATCACTGATATCCAACTTAGATTGCATTTCCTTGAGAGTTTCATTGCTGGCAATCTTGAGTTGGTCTTCAAGTCTGAAAAATCTTCTGACTCCTCTGTCATCTCTAAATTCCATCAACCAATGAGGTGATTTGTGAATTTTAGTTCCCCTTTCTTGTATGAGTAAGGTTCTGGGCAAAGCATTTGGTTCCCTCCAAGTCTTCCTTATGTTGGCAATCTTGTTGAGAATTTCAGTCTTGGCTGTTCTGGTAAAGCCAGAATCCTTTTTGATGGCTGAAAAGACTCTGATCAAGGTAGAGTAGCCTTCATTTAGAATCCTGTGGAGAGGCCATGTTCTTTCCCCAGCTCCTTTATATCTGAACACTAATCTTTCTGGTAACTGTCTGTAGGCAGCTATTCCCCTTACATCCTCCAGCTCATCCAGATAGAGTTCAATGTCTGAAATTTCTTTTATGTCACAGATGTGAACATAATCATCTTTAGAAATGGGTGACTTAGGTTTAGGTTTTTGTTTTTGAGTGAATTTCTTAGAGGTTGTGGGAGGTGTAGATTTTGGTTTTCTTTTCTGTTTCTTTGGTGGTGGAAGAGTGGTTAGAAAGGTAGGCAATGTGATGTTGTCCCAATCAATAGGTTCCTCTTTTGGAATGATTGGTTCACCATGGATATTTATAGAGGGATCAGTAACAAAAGGTTCAGGTATGGAAGGTAGTGGTTTAGATGTAGATTTGGTATCTTCAGGGTTATCTTCACTCCTTCTGTGTGCCTTGGCCTTTCTTCTGTTTCCCTTCTGCCATTCCTCTCTTTCCTCCATATTTTCACCAAATATGCTCCCAAGAACCTCATCTAAGTTAGCAATCTTTTCTTCACCCCTGACTTCAATTCCTTTCATTTCTTCAACTTGGCTTGACTTTAGCTGTTTTTCAAGCTTTGCTTGTGCTCTTTTGTCAGCCTTTAATTGCTTGGCTTCTTCTTTCTTAGCTATTGAGAATTTGGGATGTCCTTGCATCACACATATGCTCTTTCCCTCTCTAATGATAATAGCTCTATTTCTCCTTACAGCCTCATCCATGGACTTTTTGAGATAGGCAATACTCCTGCCTAAGATCTTGTTCTCATCATCTTTTGAAGGAGGAAAGTCCACTTCTTTTAAAGGATTCTTTGTTGAGTCCTTATTGGATCTTTCATTGGGCTTGAGGATTATAGCTTGTAGCTCTTTGGAAGAAGCTTCTCCATCCTTAAGACTCCCTACTGGCATGAGCTCCATGTTGATTGGTTCAATCTTTGTGCTAAATTTCACAGATGTTGATTTGTTTTGTGTAGAACCAAACACCAATTGCAACCTTTCATCAATTCTCCTCCATTGTTCTTTCATTTGTATTTCAGCTGCTGCTAGCTGAATCAAATCAATTCCATCAGATTTTCCCTTGATTTGAATGATTGGAGAGGTAGTGATGGCAGGAACTAGCACTTTAGATATCTGAATCTTTGTAGAGGGCTCTCCTTCCCCTTCCCTGTTATTCTCCCCCTTTTTGTTATCATCAAGGAGAGGGGTCAAGCCTTGTGCTTTTGCCAGCTGCATTAGGAGATTGGTTTGAGATTGTTGGTTGAGAAGAAGGGTGGCCACAGAATCTTCAATTCCTTGAACTCTGTCTTCCAACTTGGCCAGCCTTTGTTCAGTAACTGATTCCTTTTTCAATCTCGAAACCAAGTCCTGCAAAGTACCATAGGGCATGACTGAATCCAATTTTTCTGAAGTGAAGGATTTCAAGTCAGCAATATCTTTCCTGAGATCATTTAGACTCATATCTTGCTTTACTTTCTGCAACTTCATGAGATGCAGTGAGTCCAGGTGAGCTTGGAGGATAGCCTTGATATTTGCATTTGAAGTGTTCTGAATGGCCTGTTGAATAGTGATGATTTGTTTGACCAGGTGGACATTGAATTCACCTGTTCTATGCTCCTTAGTCAGGGCCCATTCAGGTAGATTAGAAATGGAACTAGGGTCTTCATCTCCCCCTATGTTCATGCTTCCATCAGAAGAAATAGAGTCATCATCATCAGAATTTACTCCAAATTCCTCAGATGGCTCACCAGCTGTAGAAGGCATCCTGTTAATAGCAGCTTTATCCCTTTGAAGAGATTCTGTTGAGTGCACTAGATGTAGTGTCCTCTCTGCCTCCTCATTGCCCTGAGCAGCCAACAGTTGATAGGCTGTCACAGGATGAGTAAAAGTGTCAGCATCCAAGGAAATGTTATCAATTACAGCTTTGTAATGTTGCTGAAATTGTCTTTCCTTTTCAGCATCATCCACAATCATTGACTCATGAGCAATGGCTGGTTCCACCCTTGTATCAACTGTACCTGCTTTTCTCTCTTTTTCTCTATGTTCTTGCATCAGGGGCTCCCCCTGGCTCACACATCTCACTCCCTCACCTTCACCTTCTAAGGTGGTACTCCACTCACTGACTTTTGCCATGCTGGAAGAAATAGCATGCATTTTTGTGCTCTCAATCTCTCCTTTTGCCTGGGAGCAACCCAGCCTCTCACTCAAATTTTCACTCCCTGCCCTCAATCCTAAAAGTGATTGCACAGTATTCATGTCTTCTACACTTGGAATCATTTCAGTTGTTTGTGTAGAGACTATCAACGGATGTGGAATATCCGTTGAAGTTGAAACTGTTGTTATCAACGGATAACTGCTGTTAAGCTTATCCGTTGAAGAGCAACCACTTGTCAACGGATGAGTGATATCCATTGAAGAAGGAAAAGAAGATGAAATTGAAAGTGATATAACTGTTGAATCTGTATAGATTGATTTGATATGTGTTGATACAGATCCTTCAATTATATCTGAAAGAATTTGCGGGTGATCCAACAAATCATCTAAAAGATGATGATCACCTGTATTTGAGTGGGGCTCCTCCCTGAGTTGTAAAGAGGGAGAATCAGGAATTGATGGGAATAGCATATCCACATCCAGAGATGGTGAAGAAGCATTTGGTGATTGATGTGTAGTTATTGTGAGAGAATGGGGCTGTGACTCCACATTTATTGGAGTCACATCAAACTGAGTTTGAGAAGGCACAGAGACAGATGGATGTTTCTGTGCAGTGTGTGCACCCTGTGTAGAAGATTGGGTTCTAGCCTTCTTTCTTCTAATAAAGGCTTTTGTAGGTGAGTGTTTGGCTTTAGTGTCCCTCCCTCTTTTGTTCTGTGTTCCTGGATGGGAACTCTTTTCAATAGTAACATCCTTTTGGGAGGATGCTACTAGGGATGTGCTAGAGACCTTTTCAACCACCACAGCTTTTTGAGAAACTGGGGCTTGGCTAGCTTGGGAAGCACTCAACTCTCCTTCCTTATCCTGGGGGTTTCTTTGATGTTCACCCCTCCCCTCACCACTCACACCCTGATCACTTCCCTCAGGGTTAATGGTTGTTGTTACAACTGTTGTCTTTTGAGAAACAACAGAGGTGGTTTTCTTTGTCTTGGATTTTGAAAGTTTGGATTTGGTGACTTTGGTAGAAATCTGTTGGGGCATTGACACAGATTTCATGGCCACACTAGAAGATAAAGAAATAGAGGGGTTGGAAGAAGTAGGAGTTGTAGAAGCAATTACCTCACCTACCTGGGGTGCATTCATGATTGGTAAATATACCAATTGCACACTGCTGTTAAGATCCATTCTCTTCAAGTCTGCAAGAACTCTTTTCTCTTGTGCCCAGCACTTGAGTTTATTATTCTCATTGATTATGACTAAACCTTCAGCAACATGGTTAGCCAATAACATAAAGAATCTAGCATAATAGATGTTATTAGGTCTATTAGCTTTGTTACCTAATCTAGTACCTAATTCTAGCATCACATAGTTGCTAAAGTTAAAGTACCTATCAGAAACAAGCATATAGAACATGTTAACAAGAGATGAAGTTATGGCATCAAAATTACTAATTTTCCCAGAGAAAACCTTTATGAAGGCATCCCCAAGAAAACTCCATTCTTTCCTAAGGCCTTTTCGTCTAATACCCCCTAAATTAGCAGAGTTAAGAGAGTAACCTATGGAATCTAACATGCTGGATACATCACTATCAGTGTGTGGTGTCATGGCATTGTTCTCAGGTAATTTAAAACATGCTTGTAAGTCATCACAGTTTATACAGTGATTTTTACCTTTGAGAGTGAAGGAGATAGTCATATCCATGGAGTTGAACTCAGCAGTTGTCCAAATCTCCTCAACTACTTCACAGAAAATCGTTGGGGCTTCCAGCATTGCATAGCTAAGTTTACAGTTTTTGATGAAGTCCATCATTTTGTGATAATCTGAGTGGGCTTCATTCTTCTCTACCAGAGCTATGAAATTATTCTTCTCGTAGATGAACCCAGATTGAGACATAATCTTCACGACTGGTGCCATTGTTGTGAGTAGAAATTGCAGAGAATAACTTGAGGGTTTTGCAGAGAGAAAATGGTAAATGCTTGAAATTCTAAGAAAGCGTAAAGTAATAATGAACAATCAGAAGGGCTTATATGCTTTCAAAAAAAAAAAATAAATAAAGGATTAATCAATAAATAGGTGTTAGTGAATTTCAGCCGTTTAAGAATAAACTGTAAGTATTCTAATAACTACCTTTAAAACCAATACATACAGATGTATGTATGGTATCAACGGTTAAGAAAATAGAATCAACGGCTGTGAAACACCTCAAACGTCTGATGTGACATTTCAACGGATAATGTAAATTGTCATCCGTTGAAAGGTACTTCAGCTTTATCCGTTGACGGATAAAAGTTCCAGAGATATACTTGTCTTTCAACGGATAATGAATATCCGTTGATAGAGCAATTTTGACTTTCAACGGATAGGGAACATCCGTTGATGGAATAAACTTTGTTAAAAGTCAAATTTGTTCTAGCAACTAATATATTTCAGGCTCCACATCAAATTGCAAAGAAGACATGAATTTTAAGAGTAATTAAGCATACCTAGCTCACTTACCAATCTTGTGAATGTTGATTCATCAAGTGGCTTGGTAAATATGTCAGCAATTTGTTGTTCACTTGGAACAAAATGTAGTTCTACTGTACCATTCATGACATGCTCCCTGATGAAGTGGTACTTAATATCAATGTGCTTGGTCCTTGAGTGCTGCACAGGATTCTCTGTTATGGCTATGGCACTTGTGTTGTCACAAAAGATAGGTACTCTATCAACATGAAGTCCATAATCAAGGAGTTGATTCCTCATCCATAACATTTGAGAACAGCAACTTCCAGCAGCAATGTATTCAGCCTCAGCTGTAGAAGTAGAGACTGAATTTTGCTTTTTGCTAAACCATGATACAAGCTTGTTTCCCAGGAATTGACAGGAGCCTGTTGTACTTTTCCTGTCTATTTTGCAACCTGCATAGTCTGCATCTGAATAACCAATTAGATCAAAGCCAGATTCTCTAGGATACCAAATTCCTAAATTTGGTGTACCCTTGAGATATCTGAAAATTCTCTTGATAGCAATTAAGTGAGACTCCCTAGGATCAGCTTGAAATCTCGCACACAGACATGTAGCAAACATTATATCTGGTCTGCTAGCAGTTAAATATAAAAGTGAACCAACCATGCCTCTATAACTTGTAATGTCCACAGACCTTTCAGTCTTATTTAATTCAAGTTTGGTGGCAGTGGCCATGGGAGTTTTTGCAGATGAACATTCCATTAAGTCAAACTTCTTTAAAAGATCATGAATATATTTAGTTTGACTAATGAAAATTCCATTACTAACTTGTTTAATTTGTAAACCAAGAAAATAGGTTAGTTCTCCCATTAGGCTCATTTCATAATTGCTTTGCATTAGCTTAGCAAACTTCTTACAAAGATTATTATCTTTAGAACCAAATATTATGTCATCTACATAAATTTGAACAAGTATACTAGAGCCATTAACATTTCTAAAGAAGAGAGTTTTATCAACAGTACCTCTAGTGAAGTGATTCTCCAAAAGAAATTTTGATAATGTTTCATACCAGGCTCTAGGTGCTTGCTTCAGTCCATAGAGTGCTTTCAACAGATAATACACATAGTCTGGAAAATTTGGATCTTCAAATCCTGGAGGTTGACTTACATAGACTTCTTCCTCTAATTTCCCATTTAGAAATGCACTCTTGACATCCATTTGATAGACTTTGAAATTGGCATGGGCTGCATAGGCTAGAAAGATTCTGATAGCTTCAAGTCTTGCAACAGGAGCATATGTCTCATCAAAATCTATTCCCTCTTGCTGAGAATAGCCTTTAGCAACCAATCTGGCTTTATTCCTTATGATAATGCCATTTTCATCCATCTTATTTCTGAATACCCATTTTGTATCAATAGGACTCTTGTTCTTTGGTTTGGGTACCAGCTTCCAAACTTGGTTTCTCTCAAATTGGTTTAGCTCTTCCTGCATAGCTAATATCCAATCTGGATCCAATAAGGCTTCTTCCACTTTCTTAGGTTCCTCCTGAGATAGAAAACTACTATACAGACATTCATCTTGAGTAGCTCTTCTTGTTTGCACTTTAGATGATGCATCACCAATGATCAGTTCAAAGGGATGATTCTTGGTCCATTTCCTTTGAGGTGGAAGATGAGCTCTAGATGAGGTGATCTCAGTATTGTCATGATGTGAGATAGAGTTTTGATTAGTTGAAACTCCCCCTGAGTTGTTGGTCCTTTGCAGGGAACTTGGAGTTCCATCAATTAATGATGTAAATTGATTATCAGTTGATGAGCTATGATCAACGGATGTTTCATTAAGTACTTCAACGGATGATGCACAATGTCTTTCAACGGATGCTGAATTTTGTGCATTATCCAGGAGCAAATTTTGTATTCCTTTTGAAGTGTCGTCTCCATCAATCTCTTCTTCACTATCATCACAATATATTTCAATATTGTCAAATTTGAGTCTCTCATAATGTTCCTCATCTGTTAGTCCATCAATCTTTTTATCATCAAACACAACATGCACAGATTCCATAACAATGTTGGTTCTTAGATTGTAGACCCTATAAGATTTTCCAGCTGAATAACCAACAAATATTCCTTCATCAGCCTTTGCATCAAACTTCCCTTTATGGTCAGATTGATTCCTTAGTATAAAACATTTACATCCAAAGACATGAAGAAAGTTTAGAGTTGGTTTTCTTTTCTTGAACAACTGATAAGGAGTCATGCCTTTAGCTTGATTGATCAGAGAAATATTTTGAGTGAAACAGGCACAATTAACAGCTTCAGCCCAAAAATATGTTGGTAACTTTGATTCTTCAAGCATTGTTCTGGCAGCCTCAATTAAAGATCTGTTCTTTCTTTCAACTACCCCATTTTGCTGAGGTGTTCTTGGAGCTGAGAACTCATGCATGATTCCATTTTCTTCACAGAACAGCCTTAATGTCAAATTCTTGAATTCAGTTCCATTGTCACTCCTGATGTTTCTTACTTTTAAGTCAGGATGATTATTGACTTGCCTGATGTGATTGATAATGATTTCACTTGCTTCATCCTTTGATCCAAGAAAATAGACCCATGTGAACTTTGAGAAATCATCTACAATCACTAAACAATATCTTTTTCTTGCTATTGACAATACATTGACTGGTCCAAACAAATCCATATGTAACAGCTGTAATGGTTCATCAATTGTTGTTTCAAGCTTCTTCTGAAATGATGCTTTCCTTTGTTTGCCTTTCTGACAAGCATCACACAGACCATCCCTTGAGAATTCAACAAGAGGAATTCCTCTTACTAAGTCCTTTTTGACTAGATCATTCATTGTCTTGAAATTCAAATGGGATAGCTTCTTGTGCCATAGCCAACTCTCAACTGAACTTGCTTTGCTGAAAAGACAAGTAATAGATTCTGCATCTGTAGAGTTGAAGTCAGCTAAGTACACATTTCCTTTTCTAACTCCAGTTAGAACCACTTTGTTGTCTTTCTTACTAGTGACAACACAGGCTTCAGAATTGAAGGAAACTGTATTCCCTCTATCACATAGTTGACTGATACTCAGTAAGTTGTGCTTGAGACCATCAACTAATGCAACTTCTTCAATGATGACATTCCTTGTTGAAATCAAGCCATATCCCATAGTAAACCCTTTGCTGTCATCTCCAAAGGTTATGCTGGGGCCAGCTCTCTCTTTAAACTCTGTGAGCAGGGAGAAATCTCCAGTCATGTGTCTTGAACAGCCACTGTCCAAGTACCATAGATTTCTTCTATTTTCCTGCACACCACAAAATCAATCAATTTGATTTTGGTACCCAAGTTTCCTTGGGTCCATTCTTGTTAGCCTTTCTCCTAGACTTCATTCCTCCTGCATCTTTAGACTTAGGTGAGTTTGAGTCAACCTTGGTCTTAGATGTGGTTGGTTGAGGTGTAGGGTTAGTCACAACATTATCCAGCACATTTATAGTATTATTAGGCATGGATTGTGCATACATGTTATTCCACATTGGCATATTGTATGGAAATTGAGGCATACTGAATGCAGCAAGATAAGAATTGTTAAAATATGGCATGTTTGCAAAATGTGCATAAGGATTTTGTTGAGACATAACAGGCAGAGCATGTAGAGGTGATACAGACATGTTAGGCATGGAAGAGGGTACAGTTATGGGAGATTTCTTAATAGATTTACAGTTAGCAGATAGATGATTAACACTACTACAATGCACACAGCTTTTTCTAGGAGCATACTTGTCAGGTGTGTAATTGTTATGTTTGTTAACTCCTACCTTCCCATTTCTGTTGGATTTCCTTTTGGATTCCTTTTTATCCTCAACCATCTTGAGCCTATTGTTTAACTGTTCTAAGGTCATGTGCCCTACATTCACCTTTCTGACATCTTTGGATGTGCTTGCTCCTTCTTTGACAAAGTTCTTTGAAGTTGAACCAAACTTTTTGTTGAGTTTCTTTAGATTTTCTCTTTTAGAAACATCTGCCTGTTTTAATTGAGGAACCTTCAACGGATGTTCCTTTTCTTCCTTCAACGGATAACTTTCATCATCCGTTGATTCCACATCCGTTGACAGTCCATCAATTAATTCCAGTTTCTTTTTATTTTTATCCCAGGCAGTTTCACAGAATGATTCAATTCCTTGGACTTTGGCAATTTGAGCACTTACATCCCTAGATGTTTTCCAGGCTTTAATCACCTCTTGCTCTTTCTCTAATTGATTGGAAAGTATTTCTACTTTCTTAATAGATTCAGCTAGTTCATTTTCAACAGATACACAATGCAGCTTAGTCTTTTCTAGGTCAATTAACTTATCTTCTAACACAGCATTTCTATTACTTAAAAACAGATTGTTCTCTTTAATCCTACTATTTTCTTTAGCAAGAGATTTAAGAGATACACGCAAATGATACAGTTCAGTAGACATGTCATTAAAAGCATCATTGCACTCTTCTTTAGTAAGCTGTGTTATATCAGTAGTAATTACCTGGTTGCTTGATGAACTAACTTCATTCTCCTCAGAATCAGCCATGAGAGCCAAGTTAACATATTCCATGTCTTCATCCTCTTCTTCTCCATCAGCTGCCCAGTCTCTTTCTTGAGTAATGAAAGCCCTTTCCTTCTGTTTGAGCAGATCAAAATATTTCTTTTTGTAATCTACTTGTTCAAATTTCTTCTTTTCAGAGGTTGGCTTTCTGCACTCACTTGCAAAGTGTCCACTCATACCACAATTAAAACACTTGAACTTGGATTTGTCCACCATGTTCTTATGGGGTTTAGTGGCTCTAGTGTTTTTCCTGAACTTCATCTTTGCAAATCTCCTGGACAGAAATGCAAGATGCTCATCAATACCATCAGAGTCATCTTGACTGGAGTTGTCTTCATTTTCAGCAACTTGCCCTTTACCCTTGTCTGATTCTGGATTTCTTACACCATCTTTGGAGCTTGATGTAGATCTCACAGTTTCTTTTCTGCATTCTTTCTCATTTTCAGCTACCAATGCAACTGAACCTCCTTTCTTTCTCCCCCTCTCCAATACCTCATCCTGTTCCAACTCTAGTTCATAAGTCTTCAAGATTCCATATAATCTTTCAAGAGTAAAGTCCTTATAATCTTGAGAGTTTCTTAAGGAAACAGTCATGGGTTTCCATTCCTTTGGTAAGGATCTCAAAAATTTAAGATTTGAATCCTTCACCTGGTACACTCTACCATACAGCTTCAGTCCATTCAACAGTTTTTGGAATCTATTGAATGTGTCATTTAAAGATTCATTTTCTTCAAAATGAAAGTGCTCATACTGTTGAATGAGAAGCTGCATTTTGTTCTCTCTTACTTGTTCTGTACCTTCACACAGCAGCTGAACTGTGTCCCAAACCTCTTTGGCAGTTGAACAATTTATCACATTATCAAACATATCCTTGTCAAGACCATTAAACAAAATGTTCATAGCCTTCTTATCCTTGTGGACTTCTTCTGTGTCTTCCATTGTCCATTCTGCTCTGGGTTTTGGAATGGATTGACCAACAGCAATTGTGGCCGTAGCAACTGTGGCTACTTTGTGGGGAATGTGAGGACCATTCTCAATGCAGTTTACATAACCTTCATCTTGGGAGAGTAGATGAAGGTGCATTTTCACCTTCCAGTGGTGATAACTGTCTTTGTCAAGAACTGGGATCTTTACTCCAATATCCTTCTTACTCATCTTTGTTAGATTCCAAGATCTTTAAACTCTTTGTGTGTCAAGAGCCTGCTCTGATACCAATTGTTATTCCTAGAAGACTAACAATGAGATTTACAGAAGGGGGGTTGAATGTAAATCTCAAAACTTTTTCAAGTTTTGAGCAGTTTATAAAGTTGTGTGTTCAAGAAGAACAAGTGTGTGAATTGCTTTAAGCTAATACAGACAGATATATATTCAAGCACAAATGTAAAGAACACAACAGACCTTAAAAACTTTTCTGGTGGATTTGTTGTTCCACCAGAGATGGTATATTAGAAAATCTGTGTTCAACAATGTTGATCACAGCTGCATCCTAGTACAAACTAGATGAATTTTCTCTCAAGATATTTCTTAACAGCTCTGGAAAAATCTCTCTAATTACTAGCTTCTTCTTGGTTCATATATATTACCAAGTGTACAAGTGAAAAACAATATAAAATTACAATAGTAAAATAAGTTCTTCACTTGCTTCTTTTCCTGTTCACTCAAGTACTTTGTTGACTATTGCAACTTTGTACAAAAGAAGAACGGCTGCTTTTTCTGTTGATCCTGAAATTCGGCTACCACATCTCAGTTTTCTCTGTCAACCCACGTGCCTCTGCTTGTAGGTACAACTACCACTTATCAACGGCTGATTAGCAGAACATCCGTTGAAGCTTTCATCCGTTGATGACTTCATCCGTTGAAGGATGTTATCCGTTGAAGCTTTCATCCGTTGATGCTCTCATCCGTTGAAGGATGTTATCCGTTGAAGCTTTCATCCGTTGATGCTCTCATCCGTTGAAGGATGTTATCCGTTGAAGCTTTCATCCGTTGATGCTCTCATCCGTTGAAGGATGTTATCCGTTGAAGCTTTAGAGACATCCGTTGAAGCTTAGCTTCTCATCCGTTGAAGGTCTTTTAAGTCATCCGTTGATACCACTTCATTTATACAAAATTACAAGGCATGAAATATTTACAATTGGCCTTCCTATCTGCATATCATCTAGTAGTCAACATGACTCATAGTTTCTCTCAACTTCTAAGAATTACAATTTTAAATACAGAGACTGAAATATGCTACAATACTAGACTTATTTCTAAGTAAAGCTACACCATCAACGGATAGCCAAAGTGGTCTTATCCGTTGAGGCTACAGACACTAAATTTCTACTTAAGTGTTTTGTTAAACATATCATCAAACTAATGCACATATATTCCTAACAGGACTTTTGAAACGAACGTCCTTTTTCTCCCCTTTAGTTTGGGACATAATAGGGTCAAGAATTGGTTCTTCATGAGCACTTGCATTTGGAGCATGAGAATTGCTTTCGTAAGATTTAATGCCATCAACGCTCATTCTTTCGAGAATTGGTATTTTTCGATTCATCACTCCAACGGCATAATCATACCGTTCCTTGGATGTAATGCTACTTTGACAAAAACTCATGGTTAACATTGCCATGCTATTAAATCGATCGGTTGAGGTCATCTCATGACTTTTTCCAACATCCAAATCATAAGAAAACACACCATCAACTCTATTGGCATGCATTGTCCACCTCGAGTTTATGAAATACGGGGGAATTTCTGAAACCCGTTTTTTAGTGAATATTGCCAATAGGTGTCTACAAGGTAGCCCCGAATGGTCAAATATTCTACACACACATTCCCAAAAAGATTGTTTTCTCGAATCCCACAAAATAAACATTTCTTCTCGTAGGCTCGGACATGGGCCTATAACAACTATAGTACGTATAGACATCCCCCATTATTTCCCCTTCTTCACAAGCTCGTCGATCTTTTTCAACAAAGTATTTTGAAGACTCAATCAATTCATCTTAAAATCTTCTAAATATTTCCTTAGTGTAAATACAAGAAGCATGATACTCCAATGTGGTATGCATTTCATGGGACGTTTTAGATTAATCGTGACATAATCTTCATCCTTCTCCCTCATGAATTGCCTTCCCAATGCTTTTTGGGCATTTTCAATGAATTCCTTCAAACCCGTTGTCGAACTCACATACTAATCAAAGAAAAAATTCATCCCATCGCTCCTCGATGTACTATTTTGAAACACCAAAAATGTGTTTCTAGTATATGCAAGAATCCACTTGCGCTTCAACTCATATAACCCATTTAACCATTTATACTCTTGCAAGTGATACTTTTCCACAAATGATGCCCATCTAACCTCAAAAATACATTCGGTGAGAGATTTATAAATACAATTGTTAAAGTACGTCTTGAATTCCGAAAAGGCCGAATAATAATGAGCTAATTTCTCGGAGAATTTTTGACTTATGTGCCAAGAACATAATAAATGGGTAGTATTAGGGAGTACAACAACAATAGTGCTTGCCATAGCTTGATCTTGATCCGTGATTATAGTCAATGAAGGCTTATTCCCCACACCTTCAAGCCAACTACGAAGAATTCACTCAAAAGTCGACGCGTGTTCATCCCGCATCAATGCAAACCCAAAAATCACCGATTGATAATGATGATTGACTCCGGTAAATGGGACAAATGGCATTGTATATCTATTTGTCCGATAAGTGGTATCAAAAGCCACAACATCGCTAAAATTTTGGTAGGCCATTAAACATCTTGGATCAATCCATACTAGACACTTCAAATGATTCTCTTCATCAACTTCAGTCCTAATAAAATATTTAGAACCACTTTCTTCATTCAACCTATGCAACAAGTCCAACCCCACTTGGGCGTCACTAATCTCAAACCTTTTCTTCCTCTCGTCTCTTAACACATTCCTAATATGTTGAACATTGAAACCAACTTTATCATTACCTCCATAAATGTTACCAATCACATTCATCACTTGACAATTACGAACCCCCGAATCATAAAGCATTTTAGTCAAACTACGGGTAGCGGTGTTGATATGTCTTTCGCGTTGTACCAAACTCATCTTACTAGGGGAAATAAGACAGTGGTTGTGTACCAATTCAAGGCTAGTTACCTCCCAAAGACGTTTTTTCTTTTGATAATTGATATACATCATCACCTTGCACTCACTTTTAGGAAGAACCTCTCTACGCCGTTTATTTTGACTACTCTCGGTGATGATACTTTTTCCATAAAGCCTACAATCATATAAACAACCATATATCTCGTTGTCTTTATTATGATGGCTCGCTTGAATTTTAATAGCAAATCCATTTTGTAAAGCATAAGCCCTAAAAAATGACCGGCCTCATCCACACTTTGAAAAATTTGATTCAAATATGGAACTCCCCCCATCAACATTTTTATACATATTTGCATCCTCTACATTATCATCTTCGTCCTCACCCTCAACATTATCATTATCATTTTCAACCTCATTTTCCTCATTTTCCTCATTTTTATCCTCAACATCAACCAAATCGTCATCTAAATTAATAAATTCATCATTTTTATCTACAAAATCATCATCTTCAACAAATACAGGGGTTTTAGGTTTTTCACTAGTATTTAAATTATCAAGATATAAAATATGATCAATAGCCTCTTCTTTTTTTTCATTTTTACGTTTATGACGAAACATACGAGCAAACAAATTATCCACCATGAAAATGTGAAATTGAAAACAAGAAATATACCTAAATTGACAAAAGTACTTGAATTTCTTGATAAAAATGCCCAAAAATCGCCTAAATTAATCACTCTCCAAGTAGAATTTTTGTTGTGGATTTTTGTTGGTTTGTGTGGTGAATGGGAGGGTGTTGGGTTGCTGGGGATAAGGGAGCAATCATCTCAACCGTGGAAAATTTTCCGCGGTCCGCCCCTAATCCCAGCCTCTCAATCCCCATCCAACGGTGGAAAATGCGTTTGTTAAATACCGGTCTACAACAAACGGTTGTTGTACACTGATCCCCTTTGTTTGTAAGCTCTTTAAATTTGACAATGTAAAGATATTTTGCCTATACCTGACCGTAATGACTGTAATTCCACTTGCTTAGCTCAGTTTGAGAGTACTATTAAAAACTGTTGTGTTGTGAGAAAAAGTGTTGGTGAAAAAAGTGCTGTCAGGAAAATTAGATGATTGTTTGATATTTTTTTTAATTTATGTATATTTTGAGATATAATATATAAAAATATTATTTTTGAGAAGGTTTGATGTTGAAACTGATAACTACTTCCAGCAAAAGCTAAAAACAGCTTTTTGCAAAAGCATGGGGGACATGTTTTTACTAACAACATCTTTTGGACCAAAAGCGCTTTTCTAGACGGCAGTTTTTAGAATTTACCAAATACTTTTTTGACAGTTTTTTAGCAAAAAGCTGTTGTAACTATTTGCAATAGCAATACCAAACGGAGCCTTAGTCATAATTAACTGTAATAGCATTTTGGTTAGAGCAGAGAGCTTGTAATGTACTCATGCTTTAAGGTTTCTCTAAAACCGCAGCTTTGAATCCATCACATCCTCACAAAAGACCGATTTGTTTAATAAAAAACTTCTCAACTGTAATTCCAAACATAAAAGATAACGGGCTTAAATGACTATTTCGTTATTAAAGAAGCGCAACTTCCAGTTAGCTACTTAGGCTCTGTTTGGTATTGCTGTTAAAAATTGATGTGCTGTTAGAAAAAGTGCTGCTGGAAAAAGTGCTGTTGTAAAAATCAGATGATTGTTTGGTAATTTTTTTGATACGTATATGTTTTGATGCAAAAAATTAAAAATAATGATGCTTTTGGTAAGGTTTGATGGTGAAATCAGCATCTGCTTCCCGCAACAGCTGAAAAACAGCTTTTTCTAAAAGCATGGGGGGACTATTTCTCTAACAAGAGCTTTTAAGTCAAAAACACTTTTCAGAAAAATAGCTTTTAAATTTTACCAAACAGTTTTTTAACTGCTTTTCAGCGAAAAGCTGTTGTTGCTGTCTGCAACAGCAATACCAAACAGACCCTTAAACTCAAAAAATTTGTAATTTGATAATTAAATCTTTATTTAATATTAATTGGATACTTGAACTGTCAAATTATTTTCACTGCCGTTATGTTACTTTGATTTTAACAGAATCTGTTAAACTTAACCGATTAATTGCCACATCAGATAACTAATAATTTATTATTATTATTATTATTATTATTATTATTATTATTATTATTATTTAAATTCAATTGAAAGTTATTGTTTAACCCACTTCTTCCCCAACTATCATCTCCAACCTCCTTAACATACCCCATCCTTACACCACCATACACGCCGCCCGAAATTGGCCGACAAAAAGTCCGTCTAATCAGATTTCTCTCGCCCTTTTTCGAATCCTAATTTCCCAATCTATCACCTGCTTTTCTTTGTTTCGTCAAACTCCGACTCATTCTTCATCTCTCCCGAATTCTGGCCAAGTCTCTTTTTTTTCTCTTCTCGAATCTCATTCTTTCTCGCATCTCTCTGCTCTAACAACTCTCTCTCTTCAGCCTCCCTATTTGTCTTGTCTCCTTCGCACAACACCGCCACCATCGTCGCGGTGGTGGCTTCATCTCCGACGAGACACATACAACCACGCACACACACACTCCCTCGTTACAGACACATGTAACTCCCATTCGAGTACATCTCTTTCCTCCTCCGTTCTCCTCCCCGTTGACCCGAAACCACCGCCGCCGTAATGGTTCTCCGTTTTTCGGCCACTAATTCAACAATCTGACACCCCAGTTCAATCCCTGCATCACAACCAACACAAATCCATTTTGATCATGTTGTATCTAATATGAGTGGTTATGACAAATCAGCTGACCATTTTGACGTTTTTTAACATATCATCGAGCCACATCAACATTCCGTTAGTCCCGTTAGATATGTTAACAGCGGTGGTGTAAATGCAAGTTTATATTAGTTCAGTTAGTTGACCGCAAATTTTTTGAGTTTAAATATTTACTTACAAGTTGAGCTCCACTTCAGTGACCAAATAGTCATTTAGCCCAAAGATAATGTAAGGAGTCGTGGCAATAGTATAACAAAATAGAGAAATTCTTTACTGTTTTTGTCCCCTTCAGTTGTATACTGTTTTTTTAAATACTTGACATGCATTATAATATGAATATAAAGTATATTTTCATGATTTATTTTTAAAATTTTTATTCTCAATATATTTTTATTCAAAAGAAAAAAAAATAAAAAACTATTTACGGGTCCCATGTATAGCTAGAGACGGAGTGCAATATAGGGCACATGAAAATCGTTCAATCGGGAAAGATTTTTAGGTCTATTAGTTGGAAGTAGTTTACTTATATTGAAATAGTGTCAAAATTGTTTTGCTACTCCATTATTAGAGTAGATTATACATTTTTAATTATTTAACTTTCTAGCTTCGTGAGGATAGGCAAAAAATTTATTACTGAAATTTCTTAGTTGAATTTGAATAGGTTGTGCATTCAAAAGATTTGTATTGCTTCCGTTTGTTAAGATTTTCTCTCAAACTTTTATATGCGAAGATATCACATAAAGCATATTGCATATATGCAATCAATGTTCGGTAATGTTGTATTATAAATTGTAATGAAATTCAAGCCCAACCCTAAGCAAACAATTTAGCTCGTAATATCCTCCAAACCCGGGACTTTCATTTGATCAGACCTTTGGGATGAGGAAAAAATGTAGCGTTTTTTTTTTTGTTTTTGTTTTTTTCCCCATTAAAGCAGAGAGACGAGGGTAAATCTGCCTGCTGATGTTGAACCTAGCTAGTCTCTGTGTGTGTGTTTGTGGCATTGCTTGTAAGCTCTTTCGATTTGACAAAGTAACAACATCTTGCCTAGTTCTAGTCGTAATTTATAACTGTAATTCCATTTTACTTCAGTCATAATTAATTGTGATAGCATTCTTCTTAGAGCATAGAGCTTGTAATGTACACTATAAGATTTCTCTAATTGTTAGATATTATTAGACGTTATCTTAATGGTAATTACTAATTAGAGTTTACTACTTTGTCTTAAAATGACGTTGAAAATAGATGTGCATTACTACTTTTGAGATGTGCAAATGGATCGGGTTGTCCATTGTGCCCACACAGCTGCCTTCTTAAAGCAGTGCCTGAAGAATTTGGTACCGTGAACAGCCTATATGGAAATTGGAAACCAATTTTCAATTATTCCTTGTGTATGACATGTCAGAAATATTTAAGCTTCCGCAAACAAGGATTGCAGTTGGAGTGTTGTTTCTTTCCACATCGTACATCTTCTCAATGATCCTCAGTATTTGTAGAGTACTCAATACCGCGCCTTTAAATCCAACACCTCCTGATTACCAATAGTTTGAACAGAAAATAGACCATAGCAACAATGACTGTGCTTTACTTATCGTCAATCTCCTAACTCAACTCTTAATGCTGCTCTGATGCATCTCATATATGGTCCACAATTACTTATAGTCTGCATTATTTGTGGTGGTTCAGTGGTTCTATCTTACTTATTTTGTTCTGTTTTGTGTCATCATTTTAAGTTTTTTTTTGGTTAATTATATCCTTCAAGATAACGAGATTTCAATTGAATGAATGTTTCCCTGACCTACAGGGAGATGCTTGCTCTATCATGAGGAAAAAGGTGGACTTGTGGATCTGCAAGTTAGAGCACAAACAAGTGAAATCGAATGAGGCGTGCTTGCTCTATCTTTGAGTGGGAGAAGGGACAAGACCTATTGCCTGATATGCAGTTATCCGCGAATACCTTGATTCTTTCTTCCAGAATGGATGGTAATGGATGTCATCTTGCACTAAATCTTGTGCAATAATACGTTTTTAATGTAGTGTGCAACATGATCTCAATAATGCAGGTCATGTCCCTTTCCCTCAACACCTCCAGTCATTTTATATCTAGTGTTCAACCCCAAGCACCACTAGTAGTAATATGCCTTCCAGCAGAATTATGTCTCTTGACACAAACATACACTGTTCTTACCTCAATCAAACTAGTTCAGGACTACACATTGGTGAGATTGTGTGTGTTAATAACATAGGTTTGCTCTTTCCTATATGTAACATAGACAAGCGACTTTATGTTTTTATTAGAAGTTTTAGTCGCCTTAATTTCCACTGATTTTTATTATAGGTTCCCCACAAGATTTCCTTTAGAAAAGTTTGATTGTGGCGTAGACAGCATTACTCTATTTCTTGCTTACTACAGTTTGTTCACTATGTGGACATATGTTCTAATCAGGCTGCCTTTTGTTAAATATTTATTAACAATTCTCTTTAATTATGATTTGTTGTATTGCCTGCGAGTAGCAGGGATATGACATCACCAAATCTTTAATTTGATTTTGTTACACCTTAACTTGACATTAAAGTTGGTACGTGACTACAACTTGTATTACAAAATGTCAAATATTTGTATGATGTAATTGAAAGGTTATACTGTGGAGATTGGAGAGCATGTCCGGTATTAGTTTTTAAATGTTTAAGCAGTTTTTTTGTTATTTAATTTGTGATATACGGTACAACTTTACTTGAACTGTGATGCCAAAATGGCTATAGATATTGTTTTATTTGAGCTAAAACTTATAATTCAATCTATTTTATATATTTGTCTCGTCTCAATCAAAAGTGACATCATAAATATGCTTACATGATTCTAACTTAGTTACATATATATATAAATTAATAATGGATCTACGTAATTTATCATTGTGAATAAACTATATTTAGTGATTAAGAAATAAGTTCATCTTTATCATTTTTTGTATAACCAATTTATCATTGCGAATAACTGAGTGAATAGAACTTTGCTCGAGTCGTGATACTAAAATGATTATAATTATTATTTTAATGATCTATTTGTGTCTGTGATCATCATAGTCTCTGAAGACGATCATGCATTATAGTCTGTGCGAGAAAGAACCCTCCTACCAAGACAATGTGTATCTAGGACTGGGCATTTGGTTGCTCGGCTCTAAAACCGGACCACCGAATGTATCGAAAATTGAAATGTTATCTTTTTTTGAACTGAAATTTATGGATCGAATTAAATCAAAATAATTCGGCTCGGTCTAATTTTGAATCGAATAGATCAAATTTTCCTCAAAAAAATTATTTATTTTAAAAATTAAGCCAAAGATTATAAATTTTAAGACACCATTAAATTAATGTGATGTAGAGAGTTCTAAGAGTGTATAAATATAATTAAAAATTAAACATTATAATTATAATTATAATTTTTAAGATAAGATATATATAAGATGTAATATTATATAAAAATTAAATTGTTTATGATTCGGTCTATTCAATCTGGACAAAAATATTCTTTAAAAGAACCAGACCGAACCTATCTTTATTTCGGTCTATTCTGGCCAAACAGGAATAAATCGGATTTTTGTAAAAATAGGACCGAACTGAATTAGCACGGTTCGGTTATCGGTTTCGATTTGAATTTCCTCAGCCCTACGAGTCGGTTCGATTTTTTGGTTTCCGTTAGGTTTTGCTGACATATGTTTGACCATGCAAGTCTCATAGTTAGAGTTGGCCAAACAAGCAGGTCATGCGAGCTGTGCCTGTTCACCGCGTCCGATTTAGCAAGACTCTAACTCGTAACCGTCACTTATAATGTGACAAATCGTGCTGCGCCGGGGGATTCAAAATTGGCTCAACTCTGAGAAAAATGTTCTAAGTCAAGTTCTCTACAAGTCATAGATTTAGTGTTATAGAGAAATCATTCGAGAACTCCAGAATGACTTATAGAGAAGTCAGGAAAGCTACTAGAGAACTCAGAGATATCGACAAGCCAAATTGAAGACACGAAAATTGGAGATATTGACAAGTCATTTATTCACTAGAGAACTCAGAGTTATCGACAAGTCAAATATCACTAGAGAACTCTGATATATCGACAAGTCAAATATCACTAGAGAACTCTGAGTTATCGACAAGTCAATTAGTCACTAGACAACTCAGATATATCTATAAGCACTACAAGAAAAATGTTAATAAACATCACACATTAGACATCAGTCACTGATGCCACTGATGTCTCAAGCATAATAGACATCATTCCGCGTTTATTCGATGTCTTTCTATTTTTAAGACATCGTTTATTTAAAAACCGATGTCTTAAATTGAGTATTTAAAAATTGAACGCGTGGCCTCCCTAATTCTTTCGCCCATTAACAAAATTTTTGTTCCCTCCTTGACAATTTTTGGTTTCCCCCTCTCAAATTAAATAAAAACTAAAAAAACAAAAAAAAAAAAATACTCTCTCATTCTCAATCTCTCTCACATGTCTCTCTCACAACTCTCTCACACTTCTCTCTCTCCTTCATGAAAACACCCTAATCCGCTCTCACTCACTGCTGCTCAGCACCTCTCACCACATCTGTTATACTCTCTTTTTCTTTCATCTTTCTCTACTCTCTTCGCTCATCAGCTCTCTCTCTTTCAATTAGGTTATCTCTCTTTTCGTTTTCATATTATAATGTAAAATTAATTGGTCTTCTTTGCATTAATCGAAACCTTAGTTTTTTAAACCAAAACCCTTTTTTTTTTATCAAAATCCTTTAAATCGAAACCCTAGTTTTTAGAATTGGGGATTTTTTGAAATTAAAACCCAAATTGAAGTACTGTATGGTGTCACTAATTATTTTGAATTTGTTTTATACTGGACTTGCAAACCAATCCTGATGTGTGGCTTCAAGTTCTGGATATTCTTTCTATCACACAAAAGCTAAATATGAAATTCTTTGCGATCTAGGTCTGTTTAATGTCATACTTAGTTTTATGTTTTTTACTTTGATTTGTTAGAATTAAAAAAGGAGAGATGTCTCGATATGACAGAGCAATGATCGTGTTCTCACCAGACGATCATATATTTCAAGTGGAATATGCTCTCGAATCTGTCCATAAAGGTAATGTCGCCATCGGTGTTAGAGGTAGCGATACTATCGTTCTTGGTGTTGAGAAGAAATCAACTATCAAATTTCAAGACTCTAGGTATCATGTTCTTTATATACATCATATTTTACTCTATTCATATTCATATATGTTCAATTGCGGTAATTAGAGTTCATTTAATAGGTCCTGTATATATTAGTTGTTGACGAGCTCGGCTTTTTTTATATATAAATGTTAGTTGACTCTAATTATAATTTTAGACTGAAGTGACTATGCTATCTGCTTAGTAGTTGTACTTGGATTAAATTATGATTACGCCTACTGATTTGATTAGTACTTGTGTTTGGATTGAAATATGATTAAGCCTAAGGGATTTTATATTATTGACATTCCGAGATTATCCGATTAATTACTATAAAGTATCTCTGCCGACTAATTTTGATTCCCATCTTTTAGAACACTGAAAATTTACACAAAACCCCTATCCTTTTAAGTAGGCTTCACTTAATCCTGCTCCTAATGCTGGAGTTGTTAATAATGCAAGGGGTCTGAAAACCATAGGATTCTACTCTCTAGTATAGTTAACAAGAAATTTGATTATCATTTAAAAAGAAATAAACCTTTTTTCCCTTTCGGTATGGAGGATGATTTACTACTTATCAAACCCCGATGTATTATTGGTAATGAATAAATTCTTAACATGATATAAATCTTTTTCACTCATACAGATCAAGGTTTACAATGGTCGAAAAGCTCTAGCCCATGCATTAAATGACTTCAAAACAACTGTGAAGCAACTAAATACCCTTGTTACAGTGATATTAATTGTTATCATTTTAGTAGTCTGGCTACTTCTGGTGGAAATTGCGACAACCAAAGTACTCATCTTCCTTTCATCACAGCTTGTTGCAGTTTCCTTTTTATTTGGAAACATCTGCAAAACAATATTTGAAGCTATTTTATTCGTATTTGTGATGCATCCATTTGATGTCGGTGATCGTTGTGTCATTGATGGTGTACATGTAATTTTTTCCTGATACTATTAATTGGATCTTGTTTATGTGATTAATTAACTGATTACTGTGTGCATTTTTGCAGATGATAGTTGAAGAAATGAACATTTTAACAACAGTCTTCTTGAGATATGAAATGGAGAAGATATACTATCCAAATTCAGTCTTGGCCACTAAGCCCATTAGCAACTTCTACATAAGCCCAAATATGGGAGATTCACTGAAGTTCTCTATTTACTTTAGAACACCAGTAAAGAAAATCGGGTCTCTAAGGGAGAAGATCAAGAAGTAAATTGGTTCCTTGGTCTCGTCTATTTTAAGAAACAGAGTTCTATTTTTTATTTAATAATTAATGAAAAAGCAGGACCGGAACTTGGTTTAGTTGTGTCTTTAACCTATATTGTCCTCCGTTCCGTATCTTGTCAGTTGTTCTCATTATATTTTCAATTGTGTCCAGGTATTTAGAGAGAACTCCTCAGTACTGGCATCCGAACCATAATTTGGTTGTGAAGGAGATTGAGAATGTAAACAAGATAAAGATGGCACTCTTTTTCAATCACACAATGAACTTTCAAGAATTTGGAGAGTCGAACCGGCAAGATCTGAACTGGTCATAGAAATTAAGAAAATATTTGAGGAGCTAGGTATCAAATACAATCTACTTTCTCAGGAAGTTCAAGTTGTGAATTCAAATGCGGCCAGATGATTTCTTCTCCTCTTGTGTTCAAGTATGTCCCCACGTACCCAATAATAATAATCTTAATTAAATGAGTAGAATTATGAAATAAAAACTTGTTGTTCTGATTTAAGTAATACCAAGTTAGGGATAGGGCTTTTGGCTGCTGCTTCTGCAACTGAAAAGCGTGAAGAAGAGGATGTGTTGTTTGATGAATCCACTGCTGAAAAAAGTAAACCTCATTGATCAGTCTTGTAACGGTGATTCATACCAATGATAACCATAGGAGTAAGTTTCTATTACCTTTTAGTATTGTAGCTCATTTGCTCTTATTATCTAATTATATACTTTAATATGACAGCTGATAGGGTCCAACAAAACGGCATTGGTGATGAAATATGTGCAAACTCTGGTACTGCGAAAGATGCCCAGCAGAGCAGCCATCCTCAAAATAGAAGGTTGGACTTTGGGCTTGTAGCATCTGGAAAATGAACTGTAGTGCCTCTGTTTTTCACGAAGAAGATGAGGATGCGCAGAAGGAGAAAAAGTTGCGATATCTGGTTCCCATTGACTACTCAAATGAGAAACTGCAGGCTGTCCAACATCGTCTTTCTGGGGCATTATCTCCAGACATGGCAGCAGTAGCTGTATTTGTAAAGCGTATCCGAGGCATCTTCTTTTAAGGATGATCCTCAACTACCTTTTGCCTCTGCTCTCAAAAAAATGCAAACCTTATTTGATAAGTAAGATAATAACTTCCTTTGTATATTATACTGCAGTTACATGGTAATAATGATTATTGCATGCTAAACTAGTACTCAACTGTGATTGCAGACTAGAGAACGGTGCTTTCACATCTGGATGATCTAGGTGTATTGCTTTCTTTTTTCTCAAAAAATTTAGAGAGGATCCAAGTTTTACGGATCAATGTATTAACAATTTGGTTTTAATAGAATAAGAATATGCAATCATATTTGTTTTATTAGTAGGAATAATAATATTGGATATTTTTTGTTAATATTGAATTCATTTTTTGTTGTTATTTTGGTCCAAAAGTAATTTGATTTTTGTATTGTGTAAGTATTGTAATAACTAAATATACATCACTTTTATTATGTAAAAATTGATGTCTATCAGTTTTTGTGAGTGTAAACTGATGTTTATCACTTTGCATCAATGAAATACAAATCAGTTTTTGTGAGTGCAAACTGATGTTTACAACCTATATAGACATCAGGCCAAAGTGATGTTTAATTGGCCAGATAGACATCATCTTTTCAGAATGAAATCGATGTCTAAGTGGAGATATAGACATTACCTTTTATTAAAAAATCGATGTTTAATATCTGATTTTGCATCACCTAAAAAAATATATGATGTCTATGTGGCAAAAACATAGCTCATTATATGTTTAATCTGTTATAATAGGTGTAATTTATTTATTAAATTATTTATTTCTAATATTTTTTGTAAAAAAACAATGCACGTACATCAGTTTTTTTGCCATAACGATGTCTAAGCCAGTAAAGACATCGGGTTTTGGCTGATGTCTAGAATAACATCACCGACATCAACATCGGTTGCTAAACAGCATTGACATCATTCAAAAACCGATGTCTATGGACTTTTTTCTTGTAGTGAAGCCAAAGTGAAGACATGAAGTGGAGATATCTCGACAAGCTAAATTCTCTTATAGAGAACTCAGAGACCTCTACAAGTCAAAGCAACTATAGAGTAATGAGAGATCTCGATAAGACAATATACTTATCGAGATGTCAAGTTCTCTATATATCAAACTGGATATCTCGAGGTAAAACTCAAAGTGCAAAGTGCGGATCAGTTTAATATCCAAGATTAACAATCAACAAACAATTCAATCAGTTGGATTGACAAGTCTACAAAAGGCAGCTTATGGCGTGCAAGATCAAGGGTGAAGATTAACTGACAAAGGAAGATCTAAGTTAACACAGTATGCAAAGATATGTTAAGCCATAAATGAAAAATATGATTTTTCTAAAATAGAATGATTAGTGACAGTTTACTAAACTAAATAGCATCTCTTATTATAGATTGTATAAACCAGCAGTTAACCATCATGTAAAGTTAACACTGGTCCTTTGTTAGATGTAACAATTTAGATCAAAAAAATCTTGTATTCTCTCAAGGAAAAAGCTAAGTTTTTTACCAATAAAGAGCCTAGAAATTTTGTAGCAAAACATTCCTAATTTTAATATAAAATTAAGTAAATTTTGAAAGATCTGTGTTCTTTATTGTTACTGTTTAATTTCAGTTTTAACACATTTCACTACAAGATTTGATTTACTTTGTTCACAACCATACGCAGAAAAACATAAAAACACATTCCCCCCTCTGTGTGTAATTCATTACCTAACAAGTGGTATCAGAGCAAAATCTGAAAGTAAATAGATTCAAGATCTTGGAATAATGAATACACAGAAAATCAGTAGCATCAAAATTCTTACTTTTGATAAAACTAACTACAGTCTATGGAAGAAGAAAATGTTGTTGTTTATCAGGATTGTCAATCCACTATATATTCAAATTCTTAAAAAATGGGCATTTCACTCCTATGGTAAGAGTTGAGGAATCTATTGATGGAGATATGGTCATTCCAGCTCATTATGCTCCTAAAGACCCTTCTGAGTACACTGAGCCTGAGAAAGAAAAAGTTTCCATGGATAGTGGATTGCAGCTGATCTTGATAGAGTCACTTGACAATGTAATGTACAATAACATTGTCAACTGTGACACTGCTAAGCAGATCTGGGAAAAGATTGAAATACTCTGTGAAGGAACTGAGGAAGTTAGATCTAATCAAAGAAGGATACTGATTTCACAGTATGAGGGTTTCATGGCTAAGCCAAAGGAAAGTATCACTGATGTGTTTAAAAAGTTTAACAAGCTGATAAATGACTTGCAGCTACATGATAAATATTATGAAACTAAAGAGGTAAATTTGAAGTTTTTGCTCACACTCCCTGATCATCTGGAACAGGAAATTTCTGCAGTCAAAGAATGGAGAGATTTAAGCAAGATAACTCTGGAAGTTCTTTATGGAATCTTAAAAATATATGAATTAGAAATGATTCAAAGGAAATTATTAAGAGCTGGTCAAGGGCATGTTATGGATGGTTCAAGTGCTATAATTGTCAATGAAAACCAGATCTCTAATGATGAGTGTTAGATATATTTGATAGTGTCATGGCTAATATGTTTTATGTTTAGCTTTCAGATCTTATGTGAACAGGATAAATCAGTACTTAACTGTTGATCAGTACTTATACTGGAAGTCAGGACTTAAGGATATCAGTACTTATATTATCAGGAGATAATCATCAGAAGATAGATATCAGAACTTAAGTGCTGAAGGACAATCAGATAAGGACAGTAGCTGATTAAAGGAAAGAAGATCGAGATAAGCATAAGAAGAGATATGCATGAAGAAGGAATTCCGTGAAGAATGGAATACTTGGAAGAAAAGATATCTGATTGATATATTTTAGGAAGCAGAATTATATTCCATATCAATTAGCGATTATCTTGTAACTGTGTAGTATATAAACACAGACATAGGGTTTACACTATAAGTGTTATCATTATTAGAAAAGATTATTCATTGTAACCCTAGCAGCTCTCGTGATATTTGTTCATCACTGAGAGGTAACAGTTCCATACTGTAACAGAGTTTATTGTTTCAATAAAGTTTATTTTCTGTTACTTAAGTTCTTAAAGTTCGATTTAAGTGTACTATACACTGTATTCACCCCCTCTATAGTATGTGTGTGTGACCTAACAATTGGTATCAGAGCCTATCTGTTAACTTACATACAGTTAAAGATCCAAACACAATCATGTCGGACACAGAAACTCCAACTAAGCCTACCACAACTGAGGAACCACCAAAGACACAAATTCAGAGTCGGTATGAGACCATCAGAGTCCCCATACTGAGACCATCTGAATATCCCATATGGAAGGTAAGGATGACCATGTTCCTGGAAGCAACAGATCCAGAATACCTGGATAGAATCAAGGAAGGTCCTCACAAACCAACCAAACTCGTTGTTGCAGTTGCAGGTGAAGCAGCAAAGACCGTACCAAAGGAGAAGAGTGATTATACTGCTGAGGACATAGCATCAATTGCTAAGGATGCTAAGGTACGACACTTACTGTATAGTGCCATTGATAATGTAATGTCAAACAGGGTAATCAACTGCAAGACTGCTAAGGAGATATGGGATGCTCTGGAAACAAGGTGTCAGGGAACTGACACAATTAAGAAGAACAGGAAGACAATACTCACTCAAGAGTACGAACACTTTGACTCAAAGACTAATGAGTCATTGAATGATTTATATGATAGATTTGTCAAATTTTTGAATGATTTGTCATTGGTTGATAAAGAGTATGATCTTGAAGATTCAAACCTTAAGTTCCTGTTAGCTCTTCCTGAATGCTGGGATTTGAAGGCAACGACAATAAGAGACAACTACAATCTTGATGAAATAACTCTTGACGAAATCTATGGAATGCTTAAGACTCATGAGCTGGAGATGGAACAAAGAAGCAAGAGGAAAGGAGGAAAGTCAAGGACAGTTGCTCTTAAGGCTGAAGAAGAATTCCCCAAAGCAGCTTCCTCAAAGAAAGACAAGGGTAAAGCTCTTTTCATAAAGTCTGATACTGAGTCATCAAGTTCTGAGAGTGATGATGACTCAGATTCTGAAAGCTTGCCTGAGACTGATGCTGATGAGGAGATGATGAAGCTGTGTGCTCTTATGGTGAAAGGAATCACAAAGATTGCATACAGGAAGTTCAGGAAGGGAAAGAAGTTTTCCAGGAAAAGCATAAGTTCTGATAAGAAGAATTTCAGAAGATCTGAAGGCAAAGGAGGAAAGTCTGACATAGGAGATTACACCAATGTTAAATGCTATAATTGTGGTGAGAAAGGCCACATATCTCCTGACTGCAAGAAGGTAAAGGGTGACAGAGGCAAGGCTCTTGTCACAAAGCAGAAAAGCTGGACAGACACCTCAGACTCTGAAAGTGAGGAGAACTATGCATTGATGGCAAATGCTGATAAAGAAAGTGCTGAGAGCAGTTCTGAAGCTGCTGAAACAAAGGTACCTCAGACTACTTATGCTTTTCATACTGATGATATTAATGAGTTGAGAAGATATCTTAAAACCATGTTTGTTAGCTATAGAGACCAAACTTTAACATGTGAAAGATTAACTTCTGAAAATCTTGCATTTAAGAAAAGGAATGATTTCTTAGAAAAAGAGTTAGTCATGTTCCATCAAACTAAGAAGGATAGAGATGATGCTTTTTATGTTAGGAATGAAGTGCTAAAATTAAATGAATCTCTAAAAACTGAGTTAGAAAAGGAAAGAGAGATTATCAGGACTTGGACTAACTCTGGAAAAACAACTCAAAATTTGCTAAGTAGTGGAAACTGGAAAGAGGGCTTAGGTTATGGAGAAGATAAGAATGATAAAGGAACTGAAGAACTTAAGCCTGTTGTTAAGCAAAAGCCAAAGTTTAAACCTATTAAGTTTGTAACTGTAAAGTCTGAAAATGAGAAATCAGAAGTTAAAGAGGAATTAACTTCTGACAAACTAAAACAGGAAAAGACAGCTGAAGTGAACATAGGCTTAATGACAAAGAAGCAGCTTAAGCATAAGCTGAAAGATGTCAAGAATGCAAACAAGGTAAAATCACCTAGGAAAAATAGGAATGGAAAGGAAGGAGTAAATAAAAGCAATGATTATAAACCTGTTCCCTCCTAGGAAAACATGTCATAACTGTGGAAGTTCTAACCATCTGGCTTCTTTTTGCAGGAAGAATAAGAATATTAACTCCTTACCTTCAAAATCAGGAGTTAAGAGTCAGTCTGTTAGATACAAACCACAAAATCCTTGTTTTCATTGTGGTAGTTTATGGCATTCCATTTATACTTGTAAGGAATATCATAGTTTGTACTATGATTATTATCAAATAAAACCTTCTTTGAAGAAAGTTTCCATTGTTCCTTCTAGTGTAAATTCTGATTCAAAGTCTGATAGTGTAAATTCTGATAAGAAAAATGTTAACATAAACTCTGATGCTAAATCCGCTGCAAATGTTAACAAACTTAATAAGGCCAAAGGATCCAAGCAAGTCTGGGTCCTTAAAACTAATAATTAGTGGTCTTTGTGATTGCAGGGCAATAGGAAAAATATTCTAGTTCTGGACAGTGGATTTTCAGGACATATGACTGGAAATAAGGCCCTGCTATCAGACTTTGTGGAGAAAGCTGGCCCAAGTATTTCTTATGGAGATGGCAACATTGGAAAAACATTGGAATATGGCAATATCAATCTTGGAAATGTCATAATTAAACAAGTAGCTCTGGTCTCAGGACTTAAACACAACCTACTGAGTATAAGTCAAATCTGTGACAGAGGTTATCATGTTGATTTCTTTGAAGAACACTGTGAAATTGTGAGTAAATCTAAAGGCAAAGTTGTTCTGAAAGGATACAGACGTGGTAACATTTATGAAGCTAAGCTTTCAACAAGTACTGATGGCTCTGCAATCTGTCTGTTAAGTAGAGCATCAATTGAAGAAAGCTGGAATTGGCATAAGAAACTCTCTCATTTAAATTTCAACAATATAAATGAACTGGTCAAGAAAGATCTTGTGAGAGGATTACCAAACACAGTATTTGCTCCTGATGGTCTTTGTGATTCATGTCAGAAAGCCAAACAAAGAAAATCTTCATTCAAGAGCAAGACTGATTTATCAATTCTTGAGCCTTATCATCTTATACATGTTGATCTATTTGGTCCAGTAAATGTCATGTCTATTGCAAAGAAGAAGTATGCGTTGGTCATAGTGGATGAGTTCACCAGATACACATGGGTGTATTACTTGCACACAAAAAGTAAAACTGCATCTATCTTGATTGATCATGTCAAACAGCTGGATAAAATGGTCAAAGATTCTGTGAAAATTTTAAGGAGTGATAATGGCACTGAGTTCAAGAATTTGATAATGGAAGAGTTCTGCAAAAGCCATGGAATAAAGCATGAATTTTCTGCTCCTGGAACTCCACAGCAAAATGGAGTTGTTGAAAGGAAGAATAGAACTCTCATTGAAGCTGCACGTACAATGCTTGAAGAAGCAAAGCTTCCAACCTATTTCTGGGCTGAAGCTGTGCAGACTGCTTGTTTTACTCAAAATGCAACACTCATTAACAAGCATGGAAAAACACCATATGAGATGGTGAAGAAAAAGAAGCCAAATCTGAAATATTTTCATGTATTTGGATACAAGTGTTTTGTTCTCAAGACTCATCCTGAACAGCTATCAAAGTTTGATCTAAAAGCTGATGAAGGAATCTTTGTTGGATATCCACTTTCCACAAAAGCCTTCAGAGTCTATAATTTGAGAACAAAAGTGGTCATGGAATCTATCAATGTCTCTTTTGATGACAAGAAGATCACTGGTCTTAAAGATTTCATTGACCATGATCAGCTGAGATTTGAAAATGAAGACTCATATTCTGATACTGAAAATCCTGACAGTCTAAGTCCTGATACTGCAAACTCTGATGGATTAAACTCTGATGTTATTGAAACTGTGGTGACTACGTTAAAGGAAGATGCACCTATGCAGGGGGAGCATACTCAAGATCCTACCACATCTCAAGAAACATCCGAACATGCATCTGGCTCTTCAAGTTCTGATTCGTCAAGTTCTGATAAGCCAAGTTTTGATAGTGCTGAAAATCTAAATACTGAAGAATCCAACTCAGAGAGCATAGTTTCAGGGGGAGCATCAGAAAATGAAAATGAAGATAGCATGGATCATGGGGGAGCATCCAGTTCTAGAGAAAACCTTCCATCTGCAAGGAAGTGGACAAAATCACATACACCTGATTTGATAATTGGAAATCTTGATGCAGGTGTCAGAACTAGAACAGGTACTTCAAATGAGTGTCTTTACAATTCTTTTCTCTTTCAGACTGAGCCAAAGAAAGTGGAAGAAGCTCTTCAAGATGCTGATTGGGTGCAAGCAATGCAGGAAGAGTTGAATGAATTTGAAAGAAACAAAGTCTGGACCCTAGTACCAAGACCAAAGAATAGATCTGTTGTTGGTACAAAGTGGGTATTCAGAAACAAAACTGACAGTGATGGCATAATTACAAGGAATAAGGCAAGGCTGGTTGCAAAAGGATATTCTCAACAGGAGGGAATTGATTATGATGAAACATTTGCACCAGTTGCTAGGTTAGAAGCCATAAGGATATTTTTGGCTTATGCTGCTCACAAAAAGTTTACTGTCTTTCAAATGGATGTGAAAAGTGCTTTTCTCAATGGAGAATTGGAGGAAGAGGTATATATTGAATAACCTCCAGGTTTTGTAGATACCAAACATCCAGACTATGTCTACAGACTTGACAAAGCACTTTATGGACTTAAGCAAGCTCCTAGAGCATGGTATGAGACTTTAGCTCAGTTTCTTCTGGAAAGTGGATTCCACAGAGGGACAATAGACAAAACACTGTTCTACCTCAACCATGGAAAGGACTTACTTCTGGTCCAGATTTATGTTGATGATATCATCTTTGGATCTACAAATGACAAACTTTGCAAGAAGTTTGCCAAACTAATGCAGTCAAGATATCAGATGAGTATGATGGGGGAACTTAGCTATTTTCTGGGCCTTCAAGTCAAGCAGAATGATGAAGGCACTTTTATTTGTCAAACCAAGTACACCAGAAACTTGCTAAAGAAATTTGGAATGCAAGATTGTTCAAGTGCATCCACTCCAATGGCCACTGCAACAAAACTGGATAAGGATGCCGGTAAATCAGTAGATATTACTGACTACAGAGGTATGATTGGCTCTCTACTCTATCTAACTGCTAGTAGACCTGATATCATGTATGCTACCTGTCTTTGTGCAAGATTTCAAGCAGATCCAAGAGAACCTCACTTAACAGCTGTAAAAAGAATCTTTAAGTATCTTAAAGGAACAGCTGCTCTGGGATTATGGTATCCTAGAGAATCAGATTTTAAACTAATAGGTTACTCAGATGCAGATTTTGCAGGTTGCAAAATTGACAGGAAAAGCACAAGTGGAAGCTGCCAATTTCTTGGAGGCAGATTGGTTTCTTGGTACAACAAGAAATAAAAGTCAATTTCCACATCAACTGCAGAAGCAGAGTATATTACTGCAGGAATCTGTTGTGCACAGATTCTTTGGATGAAGAATCAGTTACTGGTTTATGGGTTAACATATTTCAAAATCCCTATTTACTGTGATAATCAAAGTGCTATTGCTATGACAGGTAATCCAGTTCAACACTCAATGATAAAGCACATCAGCATCAGGTACCACTTCATCAGGGAACATGTGGATGAAGGTACAGTGGAATTGCATTTTGTTCCCACAGATCAACAATTGGCAGATATCTTCACAAAACCATTATGTGAAGCTACTTTTACAAGATTGGTAAATGAACTTGGAATGGTTTCAGATTCTTTCTCTAAATCTGCTTAGACTTGTTCTATGAATCAGACTTTATGCTCAGTATTTATAGAATTAATCTCATTGTATATTCTGTGCTTAATTGATAAATGTCTTTAAGTACTGACTATTGTCTGATATATGTTTCTAAACTATGATAAGTGATATGTTTGTTCTAGTACCTATTCAATCCTATGAGGATAACTGTGCTAGATACTGACCTAGTAGTCTTCAATAAACAAATAATTCCAAGGAAGAAGTAATTATTTCAGTGGAAATCTTATGACACTAGCAAATTCTGATAACTGAGCTTAGTTAAGTTTACTTTGTATATCTTATTACTAAGTCACAAATTAGAATAATGCTACTCATCTGTTAAGTTCTGATACTAGTAAAACTGCTGAATGTACTAAGTGCTGATAAACCTCTCTTATCAAAAGAAAAAGCAAAAAGATCAAGATTAAAATCAGGTACTCCTTTGAGATCTAGAGTAAATATGTGGAAGGGACGACCCAAGTGCATTGTTGGTATTAAGTAAATATGCATCAGAAAAGCAAAATATTTTCTTGGTGACTTTTCACACTCTATGATTACTGGAGAAATACTCTGAACATAGCATAAATTCTGATAAACAGTCGTGACTCACTTACACTGAGAAGCCACTGTAAAACAGAATTGCAAAAGATGCATAAAATTAGCACAAAACAGTTGAGATGGACTCTAGCATGAACTCATTCATCAGTAGGTTTCAGGACAATGACAGATCTTTAGCAAAATTTTAGTTATGCCTTATTTCTAAGATGTACTGAAGTGAATCAGACTTTACTCTTTGTCTATTTTTAGCTTAATACACACACTAATCACTCCATCTAAATAATGAAAATTTCTGTGGTGGTCTATGTTATTTTAGATAAACAGTCATTGTGTCATTAATGCACAAATTCTGAGGACAAGTTCTAAGTTACACGTTCTGATGATTAAGTTCTGACGTCCATAACTCAGAACTTGTATGAGTATTTACTAAGATGGGCATTCCTTTTTCGAGTTAAGAACTTATGTTCTGATGACTGTTAAGTTCTGGTATAGGTCTAAGTTCTGATTTCTCAGTCTAATCCTTTACTTGGCTTATCTGTGAATAAAATTTGATAACAGTCTCAGTTCAAACTCGAATATGTTGAAGTGGAAGATTAATAGTCACTATGATTAGGATTAATGGTATTTGTACTTGAACAGTCCACTGTTTCTTGTGTCTTGTGCGGTCTAGACCATGATTCCCCTTTCCAATGACTGTTATTCTTTTTCAAAGTCTAGGGAGACGAGGTAGAATTAATTCTACCTGTCAGCATTAAATATCTTTGCGTCTCTTGGCATTCTCTTGCCTATATAAGCAACCACTTCACATCAGTCTTTCCATCACATTCTTCTCACACACTTATCCTCCTTCTTCTATCAAAAACACAATGGTTCGATACAACATATTTTTGAACAACCAAACCTTCACTATGGAGCTAAGTTGTGCCGAGTGGCAGCAGGAGTGGCATGTAACAGCCATTCCTGAGGAGATCTGGGATTCTGTCCCACAGGAGGTGCTAACTCACCTTCTATTCTTCTATATGGACTACCATCGCCATCTGGAGCGATTGGAGGAGGAAAGGCGGGAAGCTATCCGTCAGCAAGAGCGAATCATACGACTCGCCATCTTGTTTGTCGAAGATAGGAAGAGGAAGATGACTTAATCTTGTCTTCTTCCTGTTCTTCTTCATCATCATCTTTGTCAGGCTTCTTAGCTAGGACTAAGGCTGTTGATGTTAGGATTAGAAGCTTAGGGAAAATCTTGTATAAGTATTGATGTAATTTCCATTTCATAAATGTATTGACTTGATATATTAATGAAAATTATTTTTACTTCAAGATTTTGTCTCTGAGTTATTTTATCTTGTGTTGATAAATCCTGATTAATATTCTGATGACCATTTAAATTTTGTTTTTATTTAAGTTCTGATTCTCTGTCAGCACTTATTCATCGAAATTATCTCGGTCATTTTTAACATGATTTATTTTCAGAATATTAATGTTGCAGTGAACAATAATTCAATCAGTGCTAACGGGTTAAATTTTGAATTAAAATTGTTTCCCTTGATAAATGGAACAGTTTTTTCCTTGAAACTCGGCAAATGGGTAAGTAATGATTACTATTTTCTTGAGCCCAGTAACTATCCGTTATTACTGCATGTCTGACAGGTGTCCAACGGTAATATTTTTTTTGTATAAGTACAGCAGAGAGAAGATTTCTTTAATCTTTTTAATTTCTTCATCTTTTATCTCTCTTCTTACTTTTACTCTCCTTCACTTTACTTTTTCCGTTGTTTTCATACAGACATTATATCAAACACCTAACAGGCATACTTAATTCTCAATTTTTTCACATGGCACCAAAGGATTTAATCATTGATGGAGCAAAGTTTGTTCCAAACAACTATGCTGCAATTCTTGATCATGCTGACGCTCCATCTGAATTGCACTTTGTGCAAGATCTTCTTGCACATAGTGAGGTTGGGTACGCCTTAACTCAGCCTGAATTATTTTCAAGTCAACAAGTTCTGAGGTTCTGGAGGACTGGAGTTTTTGATGATGGTGGTAACAGTGGAACTCCCAGTATTATCTTCCAAGTGGGTGATTCATCCTTTGTAGTCACTCCTGGTATAGTACGCAGGGCTTTACATCTTCCAGAGGACTGTACTTTCTTAGTTCCAGGGGACTCAGCCCTTCGGGAGTTAATGGCTGAATTGGGATATGAAAAGAGTCTGACGAAACTTGGACAGTTGAAACGGGCTAATATCAGAAGAGAATGGAGTTTCTTCTTTGATTGCATCACCAAAGCTTTTGGGAACAAATGTTCAAATTTTGATGCTATCCCAATTCTGAGTCAGCACATAGGGTATGCTATTATCCATCAAACTCATTTTGATTTTGCAACTGGAATAATTGGTTTTATTGGGGATAGGATGACAGAGGATCGAGATGTTGTTTATTTTGCTAGATTCTGTCAACTTATTTACACTTACTGTACTGATGAACCTCATTTAGTCAGCACTCAAACCCCACCTTTTAAGGTTGCAAAACGATACTTTAATGACCTGGTAAATGCTGATACTAAGAAGAAAGTGGTTAGACCATTACAGATTCCTAAGTCTGTAAAACAGATCCTGGTAAATGCTGATCCTGATACTTATAGATCTGTTTACTCTGATGTCCAACCACCTCCAACCACCCAAAATCCATCAACCTCAGTACCTACCTCTCATTCTACTCAACCTACCCTCAGAACTTATCTCAAATCCTATCTCTCCACTTCACAGACTGCTCAACCTTCTTCTTCAGCACCTACTGTGAAGCCTACATCCTCTAAGCCAAAGAGAACAAAGACTGTTCCTCAAACACCTCAAAAGAGGAGGAGAATTACTTTGAGAGATGAATCAGATTCTGAGGAACACATTCCTTCTTCAGAACCTGTGGTGGTTGAAGCTGAGAAAGCAACTTCTCAGAAGGATTCTAAAATTGGGGGTTCTAGGCTTCTCAAGAGGCTTAGACGTATGATAGTTCCTGAAACTCCCAAGGAATCTAAATCAACAAGGAAGTACAAGAAACAGAGGGCACAAAGGCCAGTTTCAGATGATGAGGAGGAAGCAGCTAAGGAAGGAGATCAGGAATCTCTGATCTCACAAGACAAGGAATTTGCTCCAGTCACTTCTTCTCCATCAACTCCATCTCAGGAAGCTGTATCTGACAAGGCTAACTCATCATCTGTGTCTCTTGTTGATCCAGGCACAAGTGCTGAAATTGATATTCAGAACCTGGTTGTGCCTGCAATACTTTTCTTAGAAGCTCCAACAGCAAATAATCCTTCCACAACACCTGTTACTTATGCTGTTCAAACTCCAGAGTTATCAACAACACCTTCTCTGCATCAAGATGCTGATGATCAGATTTTAGGTGAGCATCAGGATATGGCTGTTGATCAGAACTTAGTATCAGATCAGCAATTAGAGGATGCTGAAGCCTCCATTGCTACTCACACTGTTGTCTTATCAGAAGATACTGATTCTTTAAGTTCTGATGCTGCAAATGTTGGAGATACTGGTGAAGCTGCTACAACTGTAGATGCTGATGAAGCAGGTCCTTCATGACATACTCCTCTACCGACTCTTCCTAAGTCTGAACTGGTAAAGGAGTTTGTTATCAGGGATGCACCAGTGCCTTGGAGTGAAACTCCTGCAGGTCAGGAGTGGACTAAGGAATGGAACTCAGTTTCATGTGTTCCAAATGCTTTACATCTTGCTGAGCACTTGACTAAAGCTGATGAAATGTTAAATTCTGATGATTTTAAAACCCAGGTTAGAGTCACTGTATTGAGTACTAAACATCTACAAGGTCTTTATTCCAATACTCATGCAGAGCTACACAAGATTCAGGAGAACTTTATCAAACAGGAACAAGTTTGGAAAATTGATAAGAAAAAGTTCTTTCAACCTACCATTGACATGATTGCTTATATTGAGAAAACTCAAGAGAAACAACAAGCTCAGATTGATCAAATTCTGACAAATCAAGCTTCTCAGCAATCACAACTTACTGAAATCCAGACCTCAGTGGAACTACTTATCTCTCTTTTATTACCTGCTGATGTCAAAAAGGGGGAGAAGGTAATTAAGTCCAAATGCAAAACCAACAAGACACTGCAAGGAAAGGATGATGGAAAAGATGACCAAGGAAACTCTGGAATGGGTAGTGGTCATAGTCAAGGTAGAAGGTTTACATCAAGACAAGCTAGTCACAGAACAAGTTCTGATACTGGGAAAAGAATAAGTTCTGCTGCTGGTAAAAGGATAAGTTCTGATGAACTTCTAGATCTTGATGAGGAAATGTCAAGACAGTTATTTCTTCAAGAAAATCCAGGGATGGACTTCGAAAGTTTAAAGGAAGAAGAAGTCAGACTTAAATCAGAGAAAGTCACATCTAAATCTGAAGCTTCTGGTAAAAAGTTACTTCCAAAACTTAAAGGCATTGTGATCAAAGAAAGGACACATATTGAAGCAACATTGGCTAGATCACAACCACAGATAGATCCAAGATCCAAGGGTAAAGAAAAGGTTAGTGAACCTATCAAGGCTTATGTACCTCCTGAGGAAGAAGAAATTACTGATGGAAAAGATGATCTTGCTCTGACTTCAAGAAAAGTTCTTAAAATAACCTCTGACATGGATCAAGTTGTTCAGAGTCAAGAAATTGTAAGTTCTGATATTCAGAAGAAGCAAGTAACCTCTGACAGTGCTCAAGTTAACTTGATATCAGAAAATAGATCAAAGACACTCCTACCAGGATTCACTAAAGCAAAACTGACTCAATCTTTAAAGACTACTTCAAGTGGTTTTAAAGCAAGAGTAGTTACCGGAAAGGAAGCTAGAGATAAAACTGGATTGGGAAGTGCTGATGAAAGAAGAGTACACAACACTACCAATGATCCAACTTCCTTGAGTGAACCAGGTATTGGAGCAACTCCTGAGAGATTGAATCAACTGGAATCTGTACAGATGGTTTACCATACCTACTTGAAAGAATACATCATGTTGTATTTCATGACAGATGGTAGGGTTTATCATATAAGACAAAATGCCATTCCTTTGAAGTATTTTGAAGAATTGGAGCATGTACTTTTCTTACTTCAAGTGGATGACAGAATAACAGAGACTGCTGCAAACTACTTAAAAGAACAGATTCAGAGACAGAAAAGGCTTTATTCTGTTAAGTCTGACAACATATATGTTCCAAAGTACAGAGATCACAATGGTGATATTGTTGATATGAAGCCTAATACTGCACAGATCAGAACGTATCTTGGTATTAAGGGACTTGAATTCAATCTTGAGTCTGACAAAGCTTATGTCATAAGACTAGATCAGGAGTTGAGAAAAGCAAAGATTAATGATCTCAGAGCTGCAATCTTTCAAACTGGTGAAGATATTGCAGAGCTTAAAGGTGTTAAGAGGAGAATGATTGATGAACTAAGATATGTTGAGAAATGTTTGTTGAAGAACTATCTCAGAACAACTCCTGACATCAGAGAGATCAGAAAATGAAGAAGCCAAGTCGAAGATCTACAACTGCTTAAATTCTGATATTTATACAGATTGAAGTTGTTATCAGAAGTTGAAATTGGTAAAAACTTTAAGGACTGTAAGTTGTAGTTATCTAGTCTATTTCTCATGCATTTGTACTTAATGTTTTTGACATCATCAAATATCTGTTAAACTTGTATATTTTGTTAATTTACAAGTTGGGGGAGATTGTTAGATATATTTGATAGTGTCATGGCTAATATGTTTTATGTTTAGCTTTCAGATCTTATGTGAACAGGATAAATCAGTACTTAACTGTTGATCAGTACTTATACTGGAAGTCAGGACTTAAGGATATCAGTACTTATATTATCAGGAGATAATCATCAGAAGATAGATATCAGAACTTAAGTGCTGAAGGACAATCAGATAAGGACAGTAGCTGATTAAAGGAAAGAAGATCGAGATAAACATAAGAAGAGATATGCATGAAGAAGGAATTCCGTGAAGAATGAAATACTTGGAAGAAAAGATATCTGATTGATATATTTTAGGAAGCAGAATTATATTCCATATCAATTAGCGATTATCTTGTAACTGTGTAGTATATAAACACAGACATAGGGTTTACACTATAAGTGTTATCATTATTAGAAAAGATTATTCATTGTAACCCTAGCAGCTCTCGTGATATTTGTTCATCACTGAAAGGTAACAGTTCCATACTGTAACAGAGTTTATTGTTTCAATAAAGTTTGTTTTCTGTTACTTAAGTTCTTAAAGTTCGATTTAAGTGTACTATACACTGTATTCACCTCCTCTACAGTGTGTGTGTGACCTAACAATGAGTCAAGATCCCAGACTCCAGTTGCCTCAACAAGTGAGCAAAAAAATAATGACTCTCAGGAACAAGTCATACTGGAATTGGAAGAAGATGAGTTCTACACCCTAGATGGACTTGATGAGCTAGATCAGTCAATGACCTATTTGGCAAGAAAGTTCTCTAACATTAGAGTAAAGAAGCCAAGATTCTTCAATAGTAAAGGACAATCATTCAACAAAGACAACAGATGGAAAGGAAAAGGGAAGTACACATCTGATAGCAAAAATGGTTACAAAACTGGATCTTTTGACAGATCAAAGATAAGGTGATACAACTGTGATGAACTAGACCATTTTGCTACATAATGCAGGAAACTCAAGAAAGTAAAGAAAGACAAAGCTTATCTTGAACTGGAAGCAAAATATGAAACTCTTCTAAAGAAACAGCAAAGCAAAGCTTATATTGCAGAGGGAAAGAGTTGGGATGATTTTGACAATGTTGAAGATGAGGAAGTTGGAAATTATGCACTAATGGCCTTGGAGCAAGGAGAGTCATCCTTAGGACTGCACCTCCTAAAGTGAAGGAAAACAGTTCATATCTACATGGAATGGACTCCAAATGAGATTACATCACCATAAAACATGATAAACATTAATAATTAAAGGATAAATACTTAAATTCATGAAAATCATATCTCGGTAATGGATAAAAATAGGTTTATATGTGTTCAGCCGCACTTGAAAATAGTTGGATTAACTGTGGAAACTGAGTTTGGCTTATAAAAAACGTGGATTATTGGCCAAGTAATAGAGTCCAACACTAGAGAACTACATTAAACTTGATCCTTATATATAGGGTATGTAGGCAATTGGCAAAGGGATCTGAATATTCACTTTGTACATATATTGACACGTGTAACCACTATGATTATTTCCAAGTACATTTGGCTGTAATTAAGAAGTTATTTCTCAACCATTTTTCTTGGATCTTTGCTGATTTAGTTCGTTAATCATACACAATTACCGCTTTACTTCAACAGTTGAACCTCTGTTCAACAGCTGCAGTAGCCATATAACTACTTGAAAACCAAGAGTAATTTAGTTATTCAAGCATGATTATTTCTGGGTGTTATAATCAATTTTCTCTCATAACATTTTTGGCGTCAGAAGGAGGGTTACTCTTAATATCTTTTTTGAGAGAGGAAGATGTCAGACAATTCTGACGAGGAACGAACACCGAGAAGGGGTCAAAATGGCAATAATGGTGATCCTAGTGCAGAAGCTACCAACAAGTATATCTTGAATCACCTGCAACAGATGAGTAATCGGATTGATTCCTTGGAGAATAAGTCCACGAGGTTAAGCAAGCAGATGAGGAAGCAGAATACCGGGGAAAGAAGGGTGTTACTTCCATTCAACTGAACTTCGAAGGCGAAAAGGAAGTTGATGAAGCTCACCCAAAGAAGCGTACCTTTCCTGATGCTGAAACCAACCAGGAGAATGCAGATTGGGACCCTGAGAAGAAGCTCGAAGATGAGGCTGAACTACTTCAGCTATGCACAACGTAACATGAGTGTCTTTAACCGCGTGGGGAAAAAGATGACAAACATGGATCTCAGATTTGAGCTGGATAAAAAGAAGGAGAAGGTGACAGATAAGGCAAATGCAGAAGGTTTAGTTTTAAAAGGTTCGAAAGGTAAAAAGAAGGAGAAGCAGCCATCCCACATGAAGGTAGGCAAAAGTAAATTTGCACCTGAAGCTCCTGTACTAGAAGAAGATGGAGGTTCCAGATTCACCCAAAGCTCAGCAGACAACACTAATGGGGGTTCCAATACAGAGAAGAAAAATGAAAAGAAGATGTCTGACGGGGAAGGAGGCACTTATAGGTTTAAGGACCTCCGTAAATCTTTGGAAAAAATGAAGGCAGAAAAGAAGGCCATCTCGAAACTAGTTGTGGCTTCTGCCTTTACCAAGAAGGTAACTCACCCTTGCGATCTCCTTCAAAACAGATTAATATTTAATTTGTCTGGATTATTTGGAAAAAAATATTTAAAGTAAATCAAATGTTTCATTGTGAATTACTCTTTAGAAAATTATCAAATATATCACTTTTAATAAAAAAAAATGTAAAATTACTACTTTTTGAACTTATTTGTGAAAAAAATTAAAACTAATTTTTAAAGTTGCATATGTGATTAATTTAGTTGATATTATGTTATTTGCAAATTAATAAATTTAAAAAATAATAATATTGCAAAATACTTTAGAAAAAGAAGATAGTTTTGCAAAAAAAAAAAGAGAATAGTGGTACTTTTCAAAAAACCCTGTTCCTCTTTACATATTCTGCACTGCTCTTTTTAGTTTTAGGGTAGTTAATTTTAGTGAATCTTGTAGGGGGTCCATTTATGTGAATGGATAAGGCGGTCTATATATAAATTTATCGATGGACCAATTATAAGAAGTGTGTGATGAGTGACCCAGCTTTGAGATTGAATAATGTACAAATTGTGACCCAGCTTGTTTCCCATTTGAACGGTAGTATTAGTTAATGGGTACTTGAATTAATAATCTTCACATTTTTTCTTCCGCGAGAATGAGAGATGGAGGTGCAACTTCATCATTGCAAACAAAGTAAATCAATTCGAGCGGACGTTAAACAAGTGTATTATCTTCCTGTAAAATTTACAAAAAAAAGTGCATAATAAAAAATTGCAAGAACGATAATTTGCATGTGAGGGGTGCCCATTTGGTATTGGATATAATCCGAAAGTTTCCTACAACACCATAGTGACAATCTGAATCATAACAAGGAAATGGTTGTTAATGAGCTCCGAGCGCCCGACAGCCCCGGCAGCCCCGTTTGTTAATTTATTGCAAATTTGAAGAGAAAAACAGATAGAATGGAAACGTAAGGAAGCAGAAAATAACGACCGGTAGATGGACGAGTAAGTCGGAGCAGAAGACACATGGGGGGAGTTGAAGCAGATTGAACGTCTTAACCGCCGGTGGGTCCATGGAAGGCACTGACCGTTGCTGTTATTAATTAGATTGGTCAGTCACATGCTACTGGAAACACAACAAAACAAGAACAACAACACCCACATTTACTCTGCCGACAATTTACATGCAACAAATAATCGCTAAAATACTTATATTTTAGAAGGATAAAACATAAAACGGAAGAAACCAGGCATTCACACCAAGAATTTTATTTTACAAGTATATGGTGTGTTATAACATACCCAACATTATTAATTTAAGGCGCTAACATTGATTAACAATCCTTAAATCATTCACTTACAGTATAAGCTCCTTCCTAAACTTATAGTATCACTTAAATACACTTACATAAAAGACACAAATACTTGCAGGATGAACAACTATTCGTATTAAAGTAAGTGATTAAGTTAACAAAGATAACGGTCACTGTACATAGAATGCGACAAATCTAAGTGAAATCTGTTTTATGTGGAAACGAGATATGAAAGCACACTACAATTAAACTACTGTATATATTAAATTTAAAATAGTGTGGCTTAAGACTTTATTGTAATGAAACAAAATTTTTACAAGATCCAAGAACAGAACATATTTTATTTGTACATATAGGAGGAGTACATTGGAGGAAAGGTGCAGTAATAGTCCAGTAGTAGAAGAACTGGTCAGTTAACTTACTACTGTTCTAAAATACAGTACTAGCCTTTTTCTTCAAGTCTTTATAAACTCTCCCCACTCCTCTACTTCTAGCAAACACATTATGTCTAACTTTTGCCAATTGCCTCTGCTCCTCCTCCTCTGTTCTGTCATTCCATTTTCTGCTGCGGCGCCTCTCCACCGAGGCGCCTCTGCCTCGCATTGGCTTCCTGCAACTGCCACCTGGTACGGGAGCCCGGATGGAGATGGAAGTGATGGTAAAAAAAAATTATTGTTACTTGCACATTTTAGTCACAATGTACCATGTTAATTATTTTTCTGAGTACATGTTAAATTTTTATGTATTGATACAGGGGGTGCATGTGGGTACGGAACAATGGTGGATGTGAAGCCGTACAGGGCGAGAGTAGGGGCAGTGAGTCCGATTTTGTTCAAAGGTGGTGAAGGTTGTGGGGCTTGCTACAAGGTCAGGTGTTTGGACAGGTCTATTTGTGCTCGCAGAGCTGTCACAGTCATTATCACTGATGAATGTCCCGGTGGTTATTGCTCGGGTGGTCACACACACTTTGACCTTAGTGGAGCTGCATTTGGCCGCCTGGCTGTGTCCGGTGAACATAACCAGCTCCGCAACCGTGGTGTAATCCCCGTCACCTACCGCAGGTACGTCCTGTATGTTCTGCATACAATGCGTTTGAACCAGAATTTTGAAACACACGGGACTAAACAATGAATTTAGTTGTTTGCGAGAAATAAACCATAATTTAGTCTTGTCATTGTATTTGAAGTTAATTTGGAAAAGTGCAGGACAGCATGTAAATATCCAGGGAAAAACATAGCATTCAAGGTGAACGAAGGATCGACTGATCATTGGCTTTCTCTTTTAGTTGAGTTTGAGGATGGTGATGGCGATCTCGGTTCCATGCATATTAAACAGGTTTACTGCCTACCTGCTAATTCTGTTTCATACTGGCTTTGCCTTCTACTTTTTCTTATCATAAAATTACGTAAATTCAATATTCACTTGGACATGTCTCTACAAAGACTTGAACCTCGACCTTTAATGTGGACAGGAGTCTCCAGTATCCGCTCGGTATCTTTAGTGGACAGAAATTGTAAAAATGATTAGACATTTGAAAGTCACTTGAACATGAAATTTGTTAAAAATGTTCTGAACTGAAAAGCGGAACTGATATTGTTGTGAATCTTAGATTGATTGAAGTAATAATTGCAGATGGTACGGTGGATGAGTTAAAATCACGTGCCAGATAAGTGTGCCGTTAAGATTATACAATTCATTAATCTTTGCATGTTTAAATTACATTAGTAAAGATTCCACAGCTTGTAAGATTGCTAGCTTTCATTACTATATGTTATCGTCTGCTCCGTTCTTTCATATTCCACTGTTAATAGTTGGTAAATTAGAGCACTAGGAATACAATATACATTTACACATTATATGAGCATGAGAGTAGTAGAAGTGAAATTTTGGATGGTGCAGGCAGGATCAAGCGAGTGGTTAGAGATGAGTCACGTATGGGGCGCAAGCTGGTGCAGAAATGGAGGACCCTTAAAAGGACCGTTTTCAGTGAAAGTAACTACTCTAGCAACCGCGAAAACGCTCTCTGCAAGAGATGTTATTCCGGCCAATTGGTCTCCCAAAGCTACTTACACCTCTCGCCTTAATTTCTTCGTCTAGCTACCGGCCTAAGTAACTCGCCAGTAAAGAAAGAGTACATAAATGTATAACTATTGGGAAGAAATGTAGGCAGGCAATTACTGGATAAAGAATCCAATGCCATACATTCTGAAGTTGTCCATGTCGTTATGTCTGTTTGTATTAAATATCTGCATATTTGTAGCCCTCTCCAAAGGGAGAGCGGGCGTTTTCACTTATAAGTCAATTATGTTATAGGCTTCCTGTTTCTGTAACCTTTTCTCAATAATGGTATATCTTTAATTTCTACTGTCTGAAATTACACACTTTGTAGAACTAGTGAACATGACTGTTAAGCATATGCAAATAATAAGCAGCGCGGAACCAGAATTTTAAAAGATCCGGGGGCTGGAGCATTACTAATGAGAGGATGGTGCGACTTTAGCATGTGCTTGGTGAGGCCTAAAAGTAAGTGGACCACATATAAGAAAAGAATGTGTGGATGATGCTTGATCGTATCAACTCATTGACATGTGAATAAGATATGAAGCTATGAAACAAGATGAAGTTTAATAGGTACTATACAGGGCTATTATTTTCTTGATAATTTTAAATTTTGTATAAAAAGGAATAAGATCTGTAGCATGTGAAGAATCTGAAACTCGCCCTGTCTGGCTCACACGCACAACAACTATTGGACTCGTGGTATTTGGCATTTTTCCAAAGAATGTGGAACTTGCATTTTAAAATTTGTAATAGGTACATGAGTAGTAACTCTCAATAATAGATGAAGTGAGTCAGTGAGTCATTTCTCTTATAACTGTTCTACAGGTGAATAATTCGCGTTTGAAGAAAGTTATTTTTTTTTTTAACTATAGATGTTAAGATATGTGTTTATCCATCCAGTCTTTTCAGGGATGTTAAAAATTCCCATGTAGCTGAGTTAGTTAAGGCACTAGTTCCTAATACTGATCCATATTATCAGGTGATCCAGGTGTTAATTTCTTAAGCTTCATCAACTAATTTTAAAGAGTCAGGTCTATGACACACGTATGTTGCAGCATACATTCTACGCTTATTATCTACAAAAAAGTGAAAACTTTTAGTATCTTTTTAATTAGAAAGGACTGAACTTAGCTATATGTGTGTAGGCACGTTACTTCTTACGTGGATAATAAGCACGGAAATGTATGTTATAACAATCGTTTGTCAAAAAATATTACGTATTTTTTAAATCATTTTGTCTACCTCCAAAAAAGCAAGTGATGTGCATCAATATCTTCTTAAATTGACAAAGCATTCCATCTCTAAAGAAAACAGAGCACACTTGTAAGCAATAACTAGAATTGAAGTGGATTAATAGTGGGATAATGATTGGAGACTGCTGGCACTAATTTTGGTACATACTCAGAGTCATTGGACAAATTTCTGCATCTAGCTGTATATCATGATAGCATGATAAATATGAAATATCAGTATTTGAATAGAAACACATCATCGAAAATATCAGAAACTTTACAAAAAATTACTTTAAAGATCTGGATGAAAACACAAAATACACAGTCTGCGCTGCAGAGGGTAAGGCGTCACTGCAAAATCATTCTTATTCTTATTATTGACTGGTAAACTAGGTATAGGATGCTCTTTAGTCTTTGTAGATTATCTAGCAAGTCTTAGCTAAAAAGAGGTTAAGAAAAAAAACATGCAAAATGAGTTCAATCTAGCACTGGACAAAAGAAACTCAATGAACATTCAATCAGGATTCAGAATACATTCTGTTCGAAGCACTTAGGTTCCCATCCTTAGCTTGCTGCGAGGAAGCGTCTATCCCATGTTTTAGATTCTTCGCATCCTTTGTATCTTTCACAGGTGGGAGCATATGTGGTGGAGGATTTTGCTTCAGCTTCGAAATCAACTGCCTCATTCTAGAAACATCAGTTGGTTTCCCAGGCTTTGGTCCTTTGTGTTCTTCTTTCTCCATCTCTTAAGAGTAGCAACCTCGCGAGGGATCATCTCTGCTATTGCTTTCCAGTACTGTTGATCAGCTTTTGTGGAACTTCTCTTGATTGGCTAGATTTAGCTGTTCCAGCCACAATTTATTTTAATTACCTAATACTTGATAATCAAACAAGCTTTCTTTCTCTCTTTCTCTGTTATGAGTCTTACTGGTTTCACAATTAACCTTCCTTTTCTCAGTAAAAGCTTTCTTATACTCCTCAGCTTCTTTGATGATCTCGTTCCGCATTTCCTTTTCCTCTAGATAGATAGCATTTTGCGTAACCAAAAAATATAAATGCTAGTGTGTGAGAAGCAATACTGGTAATTTTGACTACAATTTTGGCATTTAAGTTAAGAACTGTAGTGAAAAATGAAATTCGACATTTAAGCAAAAGATAATTGTAATTTCTGTTCTCTTGGTGCAAGCGATTTTGACTGACAGAGATGCAAACGAAAGAAACACAATACACAATTGAACTTTCTGCATTCAATTATAATCGAAGAACACCAGGAAGCCTGTCATAGTGACATGTCTATTCTCTTAGGGGAGGACATGAGCATGCACCATATTATCTCCATTGTTCTTCAGATGTGATCAACAGTACTTGAGTAAGAAGAGTAACACAAAAGCAATATAAAAGCAGTTACAACAAGCTTTGGAAATCAATGGAAACAGTTTTAAAAACTGCAACTCTCATGAACTTCAAACAGTGGAATGAGTATGCAAGTAAGATTGCAAGTGCTTAGAAAAAAAAAAGAGTAAGAATGCAAGAACGCGGAGTACAATTAGGCGTTTCCAGAGTGTTGCACAAAGATTGGCATATAAGAATTCGCTACCAATTTATTCCCGATTTCTGCTAGCTTAGGTTAGTTGATCATATGAGCTCTGATCATACCGGAAATTCAGGTAGTGATTTGTTTCATTTTTTCCTAACTCTTGCTATGGTAAATATTAGTCAAGGCAACATGCAAGCCATCAACCCTAGCTAAGCATCATCATCTTCAAATCTAAGCAGAAAAATATCCATCATTAACAATTTGATTGCATAACTCGTGCACGTACCTACGCCACTCACGAAAAGCAGAGCTTTCTTCCTGCATATGACTCGGTTCGGGCAGCAATGGACCATCATTAGAAGAAGAAAAAATTCCCTGTGTATCAGCTCCTAGATCATACCCTGCTGCATTGTCATTAGATACCGAGGGCGGGGGTGACTGTCCATCATTTTCTGTCGACTGCATGTTGTCTTTGAAATCATCACCACCTACCTCGTAGCTCTGAGAAGGGTCTTGTTGATCTTCTTTCGAGGGGCTCGCAGCATGCTCAACCTCCTCAATGGTGCCACCTTCTTCATTGCTCACATCTACTGAGTCATCAAATCCCTCCATTTTGTATGTATGTATTCTTTTTCAGATCAGAATCAGAAGCGGTTCTTGATATATTTTTATATAAACGATTTTGCTATTTTAGACACACATCTCTTTCAAGCCTAAAAACAATCCGGCAAGAGGGGCAACAAGTTCTGATACTTGAAAATGATCTAAAGTTTGGTTATATAGTGTTTAATTTGTATCAACTACATGAAATATATTTTTTACAATAAAATTTAATTCCCGGTGTATGACATTATCAAATCTTTATTAGATAAAACATCAATGGTAGAAGACCGTGAATTATAGCTGCACAAAATGAAAACAGTTCGAGATTTTTTTTTCCCATGCGAAACAAATCCGTTTTCCACTTCCGAGAATGTACTATGTAACATTAGTTCTTATTCATCCTTTATTTGTTGGAAATGTTGAAAATAGTATATGATCCGATTAAGGTTTTTTTACTTAACATGGTAGATTGGTAGTAGTATAGCTTTAAGTTTAATTGTTTATTTATCTATTTTGTATCGTGGATACGAACAGTACAATATACTGTAAGATCCAAATAAGGCCCCGATCTTAAGGTTTTGGAAGAGTTGGTTACTTAACAAGAATCTCCTGACTAAGGATAACAACGTCTAATCAAGAACCATATCAAACTGACCACACACATTAGTTCTAAAGCCAAGTTTTTCCAGCGGCATTGTCTTTGCAGTCATCTATGCAATCCGGATGGGTAACTGCAATTGTATGAATACTTCCCCTCTCTTTAGAGATTAGGAGATAATACTTTATACCTTATAGTATTGTAATTCCAGAGTAAAGAAACTATTCATTTGTGACAAAGTGCTCAATGTCAATTCCAATTATTTGTTAGAACATTGTATAACGAGATTAGTAATCTGCAGCAAGCGCCTGAGTGCAGGGGAATAACTTAGGCTAGTTGATTTGGAGTGAGCTTACTTCCTTTTCTCCACTTATACTTTCTTCATTTGTACTTCCTGCAGCTATTTGTGCCAGTTTCATTCGTTTTCACCATCTCAGTAACTCGGACTTAATAATAATGCTTCTGCTATAAACAAGTGATACAGCAGCTTCTTCCCATTTTAAGGCTGAATTTTCATTCTTCAGCTTTACTCCACTTTTTCATCTGAAATATAATTTTTGGGATATAATGTTTAGTAATCTAGAGGCTATTCCTACAGATCACAACATAAAGAGGCACAATAAAAATAGTTTGGAATGTTCATTACATACCAGTGTAAATAACTAGGCATTAAAACAGCTTTTTTTCATTGGAATTTTGACCACAGTAAATAAACAACTCCCAACTTTTTTCAGAATAGAATGAGCCATGAAATCTACAAATTATTTCAAATTCAAAAAAATTAATGGAACGATATTGAGAATGGCAGATGAACTGCAAAACAAATGAGCTAAAGACTAACATGCCTAAGTCACTACTTTCTTCTGGTGCTGTTTCTGCAATGCAGCTTTCTTGAGAGTTATAAAGTGTTCTGCTAATTCATCGTAGTCAGGCAAATTGGGATGGATACGAGGTGCATTACTCCAATGATCAGCTGGCTGTTTAAATGGGAATGAATTTGACCGGAGAATGCCGTCAGCCTGATCTTCTTTAGGCCTTTTAGGTGGCAATGTTATGGACCTCAAGTAAAATTGTTGAGTTTCTTTCTGGCTAATCAAGGTGCTAACGCCTTTTGTTTTCTTCTCCGCTTGACATGATTGTTTGCCAGGAAGAAGATCTATACACATCTTTTCGTTGTGCAATGTCCTGGGTTTGGCAATTGTGACTCCATTGCAGGAACTTGGATTATTGTAGAGCCCAGGAGAACGTTCCACAGCTGCAATTCTCCTCTTATGCTGCAATGGTGGGCATTCAGAATCCTCTTTGTCAGTACCAATGCATATATAACAAGGATTTTCCAAGCTGCAGTTATTCACTATACTTTCAAAGTGCTGGTCTGATGTACTAAACGATTTCTGACTGTCTTTCTTTTGCATCTTTTTGGGATGATCTCTGCGGTCATAAGGCTGATGATTTGGATTTACAAAAAACCCATAATATATAGCAGATTCAACATCGTTAGCTTTTCTGTTCTCCCAAGAATGCAATCTCTTCCTCCATTTATTCCCATCTGCCTTCCTGTTCTTCATATAGCTTCTTGAGCTTGTTTTCTTATCCACTGAGACTGAGCTATATAGCTCTGCATCTCCCTCATACCAGACTTCAGATTTCTTTCTTGCTGAATTAGATGATTTGAACAGAAAAAGTCTTTGATCTTGGATGCTATTTTCATCTTTGCAAGTGGGATACTTAAACTCCTCGATATCATCTAGATAAACGATTTTTTCTGGCTTTTGGTCCGATAAAATTTCTGATGTAGAATCTTCATATATTCTTCCTTTGTGTCCATCAGTCAGAAAAGTTTGCTTTGAGTAATATGGTACTAGTGGAGATTTAATTCCCTCTTCATTCTCTTCATCCTTGCTGACATTCAAAGCCTGTAATTCAGAGCCTCCATATTCGCTCTGCCTACCATAAATGCCACTTTCTGGAATTGTTTCACTGTCACTGCTTTGGCTTTCTTGAAGTTGCGTAAGGCTGTGGCTTTCAGGATTCGTTGTTTCAAGTTGCTGCCACTCGGAATTGTACTCAAGTGCCAAGGGTTTCACTTGAAGGCTGCTAGCTATTTCATCCATCAATTTATATTTAGCATCATCAGTCACTGAGCTCATGGAGAGATTTTCTTTGATCTGTTCAATAAAAATTTAAGAAACATAAGCTGAGAGGCATTCACAATACATCAACAAAAGGTTTAAGCAACCTACTGTCTGGTTCACGAGATTTCCAGGAAGTAACTCAAGAGCAATCTTTGTATTCTTCTGACCATAACGCTTGCCAAACAGATTTCTAAGCTTGCGAAGCTCAGGCAGATCCCCACATCTTGCAGATGCAAATACAAGAGTTGACACTGCCTCCTTAATGTCATTAGGACAGTCCCTGAAAACACGAAATATTACCACACCTTATCTTAAACTTGTTCAACCAACTTATTCAACAAAACAGATCAGAAACTGATTATCACTACACTTGTAACAAAATTATAAAAAAAAAGTCTAATTACTAAACATAAGATAGAGGGCATGAAACATTCAGTACCTGTGCTTTCGGATATAGGGAAGATTAATAATGATAAATTCACAGAAAGCTTCCAACAGATCATACACTGCCAACATGCTTTCATCCTTAATAATATTCTCAATCTGCATATCATTATGTAAAAAAAGTAAATGGTCACATCCTCTAGCACTCCAAGATTCACTAGTAATAAGACTGAGGTAGATTTAACGTACTGAATCCAGAAACAACGATAATTACATCGAATAAAATTGTAAACAAATTTAATTAACAGACCCGAGTGAAGGCATTTTGATCATAGCCAAATCTGAGAAGCTGAGCAACATCATCGCGTGAATGGCGCAGAATCGAGCTTCTCTTGTTCTTGAGCAGTTTAAGGCGGCACTGCACCCTTCTGAGCAATTTCTTACTGCAACCAACCATTCAAAATAATAAGAAAGAAGCTCAGAAATCAAGGTGTTCCAGGATCTTATATTATTCTAACAAATTTAGTTGTACCTGACATGACACGTAAAATAACCAGTACAAATAAGAGCATGCAGCGAATAGAAGAACTTACCATTTAGATGCTTTTCTCCATCCAAAAATTACTTCCAACATTTTTGTTCTCAATTTGCAAAGCTTCAGTTCTAGTTGGTGAATTTATAATATAAATATAAATAAAAATATATATGTGTTGAAAATTGAAGAGTAGGAGGAGTGGGTTGAGAAAATGAGGAAAGTGGCGCCAAACGGTTGCCTTGTTCTCCTGGAACTGCCCACTATGCACTAGTCCACTAGTACACCCACACTTCCTTTAATTTATTAATTTTACTGCTTTTTAACCTAGTTAACATATTTATCAACTTTTTACTTAATTTTATCTTTAAAATTTTATTTATTACCCCGCATATTAAACTAAAAAATAAAATATCATGCATATTATATCCAAGATTTATATTAAGGGTGTTGAAGGAGTTTATTGCACATGATCACATTTCGGACAGTTAATATTAGATTAAAACTAAAATAAAATTAGATAATTAATAATAAGACGGGTTAAAGGATTAAAATTTGATAATAATTTAAAATTATAACTAAATTAGAATAATGCGCTTAAAATATGGATAGATTTAAATTCGTTCATTAGCAGGTCTCGAATGAGGGTTTTAGGCTACTATATTAACATCATATTCTTTTTTCTTATCTATATTTTAAAATTCATAAAACTTTCTACACATAAATTAGTAATATTGTAAAATTCATAATAAATTTATTGTAAATTAAAGTGCGTTAATTTCAGTCTTTTTGAATTGAATTCAAGATTATAGTGAAATTAACTAAGATAATAATCAAAATTTCATGATTATTTGATATTTTGATGTACCAATTAAAAATGAGCATAGATTACAAGATTTCCAAAATAAATGGACGTAACATGATTATATTATATTCCCCCACCCATTTTGTCATCAATAAAATATTTAATTTTTAGTCAATCATATTAAATGAATAATTATTAAAAACATATTATTTTCCAAAAAAGCAATATAATAAAAATTTAAATAATGATATAACAATTTTGAAATATAGACACAAAAATTGGTGAAAGTGAATGACTTGCAGTTTTCGTTCGCTCAGAAAATGACTTACAGTTGATATGCGTGTTTTAGCTTTTAGCTTACCTAATTAGCTGCGCTTTAACCGAACACATAGTCAAGTATAACATCCCCTGATAATCGTGGTTAATAAAATATCTAGAGCAGTGCCTAATTTTTTAATAAACTTTAACAAAATCTTAACGAACTGAACATCAATGGTTTGCAAACATATCGACCTGAACTCAGTATAAACGAATACGAACTCTACGTGAACATAATTTATATTTTTTTGAAAAATAATTTCAAATTTATTTTCTGTAAAAAATTGTAGCCAATTATTAATTAATTTTTTTACGAATAAAATACTTATTTGAAATAATTAAAAAATATATAATTAATATATATTATTAATAATATAATTTTTAAATATAATATTATCAATATACTGTTTTTTTCAAACCGAACTCGAGCTTAACGAACTAACCGAACTCGAGTCGAACACCAGAAAAGTTCGGTTCGAATCGTTAAAATTATCGGACAAGATTCGTTTTTCAAATTCGAGTTCGATAAGCGAACTTGGGCGAATTGGACGAGGTTAACGAACAGTGCGGTTCGTTTAAAATTCTAAAAAATCACGACAACTATGAAAATATATTAAAAAAACAAGTTGAATGTGTTGAAAAACATCTAATAATTGTGAAATCTCTCTGCAGGACACAATTCGTGCAAAGTCTCGAAATTTTAATTATCGTAGATTCATTTTATCAAATATTAAATGTCTAATGAAAATGCTAATTCTTAGATGTCCAAGGATTTGGACTTTTTTTGTTGATTCTACTGTGTGGGGAGGTTTCAATTTCATGTTAGTTTCCTAGTTACTTATCTTTTCATAGTTCAGGTTCAGGTATAGATATTATTATTTTAACATTTTCATCAACTGCAGATCCAACCACAAAACAGAAAACAGCCATGTCAGTTGGCAAAAAACTGAAGCTGCACATGTAATTCATAACATCTGTTTATAATATATGTAGCCTTTTCGAGAGAAGTCGCTATATTAACATACACATTAAGCTTTTGCTTGCTGTGTTGGTATCATAAATCCGCTAAGTGCGCTAAGTGACGCTGTTGGATAGTGTCAACCCAAGTATCACATCGAGATACAGAAGAAATTTATGAAGACTAGGTTGGATGTTGCTATCTTTGAGGCAGCATATTATAACGAAGCATGTACCGTGTATGTGCTTGATAAAATTTCTGGTTTTTTGTTCGGTGAGAAGCTATCAAGTGTCAAAGAGCAATTCACATATACCACAAACTCCCTCAGTTTAAATTTTCCCACCACAACAGTTATAGGTGCCTTCACCTCCACAATCATTGGAACCATCTTGTTTTTCTGGTCCTCGCGTAGTGCCTCTTGAAGACCTGATTCAACTTTATTCTTTCCATTCATGTCGATGTTCATCAGAGTTATGTTTTTGGTGCCCTGTCGAAAAGCTGGTAGTTTCCCTTGGCTAAGATTGTGGTCTCTGTACCAAAGTACTACATTGCTCCCTTCTCCGTAGATTACACTGATATGAGCGTTAGGATTATTGGCCTCTACATTTACAATAAATTCTGTTTTCAGGCTTAAATCCGGAAGAGGTTCAAAGTTTTTTACATGGATTGATTGAACCTTGTAAGAAGGCACGTGAGGCTTCAGAATCGTGTAAAAATATAAAGAAAGTCCTGCGAGAATGATTATTAGGATGAAGAGGAAACAGTAACAACAACAAATACACCTGAGGCAACAATTTCCAGACCTTCTAGGACGGCCAGAAGAAGATTTCCTGTGATGCTGATAAAGAGGGAATGTGGCATTTTCGTCAGGATGCACTGTGGCAAATGAAGGTGGAGGTCTATTCATTGTTGGATGGGAATTATAAGCCATATCACATGCAAAGAGACGTTGGGCCCTTTGCGAGGCCTATGGCACCCTCTGAGGGCGAGAAACAGGAAGAAGAAAGAACGATTGTCCTTCTGTTGTTGGCCAAAATCTGACTAGAGATGCATTGATAACAAGATATAGATTGTTTCAGAAACATTCACCATAGTTTCAGGGATTCATTACATGTGTGTGGCTTAAGAATGAACCTAGTGTTTATTTACTAAATTTTGACATAGGCCGTCTAAGTTGATGGTTTTGACATCCTGTTGAATTGCTACTATCGATATTCATAGAATGCGTCATTTGGCAAATCATTGAAGTGCATTTTGATGCAACTTCCGCAGTTTTTTATTGAAATCGCTTCTGCCAGGTTTTGTGACAATTTTAAAGATAACTTGAAATAATTTCATTCAAGCTGTTGATTTAATGTGTTTTCACTGTAGAGCTCAATAGTAATGAAAAATATGTAAAAGAAAAAGCTTATGGCCCTGCAAACTTGTAATGACATAAGGATATCAATAGTAGTGACTCTTTGCAGATACTTAAAGAATTTGGAACTACAACCGTTTGTTATTATCCCGGAAACATCACATATTGTAGAGAGCACATAACAAAAGAGATGGCATTATTTACATTCTCGGGCTCCAGTACATAGAAATATGAATCGGATGCCATCAGGATTGGCTATAGTTCAGTAACAACACAATTAGTTGTATCTGAATTCGAAAGATCTCAGAAAATAAGATACTCAACAAGAAGCTTGACTTGGCCTGGGAGAAAAAACATTGACAGCTAATCTTGATTTGCAGACCGTGATTGAGCTTATCCGTATAAATGAAACAACTGATACAGCCACTGATTTTACTCTAAACGCAGCCTTCTTAAGTTTCCGAGACCTGAGCATTTTTCTGGAAGATGTATTCCCTGATCCTAAATTGTAACTTTGAAGGTAAATCAGCCTTTTCTTCGCTCTGTCACGCTTATAAGCAAAAGCTTTGGTATCATGATCAACGCTAGTTACCTTGCGTCGTGAGGTAGTTAAATTCTTGCGATAATTCTCCTCTCCAACCGAGGCATAACTTTGATCGAGAGGCTCGTACGAGGCGTGATCAGACCCTCTGCGACTGAAGCGCAATGTGGTGTTTTTGACAAGGGAATTCATGGTTGGTATGGTGTAGCTGGACAGGACAGTGTTGTTGTAAGTTTGAGAAGTGAAGATGTTAGCTAAAATTGATTATATAGACCTGTGCATTGAGTATGTGGTTTTTCTTCATATATTAAACTCCAGTGTGCTTTATGTGGATGAGTATGAATTCAACTAAAATATATAGTGCGATTGAACACGTTTTGACTGCTATCTCAATTCTTTTCCGTTGTTGGTAGGCGCAAAAATCTTGAGAAAAATCCAAGTCAACTACCTCAACAACCTGGAGTTTTCTAACTACTGCAACCATAGCCGCCTTTAAAACAGATTGGCATTCTAGTAAAACTGGTACCACATAGTAAAACTGGTACCACAAACCAATTCTGCAAGCAAAGAAGCTTCTTGGCTCGAGCATAGGAGTACAGGCGGAACTAGAACTTCGAGATTATTGTCCTATTCAAATAGAAAACGATTCTTGTAACATATCATACACGGTAAAAAAACTGTCATTCATATATTCAGGAGAGTATCTAATAAGGAACGTCACATCGGGGTACAAGCGTTTCCCATAAAATTAAATTTTACATTTTTTCACCATTAAATTTTTGAAAATATATTTAAGTGCCTCCTAAAATTCAAAAATATAAACGTGTATTCTCAAAATTTGCCCGATATCCTCCTAAACTAAAATTTCTGAATCCACTCCTGCATACAGTGACATTAAAATTATATTTTACACATCTATGATTTGTTGTAGCGGGCGTTTGTTGTGTGAATAAACAAAATTCACAAAATTCAAAATAGGTCAATTTAACCATTTTGTTTCTGTCAATATTTGTTACTGTGAATAAAAGAATGGACTTTGAATCATCAAATATATATATATAAATAAACAAGGGTTGAAATTTTGACAAATGAGTGTAGAAGAAACGTTGCACAATATTTCAAAGAGAACGTCAGAAAGCATTCTGCCTAAACTGCAACCAACAATCCTGTAGCTCTCAACTCTTATAGATTTTTAATTAAAAAATGTAATTTAGTATTCGGAATGATCTTTGATCGAAAAGCAAGTCTAACCGGCTTTCCGATGTCTTGAATATTTTAATTGTTTTTTTAAATAAGTTTGTTTGCCTTTCTTGTCATGTAAATTTGTTTCATTAATTAAACATATATAACTAACAGATTAGTATATATTTTAACAAATTTTTGAGATAAAATCAGAATTCAAATAAATCTCGAAATGAATTAGAATTTAATCAACAACAAATTATTAACCGTTGAATTCAAAAAAAAAAACTATTAACCGTTATCACTTAAGCGGCTTTTTAAAAATGAGGTGAAAATGAAAAATAAAATAAAATTATATTATGTTAATTAATCAGTTCATCTAAAATATTAGGATTTTGAAATAAGCCTCCACTTCCCTTCACTCTAATTGAAAAGTGTTCGGTCTTCACTTCCCTTCACTCGAAAGTCCAGGGTCGAAAAGTGAAACACGCGCAGCTATATTTGGGACATTATTATTTTCGTTTTCACAATAAATTATAAGAATGTTGGAAGTAACTGAAAATCAAATCTTATAAACTCTGATACCATGTTAGAGAAAAGTCCTAAAAAAATATATATTTAATGTATAATACTCCCTCCGTACAACAATACTTTTCCTAATTTGACTTTTATGATGTTCACGTTAAACGATTGACTACTAATTTATGGTTAATCTATAAGATCAAACATAGTCATGAGTGATCTTGTTGTATTCGTGTTTACGAGTATTTTAATACAGTGAAGTTTTTATATTTAATACTAATACAAAATTAAAGATATTAACAATAAAAAACGTGCATTAGCAAACGTGTACGACACAAATAGGAAAAGTATTTAGGAACAGACGGAGTAATGAATTTAGCTTATAATTCCAATCATATACTCCATCTGTTTCATTTTATTTGTCTCTTGACTTTTGTGCACACATCTCAAGATGCATTGACCGCATAGTAAAAATTATTATTTTTAAAATTTTTTTTTTGTAAATAAAAGTTTAAGTTATATATTTTTATTCAGGAAAAGAAAATTTTAAAAATTATTATTTTAACTATGTGGTCAAAACACTTAGAAATGAGTGCAGAAAAGTCAAATAATTATTAAAATGAAACGGAGAGAGTATTTAAGACAGTACACGAGTTGGCGCATCAGCATCACAACGAGATCTTAATGGATAAAATAAGTGCAACGATGTAATTTAGTTTTAGGTGGGATGTAAATGTGGATTTTAAAAAGAAAGATGTACACGTGGATTAAAATAAATAAGATGTACTGATGTGCACGTGGGATGCGCGAATTGGATACATCTGTAATGACGTTGCAGCTGTGGGCCTGTTCTAGAACTCACTAAAGTGGGGAATCGTCATAACTCATAAGAAAACCACCAAGATTAGTTTAATTTAGTCTGTTGAGTGTTGACTATGAATCAACTCAAACTCTCAAAGTGCCCTATGGTATAATTTACTACACAATGCGGCCTTCATTCGTTTCTTCAGCAACATTTTTAGCAAATCCCTTATAATTTATGAATTTTATTACATTATGGATGTAGTCTTCATCAGTGTTTTAAAAATAAATTATGCGGGAGTAAGGAGTACTCTTACATACAGCAACCAGTCGGCTTCAAATCGATTATTGTAAAATTTACATTTAAATTCAAATTTTTCAGGTTTCGGATTTGATTGGATATTTTTCGGGTTTTCAAAATTATTAATATTATAGTCAAATTTAATAATCTTTTATACATGCAAACATCATTAATTACATTTATATAATATCTAAAATTAAAAGCAGTAATTAATAAATAGTCAGACATATATTTTGCATGGGCTGACATAATAAGTGAAATCTAAGATATGTTAATAACGTAATATTTAGTATCCTATCATAAATGATTTTTTTTTAAATACATACAAATTACATCTTAAAATAATAAAAGTCTAGATTGAAATAAAGAGTTTTTTTTGTTAGAAAAAAAATTTCATTGATATAAATATCAAGATTACAAACTGGAAGGATAGAGATACCAATCCTGAGGAACAAAGTTTATTTCATTTATTGAAAGTATATCATCTAACTGAAGAGTAAGCAAGTACTCTCGGAAACTTAGATAACATCACCTTTAAATGTCTGAAAAAATAACCTACAACCCCACAACAGTAAAATCCTATGAAAAAAACTCTTAAGGGAAAAAAAGTGCCCTGCAAATTTACAATCTATACATAAACTAAGAACAATACTAGAATATAAAAATTATCATTTTTAAAAAACTCAAGATGCATTGATCACATACTAAAAAATATCATTTTTTTAAATTTTCTTTTTGTAAATAAAAGTTTAAGTTAGATATTTTTATTTAAAGAAATAAATTTTTGAAAATTATTATTTTAACTATGCGGTCAAAGCACTTAGAAATGAGTGCAGAAAAGTCGAGCGACTATTAAAACGAAACAGAGGGAGTCATTCACTAAATGAGTGTTAACAATCTTGACATTAATATATTACTACTCAAATAATACAATGAAAATATGTAAATTATGTGTTACATCTAAAATATTGTATATAATTTGTTATTTATGTATCGGGTGTTAATCGGGTTTCGGGTTTGGATTGTTTTTCGGATTTCAGATCGGTTATCTGTTCGATATCGTTGATATCCAAATCCAAACCTAAAATTTCGGGTTCGGTATATCCAAAATATCGGGTTTCGAATCGGGTATCTGTCGTATCAGATTATTTTGTCATCCCTGGTACTCTGGAATCTGGATGGATGAAAGTTTTCGATATCCTTTCATTTTCGAACCGATTTAAAAATAATCAAGGCAAGAATTATTTGAACCGGTTGTTAGGAGGAAACACACACATACGAAATTTAATTTACCAATATGGAATATGCATAATGTGACACCCTCAAATTCGGGGTTAGGAATAAGGACCCAAAACACTAATATAAAAACTATAATATAATAGCATAATTAAAATAAATCTCGAAAGTTACAAGGATCTACACATGATAAAATATGAGATAAGATTACAACTACCAACCAGAAAATAATTTATTATACAATCTTTTTTTATCAAATTATTCAAAATACGATCCCGACTTGGAATCGTCAGATAACCCAAAAGTATCTGAAAACCGGCTATTACAATCCACCAACTACCAATGCTTCCTCAAACTGCATCTACCTGATCTTCCACCCGGAATCTAACGGTACGGAAAGTACCGCGAGGAACACTCTTACGAGCGGTGCGCCTAAGTCCGGTCATCTTCTTGATTAACTGCCAAGGGTAGATCAATGCAAACAAGTGAGGTAGAAGGCTCAGCAAGTAACTAGTAAACAGTTCTAAATATCATAAGCATAAATGGCATTCTTAATATCAAACAATTATGTGGCAGTACTTAGTAAAAAACTAGAAAGGATCTTCGAGATAAGGGTTCAAGGATTCAAGATTAAGGTTCAAGATTTTCTGCTTAAAATCAAGTAACAGGGTTCTCGAGTAAGTTCTAACAACTTTGAGAAGTTTCAATTAACACAATTTCATTTTCAAATCAAGATATAATAAATAGTGCTTAAATCACGATCAAAATCTTTTACTTTCACTTTTATCAACATAGAACCCTTGATTAGATTATCCATCTTTTAAATATAGTACGAGTGATAAGCCCTACAGACCTCCATCCGGTCATATGGTACCTATGGCATCTTTTCAGCCTATAATGTTGGACTAGCCCTGCTATCCTCTTATGCGACTGGACTAGCCCCGCTAGCCTCTTACGTCCCTATCCAATCTTTAGAAATTCCTAGAAAATCTTTATATTGGAAAACATAAAAAATTCAAACTAAACTCCTTTTGAGTATTACCAGCCTTTCAAATCATTTGGACTCTATCAAATCGAAATCATTCTTAGATTCAATTCAAGAATTTGGGTGGAATAAACAAATACACTAGAAAGGAACGTAAGTTGGGAAAATGATCGAGATCGAGCATAGGTATTATCATGGTTATAAAGCAAAGCTGTATCAAAAAAACAGTACGATAATAATGCATAAGTCTGTCAAGAAGGGGAATCTAGGTCAACGTAAGTATTAATTAAGAGAACGAATCATCAGGAATATAAGGTAAAAGGGTAACATAGGGAACAAGATATCAATATGAAACAGGGTAAACGTACTTGAAAGGAAACAAACTAATATCCGGGTTTATCAACAAGATTCAACAACAGTACCATTATGGTCATTCTCTTTATCAGTTCATACCATAACAGTCTTTGTGATCATATCACAAGATAAGGGCAAAGTTACTTGGCTCAAAAACTTTCTTTTTTTACACGGATTAAATTACTACCACCTAGAACTTCCTTTCCTTTCCTAGTTTGAATGTCTTCGCTTTCCAAATCTACAATATCAAACATATCATAATTAGGAACCTCGTAAACAATCAACGTTTCTCTAACGTCTAATTCCTACCCCATTCGCGTTACTTAAACCAACTCATTTATGACTTTAACATCATATAACACATAACACCAAGTCATATAATTCCACATATATCTCACATTTCTATTATTTCCACTCTGACTCGCTAGGTCAATTTATATACTCGATTATATAAAACATACATTAACTTATTACTTAATCTTAATCATAAAATAATCAACACACAATTATCGAAACAAATACAATTGATTTCTATATTCCTAACGAAAATTCGACATGACCCATTCGTAATTTCACTAACCACTTAATCCAATTCAACCAATCAATTCCTAATAATCTTTGCAACTCACAAACAATCAGCAATTAACTAGACATTGCACATAAACATTTTATTATTCTTTTTAATCAAGCATGCATCCCTTTTATTATACCAATTTCATCAAATTAAATCATAACTTTAGAAATCCTAAATTACCTAATTCCCATTATACATCAAATCTCAAGTAAGTAACATGTCAATCGAACCACTACATACCAATAGGACATAATTCGAACTGAATTAATCAATGAACTGAACCCAAAACCGAATGAAAGACAATAATTCGATTCTGAAAATCTGAAAATCATAACTTAATTAAACATAATTGACTAATTACATATCAATCCTATACTTATTCGAATTAAAATTCATATACTCAAATCAAATCCATAAAATCTAAATTAGGCAAATAATTCGATATGCAAGTAAATAAACAAGTTTTTATTATTTATTAAGGCTCAGTATCGACATCATATCCCACCACCGGCTCACCAAAGATCACCAACAATGGCAACAAGGCTTGAAACTCGTCCTCCACCCGAAAACCCTATCGATGTTCAAGAACCAAACATCAAATCAACATGCAAGGATCAAACCGAATTCAACACCCAAAAATTCGAGTGTAAAACTCGAATTTAACAAAGAAACTGGAGTGGGTTTCATCCCACACAACCAATACACACAACTACACATACATGCATCCATATATTCGTGATTACACAGCCAAGAGAAGCATGAATCTGAATATGGATCGAAAGTTAGCCAAGAATAAAAAATACTCGAGAGAGAGAGAGAGAGAGAGAGAGATTGATCGATCACAGGGGAGAAGAAATGGAATAGGAGGAATATATAAGGGGGTTTGGCAGGGGCAAAAGGGTAATTGGTAAATCCAATTTTCTGATTTTCTTTTACTAACCTTTTTGTTCACCAATTAATTAAAAACAATTTAAATATCGTAAAACCATTTCCTAAAGATAAAAAATAAACTATATTTTATTTTTAAAATATAGAATATGAAATTAGCCATCTCCTCCTATTTTTAAAATTATTTTTGAGCGAATAATTTATTTTCTATGGATTTTACAAATAAGTCACTAATAATGGGAATAACCTTTGATAATCATTCTAAAATACCAGTTAATTAAAATAAATCCAACTCTCATTTTTAAAAAGTCTCTAGCAGCATTGCAGAGATAATAAAATAAATATCATAATTTGAACATAATCTGATATTTTTATAAAAATATATAAGAATCAAATAACCCTTATTTTCACCCAATAAATCCTTTTAAAAAATATTTAAAAAACTCAAGAATCACAAATTCGCACACGTATATCAAATAACATATATTCACATAATAACATCAACCACATCTCGTATTTATACGTCTTTACACATATTCTATTTTATAGTTGTTTACGCATGTACGAGATAACCGATAATTTAAATAACGATACAATTTCGCAAACTCGAATCCAAATAGACACAAGTACACAGAGGATTGTTCCACTGACATACTTTTACATATTTTACTCATTTTCCATTTCAAAATTTTTATTAAATCCACTTTTCACATAACGGGTCGCATCCCTCCTGACGGCCCGACCAACCGACTCGATCACACTTTCATATCGTAACTTAAATCTTTTAGTGACTCGTCAAACTGGAACAACATATATATATATATAACACAATTATTATTTCCACATATTCACATATCAATCACAAAAATTATATTTTATTCACGCAATTATATCGTGAAAATTCCAGTTGTTACACATACAACATATATGACGCGAAAAAATCATGTCCCATCTTGTATTATTAATCCAAATAATTATCAATAATATAATCAATACATAACACTGCAGTAACCCAAACTGATACTTGAGTCAACCAATGCTCAAGCATCTATCGCCCGATACCTAAGACGACTATATCTCTTAAGCATACCTAGCAAACGTGATATTACTATGTATATATAGTCATCCAAAATTTAGCCAACAAAACATACTTAATCCGATTACAATAATAATTGTCAACTCATACAATATTATTCAATCCAATTATGATAATAATTGTCTATCACCAAGCTCGTATTATGTTGGGTTTAAACCCAACAATCCTCCCCTTCAACCCAATACAGTTTCGAAACTGAATTAACGGTCACCTTTAAACCATCAACGTCCGTTCGCCAATGCCTACCCTTGAACAAGAATCCATTCATCTCGTTCTTTCAACTGTTGAGAATTACTAAAACCCGTATAATGACTTACAATACCTCCAAACTACCATTTTTCATCATAACGACATATCCATCCACAAAATCACATGCATCAAGCACGAGTGCCTCCTTTCACTATCGAGTCACCCGATCCTTACTTTAATAATCCTTCGACCTCTTGAAGAAGAACAACAACATCATCCAAAAAAAATTTACCTGGTTGATCAAGTATCAAACCGTTAAAACTGTTGCAATGATTCCTTCCATCTTTCATCTCAAATCCGAACGAATTGATCCACGGTGCAAGTCAACCATCAAATCACACATAACTTTGTCTCTTCCTCTTGTAATCAAATCCATCATCATACTCTACCATACCAATTGAACCTCGATCATTCTTCAAGCCCAATTCACCACGAACCTTCAACCTTGGCTCTTTATACCACTTGTTAGAAGAAAACACACACACACATACAAGATTTAATTTACCAATGCGGAGTACGCACACAACATATATGACGTGAAAGTACCCATGGCTCATCTTGTATTATTAATTTAAATAATTATCAATAATACAATCAATACATAACAAACTAAGACGAGTACATCTCTTAAGCATACCTATCAAAAATACAGAATATGACTATATATATATATAGTCATCCAAAATTTAACCCACAAGATATACTTAATCCAATTACAATAAAAATTGTCAACCCAACCCATACAATTATTATACTATCCAATTATAATAATAATTGTCTATCACCAAGCCCTTGTTACCTACTGGGTTTAACACGAAGACCGTTTCTCAATTTTTATATCACCTGATCTCCAGGGGGACTCCAAAATTGATGCATAAATTTATCGGAGATCTTTATCTTTCTCATAATAATTTGTGTTAGAAAAAAATCGAACCCAAAAATAAGATTGATATCAACTGAGTTGGAGCCCATTGATATTTCTGATCTTTTATTGCTATGTAGGATGACAATAACATGTGCATTTGGAAGTCTCACTTCCTGCAATTTCTTTAGTCTGTCACATGAGTATTTATATTGAAAAAATGGATAATCTCAGCAGATGAAAAAAAAAATCTGTCAAAAAAAAGATGCAAATTCTTACTTCCCACTTAAAAATGACTGCACTTGTATCATTTGTTTATATAAATATTTTATCCTAAGGATAATTTCCATACACAAAACATTTTGTGCCTATATACTCTCAAAATACAATACAAATCCGTCTGACTTTTTATTTTTTGCTAAAATTTCTTTTCTTATTTTAAAATTCAATATGTATAATTTTATTCAGAAAAAAAATTAAAAATTTATTTTATATATCTATGCTTTCTATTCACCTTAAAATACGCGTAAAAAGTTAAATAAACTTATAATTTCGGAGAGAGAATAGTTTTTTTAAACAAGAAGTCCATCGAAACCCCCCAGTTGTATTCTTGCTCTGAATACTTTGCGAGACAAAATTATGTCAAGTTGACAGGCAAAAACAAAACCGTAAACATGGTCTTGAAAACGTTGAAAATTAAGAATTTCTCAGTTATCCCATCAGCTAAGTATACAAAGAGGAATCAAGATTCATACAGGAACCACTAGACTGTAAACTGTCAACGAAATGTTGGGTTGTCCTTCCTATGTGGGAGTCCAATGGGGCATATGGGCTAAGCCCAATATGTGAATTAAACATAGGGTTTTGTTATATAAGGATTACAGGTCATTTTACGTGGGATATATATATATATATATTTGCATGAGGAAAATCTGGGAGCCGTCGTCTTGTGCTCTGCAATTTGGTATGTTTTTCGCTAATCAATAAAGCTGAGTTTTGGGTATTTTTGTGGGATCTCTTGATCGTTGTTCTACTATCTTGTGGACTAGGTTTGTGTTCGTAGTTACCATACTTTTTTGACTGAAGTTTGGTGATGTAATCTCTAGTTTATCTAGAGTATAACTCTTGTAACCTATTTGTTGATAGTGGATGTTTGGGTGGACTCCGAAATCGGTCCCGTGGTTTTTACTTTCTTCATTGGGAAGGTTTTCCATGTAAAAGTGTTTGGTGTTATTTGTTCTTCAGTTTTCATTATATTCCATATATTGCTTGCTTTGATTATTGCTATTAAGTTTGACAAAAGTTGGAAGATTTGATTTCTGTTTGCGTGTGTTCTTCCCATCAAAGTGGTATCAGAGCTATTGGTTACGTACTGGTCTTGTGTCAAACATGGATGCAAATACAAGCAGGATGGTGATGTTGAATGGTTCGAATTATCACATATGGAAAGCGAAGATGAGAGATCTTCTTTATGTTAAAGGTTTTCACTTACCGGTGTTTGGTGATGAAAAACCTAATGATAAGTCAAAAGCAGAGTGGACAGTTACTCATCTACAAGTTTGTGGCTTTATTCGGCAATGGGTTGATGATAACGTGTTGAATCATATTATAGAAGAGACACACGCGAGAACTTTATGGAGCAAACTTGAGGAGTTATATGCTCGAAAGACAGGAAACAACAAGTTGTTTTTGTTCAAGCAGTTGATGCATCTGAGGTATCAAGATGGTTCACCTTTGACGGATCACCTAAATATTTTTCAGGGCGTTATTCATCAGTTGGCCGCTATGGGTATCAAGTTTGAGGATGAGGTTTTGGCACTATGGCTGCTTGGTTCGTTGCCAGATTCGTGGGATACTTTCAGAATGTCTCTCTCTAATTCAGCACCTGAAGGTAAGATTTCAATGGCATTGGCTAAAAGCAGTATGCTGAATGAAGATATGAGAAGAAAAACAGTTGACTTCTCTTCACATTCAGAAACTCTGGTTGTTGAGAAGCGTGGTAGAAGTGAAAATCGAGGTGGGAAATTTCGAAGCAAAAGTAGGAGCAAGAGCCGTGGCAAGTTTAATAAGTTTGCTGATTGTGAGTGCTACTACTGTCATGAGACTGGACACACTAAAAAATTTTGTCCTAAGTTGAGAAAGAAGAATAATTTTGGGAACAACAACAAGGGTAAGGAAGAAAAGAACAAGGAGAAGAAAGGTGATGACAGTGGTGATGAGAAACAGGTTGCTACAATTTCAGAGAGCTACTTCATTGTTCTTGATGATGCTGTCAATTTTGTAACCGATGAAAGTAGTTGGGTTGTTGACAGCGGTGCTACAATTCATGCTACTTCTCGTAGAGAATTCTTCTCATCTTATACTCCTGGTGACTTTGGTTATGCAAAGATGGGAAACAATGATATATCCAAAGTGGTTGGCATTGGTGATGTTTGTCTAGAAACAAGCATGGGTGCGAGATTGATTTTAAAGGGTGTTAAACACATACCTGATCTTCGATTGAATTTGATCTCTACAGGGAAGTTAGATGATGAAGGCTATTGAAGTACTTTTGTGAATGCGCAGTGGAAGCTTACTAAGGGCTCATTGGTTGTGGCAAAAGGAAAGAAATGTTCTTCTCTTTACATCATGTCTACAAGGGTGCCTGCTGAGAAAGTTAATGTTGTCAATGATGAAGCAATGGTTGACTTGTGGCATAGAAGACTCAGTCACATTAGTGAGAAGGGATTGACTATACTGAGGAAGAAGGAGTACATTCATGGGATACAGAAAACTCAGTTGATGAAGTGTGTACATTGCTTGGCTGGAAAGCAAAATAGAGTGTCTTTCAAGAGCTCTGCTCCTTCAAGAAAATCAGGCTTGCTTGACTTGGTACATTATGATGTTTGTGGTCCTTTCAAGACCAAAACACTTGGTGGTTGTTTGTACTTCGTTACCTTTGTTGATGATCATTCTAGGAAAGTTTGGGCTTACACTTTGAAAACAAAAGATCAAGTATTAGAAGTTTTCAAGCAATTTCAAGCTTCAGTTGAGAGGCAGACTGGGGAAAAATTGAAGTGTGTCAGAAGTGATAACGGGGGTGAATACATTGGTCCATTTGATGATTACTGCAGGCAGCAGGGTATTCGACATCAAAGGACACCTCCCAAGACCCCTCAGTTGAATGGTTTAGCTGAGAGACTGAATCGAACATTAGTGGAAAGAGTGAGATGCTTGCTTTCTCAGTCACTACTCCCAAAATACTTTTGGGGAGAAGCTTTAAATACAGTGGTACATGTCTTGAATCTCAGTCCTTCTGTACCTTTGAATGGAGATATCCCTGATAGAGTTTGGACAGGTAAAGAGGTTTCTTATGATCATTTGCGTGTCTTTGGGTGCAAAGCTTATGTGCACGTTCCCAAAGATGAAAGGTCTAAACTTGATTCGAAGACAAGAGAGTGTGTATTTATTGGTTATGGCCTTGATGAGTTCGGCTACAGATTTCATGATCCAGTTAATAAGAAGCTTATTAGGAGCAGAGATGCTGTGTTTATGGAAGATCAGACAGTTCGTGATATTGAAAAGAGTCAGAATACAGAGCCTATGTCTTATAGTGACTTGGTAGATTTGGATCATATTCCTCTTGCACACACTTCTACAAAAGTTGAAGAAAATGCAGAACGTGACACATCTGATTCAAGAGGCTCCCATACTTATGATAGTGGTGATTATGATCATGACTTTATGAGTGAACAAGAGAGTGAAGAAGATGCTGAACAACATGAAGTACCACCAGAAACACCACCTGAAGTTCAAGTTCGGAGATCTACTAGAGATAGACAACCCTCTACTAGATATACTCCTGATCAGTACATTTTGCTTACTGATGCAGGTGAGCCTGAGTGTTATAGTGAAGCTGTCAGTGGTGAGAATAAAAATCTATGGATTGATGCAATGAACGATGAGATGCAATCACTTCGTGAAAATGACACATTTGAGTTAGTTAAGCTACCTAAAGGGAGAAAAGCTTTAAGGAACAAATGGGTGTATAAGTTGAAGCAGGATGACAATTCTTTACAACCTCGGTACAAAGCAAGACTGGTGGTCAAAGGCTTTGGTCAGAAAAAGGGGGTTGATTTTGATGAAATATTTTCTCCAGTGGTGAAAATGTCCTCTATCCGGGTGGTTCTAGGTCTGGCTGCTAGCCTAGACTTGGAAGTTGAGCAAATGGATGTAAAAACAGCGTTCTTGCACGGTGACTTGGAAGAAGAGATTTTTATGAAACAACCTGAAGGCTTTGTGGTTGAAGGAAAAGAAGATTATGTGTGGAGATTAAAGAAGAGTCTATATGGGTTAAAGCAAGCTCCGAGACAATGGTACAAGAAGTTCATGTCAGTTATGGGGGAGCAGGGCTACAGGAAGACATCTTCTGATAATTGCGTATTTGTGAAGAAATTTACTGATGGTGATTTTATTGTCCTCTTACTCTATGTGGATGATATGCTTATTGTTGGGAAGAATACTTTGCGGATTGATTCCTTGAAAAAACAGTTGAGTAAAGCTTTTGCAATGAAAGATTTAGGCCCAGTAAAGCAGATTCTTGGCATTCGAATTACTAGAGACAGAGATTCAAAGAATTTGTTCTTGTCGCAAGAAAGATACATTGAGAAAGTCCTTCAAAAGTTTAGAATGGACAAAGCTAAAGTGGTTAGCTCACCACTTGCTAGTCATTTCAAGTTAAGTAAGGAACAGTGTCCTTCAACTGATGAACAAAAGAGAGACATGGCTAACATCCCATATGCATCTGCAGTTGGGAGTCTCATGTATGTCATGGTATGCACTCGTCCTGATTTGGCTCATGCAGTTGGTGTTGTAAGCAGATTTCTGTCAAATCCGGGTAAAGAGCATTGGAGAGCTGTGAAATGGATTTTGAGGTATCTACGAGGAACCTCAAATTTAAAGCTCAGTTTTGGGATGGAGAAAGTTGAGCTGGTGGCCTATTCTGACTCAGACTTAGCTGGAGATGTTGATACTCGCAAATCTACTTCTGGATATTTGATTAACTTTTGTGGTGGCGCTGTTTCATGGAAGTCAAGACTGCAAAAGTGTGTTGCACTTTCAACAACAGAAGCTGAATTTATTGCTGTGACAGAAGCAAGTAAAGAGCTTTTATGGGTGAAGAAGTTCTTGAGAGAACTTGGGTTTGAACAAAACAGATATGTACTACTTTGTGACAATCAGAGTGCAATTCATCTCGTTAAGAATTCTTCGTTTCACTCAAAGTCGAAACACATTGATGTGAGGTATCATTGGATTCGAGATGTTCTTGATGCTAAGCTCATGGAGGTTGACAAGGTTCACACAGATGATAATGGGTCTGATATGATGACTAAGGCATTGCCCAGAGGAAAGCTTGAGCAATGCAGGTTACTTGCCGGAATGGCAAGTCCTCCCACACAGTCATGAGGGGGAGATTTGTTGGGTTGTCCTTCCTATGTGGGAGTCCAATGGGGCATATGGGCTAAGCCCAATATGTGAATTAAACATAGGGTTTTGTTATATAAGGATTACAGGTCATTTTACGTGGGATATATATATATATATATATATATATATATATATATATATATATTTGCATGAGGAAAATCTGGGAGCCGTCGTCTTGTGCTCTGCAATTTGGTCTGTTTTTCGCTAATCAATAAAGCTGAGTTTTGGGTATTTTTGTGGGATCTCTTGATCGTTGTTCTACTATCTTGTGGACTAGGTTTGTGTTCGTAGTTACCATACTTTTTTGACTGAAGTTTGGTGGTGTAATCTCTAGTTTATCTAGAGTATAACTCTTGTAACCTATTTGCTGATAGTGGATGTTTGGGTGGACTCCGAAATCGGTCCCGTGATTTTTACTTCCTTCATTGGGAAGGCTTTCCATGTAAAAGTGTTTGGTGTTATTTGTTCTTCAGTTTTCATTATATTCCATATATTGCTTGCTTTGATTATTGCTATTAAGTTTGACAAAAGTTGGAAGATTTGATTTCTGTTTGCCTGTGTTCTTCCCATCACGAAACTCACAGTTAAGTATGATCCATGAACTCGAAACATATGCACAAACATCCCTAAACAGGACAGTTTCTCATTCCAATGCCAGTTTTTGTTAGCCTAGAAAGATGGTAGATAGACTCAAATCCCACTACATTTCCGGTAAATATGTAATAAAATCCTTTTACAAGAAGGATTCATCGTGTTCTTGTCAATTTTTACGCAGTACATGCAACTGACTCTTTCATGGAGCTTAATTATCCTGCGCATATAGAGAGGCTTTGACAATCTGTAAACAATACATGTGATCTGATGTCAATCTTCAACATTGGATGTGATAACATAATACGTGTATAAGAATCATGCATTACTATGATTGGTCCGCTTAAATGCTTAATTATGACATGCACTTATCTATGAAATTCGCAAACAAAAGCCTATCCAAGTTCAAAGTTTGTTGGTAGTTGGAAACTTGTCACTAATGATGTTTCATGCACTTCTTTTCTTAAGCAGTGAGCATTAGTTATCATACTCTACACTTTTTCAATGCAGAAGAGTAAACACTCTCAGAATACTAGATATCCTAAAATTGCTGAAACAAACAACATTGCGATTGATTACACGATTCAACAAACCATGTCTGAAAAATTAATGCGAAAATGAAAGCTGAGTAGTACTCAAAAAAGTTAACCCCATATTGTTGGAGGAAACAGTATTTGCATCTAAATTTCGGAACTGAACAGGAAAGATTTATGCAAAGCCTGTAAGCATTTTTCATTTACAGATACTTGGATCCATGAGAAAGCCTGGCAGCTACGAACCCAGGCCTTCCTCTATAGATTATATGTATCGATGTCTCTCTCACTCACACACTATTTTCTTACAATGGCATCTCACAACATTTCCATCACTAAGTGTTCAGATAATGGAAAGGGAGTAAATTAACACTTTTACGCAGAGGGAAGAAAAGCTCTACACTTACCAAACAGAGTTGTCAGCTACTAATTTACAATCCTCTTAAACAGATTACGAGGCTAGTCAACTCTCCCAAGAACACAAAAACAAGGCATGCCTTTCACAAAGTCTATATTTTTACGCGGGGTAGTTTTAGTGAATTACAGGAGTCTGCAGTTGTCATCAGCCATGCCGAATCCCCACGAAGTAGTTAAAATCATGGTGCTGGACCCTTAATTGCTTTAGCCAAGAATCTGCTACACTTAACATTGAGTTCAGCTTATCATGGTCCCCTCCATTCTTGTTGTTGACCCACACATCTCCTTGAATCTTATAAGTGGCCAATCCAAATGGAGGAAGAGCAATGCCTTTGGATTTCTTCCATTTACTTTTTGTGTTTCCCATTTCATCATCAAGATCCAAATCTGTCAATCAATATATATAGATCAACAGTCATTACTTAGCAGGCACAAATTCACAATAAAATTTACAGAACAAAAAGAATGACATTTCTATATACCATAGTTCATACAAGAACCACAAAACTGTGAAGAACAATGATCACCAAAATAATTGCAGTACAGCTACATGAAAAGGTGCAGAACCTTTTGGTTCTCATACAAGGGGCACACAGTTTTGTGATTCTCTTCAACTATATATATGCAGGTGGCGGAAGACGGTACCTTGAAAAGAAGATGAGACGGTGTGGTATGCAAGGAAGCATGCGGACAAATCCTTTATTGTTCTTCCCATAGGAATATGGTATATAGGGTACCTAACATATTATTCAAATCAATCATACAGATCATGGCAATGGTGCTTCTACCATCTTTAATTTTTGAAGAAGCATACCAACAAAATAAAAAATCCTTTAAAGTACATAGATGCTGATGAAGATTTAATTGTCAAGTATCCATAATTTTGTTCAAACAAATTGCGGCAATCTTGAGAAAAACAGTACTTCAAACCATAAAAAGTAGCTTCAAGCTAGACGAAGAAAGTGAAATACCAAGCAACTGCCATCCAACTAGCTGGTGAGAGGTCTACAGATCTTAATGACATTAATCCAGGGTACTTTTGTGATAATGCACTTATCTGAAATCAAATAAAGAAGCATTTGAAACAAGAAATAGTATCAAAAGACATCCAAGATAAAATCTTTGTTATCACTTATCACAAACTTATCTTTTACATGGAATCTGATTTTCAAATCTCCAAACAATACCATTGTAGAGAACTGCAAAAGGCGAGAACATATTCTCCTGGGACACTGATACTTTACTCGATAAGCATAAGAGAGAAAAGAGGTCTTTTTTTTGCACTCCAGCTCTCAGATATGAAGAATAAAATAAAGTTGATATTGTTGACAACATCATAATTTCAAAAGGTTGGGTAGAAAGGGTTTTAGATCATGATGTATTGATGTCTTATACCCACAATAAAAAGTTTGAACTATATTATTGTTAGAAGATTCACATGATTAGAATATCAAGAGATCCTAACATACTCGTAACTTCTCATAGCTTCAGATAATATAGAGTATCATGTTTACCAAACCAGTAAAAGGGTAGTAAATCACGGGAATAAAATAGATAATTTTCAAGGGTTATCAAATATAAATATATAAATTTAAAAGTTACCTTATCCATGAGAGGGACCCTTCCATAAGGAGCTAATTTTTCGAAGTACTGACAGTAAAGATGACCCAGTTTATCATTTTGATGCCAGAGATTCTCGTGTTCAAACACTCCCTCTTCGGAGGAACACCCATCCCACCTCGATAGTTTTTCACTCTCACTCTCATCACTGAACGAGTCACTATCCCTCGTCTCAGATGTTGAATCGGCGTCTTCCCTAATTAAACACGGTTCAAAAAATTCCTTTCATCATACCATTTTTTTAATCAGGAAACATCACAGAGGATACTTGAAAAAAACATGACAGATAGACAAAAACAGGGATGTAATCATATTATACAGTATATATTATAAATGCCATGGCAATTTGACTCCTCAAACTATAATTATATAAACGCATATAACTTCTAGTTACAGGCACACAATCTGATTACTAACAATAGAATCAACAACTGTCAATTGATGTCTAAGCATATACTAGTAAGAACTTACAAAACCTAAGAAGCAATAAATAATACACATCTACCACTAAAATATCACAACAAAAATATATTCAACAAGTAAAGAAACATTTCTAGAAAAAAGCAAATCACCATAAATCGAGTACATCGATAAAAGTATGGTAAATACAATGTCTTACCTTAGAGAATTGAAAGATTGAGTGCTGATAAAAATCTGAAGTGCAGAGAGATAAGGCACATAGTACTGAACAAGAGTATCGCCATTGTCCACGCGTATGGGCACTCCGGCTCCATAAGCACTCCATTCATCATAACAATTCCAAAGGTCACTAAGAGTAAAGAATTCAACCTTTTCACTCTCCCATGGATGCCATAGTCTATTGAGATTTCTGATCTCACTCTTTACATTTAAACAAGAAGACGAAAAATAAGCATAAATCAAACATACACCATTAAACAATTTCTGGTACATATATGATATAAATTATACTTTTCTCTAGAGAAACATCAAAGCAGTAAACCAAATGTTTTTCATTTGAAATAAAATGCACACCTTTGATAAAAATTGTGAAGGGGGCAGTGGGGTTGTGCAGTCCAGAAAAGCACCCAAGTTTGATTTATGCATTTTATCTTCCTCCAAAGCCCTGAAAACAGAGGAGAGCTACAGTGATATGTATATATAAATAAAAAACAGAGAGAGAGAGAGATTAATGAGATTTTATTTATTGTCCTAGAGAGGGAAGAGATAGAGAAAGTGCAAAATCAAATTGAAAAATTCTGTTTTTTGACAGTCCAGATAGCTAAATACTCTCCCTTTGCTGTGTTCTCACATAATAATCCACACATGAGAGGGGGAGAGAGAGAGAGAGAGAGAGAGATTACTGAAATTTCAATTCTTGTTTTAGAGAGGGATTTTCAAGAAAAAATACTCTCCCTTTGCTGTATTTTCAATACACAGTTACACAAGAAAACAGTTTAATTACCAATGTAATCTTTACAAGCAAAATCAAAAAAAACACCAAAACCATCAACTTAAAGTAAAAAAGATTGAATCTTTACTAACCTTACAACCAACCCAAATACCAGAACTGACTAAAACTCGTATTCTTGAATTTTTCACCCTCCCTAAATTTGCGCAAGAAAATGGAAAGAAAAGATACACACAGGCTGTAACAAAAGACGCGTAGTTTCCAAAATGATCCAAGATTATCAACTTACCAGACCTTTTAAAAGAAGCCCATAACTGAAAAAGAAGCTATGCTTACATACACAAACACAAATACATGTGATCATGTGTGTCAGTGTGTGTAATATATATAGACAGATAGATACAGGGCACAGAAGAGTCCAATGGTTTGTTACAGTGAATATGAGACGCTGAAAATGGGGACACTGACTGATACAAAATGTGTTGTTTGTATCATTGACATTAACGAAATTTATTTTGGTTGTAAATTTATTAAATTTTGCATCTGTCACACTCAAGCTTCAACTAGCAGGATTGGGTTTAAGATTTTCTTATAATCATTTAATTTTAGTGATTTTGATACGATAGTGGTAGGAAATTTAGTGTTTTTTAAATATACTCAAAGATAGAATATTATGAGTAAATTTTGTAATATCATGCACTCTCGTACACTTCAGTCCGTTCAATTTTAACAATTTTCTTTTCGAGAATAAATAATAAAATTTTATATTATAAATTTAACTAAATCTTCTTAAATTTAGTCATTTATTTGATTACACTGATTTTAGATATAATATTATTTGATATCAACACTTTTATTACTTTTTCTCATTAAATTATATTTTTTCTTAATATTCGTATCACACCCTATGTATATGTATATTGAACATCGTGTCACACATAGAGATGAGTATCGGGTCAATTCGGAGTCCGTGTTATCCCGTCTAAATATAGGAATCCGCCTCAATCTTTGAACATAGATTAATTTACTACCGATACACGAATCAACACGGATTATCGGGAATTTTATATTTTTTTATCAAATAAAATTATATATTTTTTTAAATGCTTTTCCTATCAAAAACTAATTTAATAAATAATGACACGTACATATGTTTAAACTAAATATCATATTTAAAATAACAATTTAAATTTATATATATTTGTAGTTAAAGATACAATTAAAATTATTGTCATTAAATTATAATTTATCATGAAAATTTGATATATTAGAAATAATTAAAAAAACTTTAAATAAGTATATAAATTATACTTATTCATAAGAATTTAGTTAGTATATGTATGATTACATAGATTATATTGAATTAATATTAAATATGACATCGGGGATTGAGATGGAGATACCCTACTTCCTAACCCTCAATTTTTTTTTTATATTTTTTCACGTTCACCACTCACATTCCATATGAATCAGATCGAGTTCAAGAGGGCGAATGCCCTATTAAAATAAAAATTAGATCGAGTTTAAGAGGGCGAATTATATATATTTTGCCGGTGAAACCTCATATGCATTTATTGGACGGAGGGAGTATAATTTTACGTATTTTTGTAAAAAAAATTAATGTATTGGATATTTTTGTCAAATTCTCTTTTTATGCTTATTCAATTTGATTTTATTCAATTTTATATATAAATGTGTTTCATTTATAAATAATATTATTATATTTAATATTCTGTAAAATTAACTATAAATGTATTATACTTGTCTTGATATGTGATTACATTAAATTTAGTATTTGATAATGTAATTTATAATAAGTGATTAGTTGTTTTTTTGTTTATTTGAATTGTTATCATTAATAATTTCATTATCCGTTCGAATCACGAAGGGGACAGGAAGACAGCTAAAGAAACACGTGTCAAAACAATGGTACTCAAGTCACTACTCAGAGACTAGTCCGCAAACGGATATTCTGCTCATATGCCTTCTGGTTTATGTTGAGGATGCATATTTTTTTAATATATAAATTATAGTATCATAATGAAAAGAACAAGAAAAATTAGTTTTCTTGTTGTCATATAAATTCCATTAAACTTTATATATTAAATATTTAAGAATATAAACAACCATCTTTATTATTATAAAGTTATGAGTGCACTTAAATTTTTTGCAAATTAAAAATATTAGCTTAATGAATATTATTATTATATTTGTTTTAATAAAAATATATTAATAATTTAATATTAATTAAACTATATGTTAAATACCAAAATCATAGTTCAAGTAATTTAAAACCATTTAAAATTGGTAATTCTCTCTTTATTAGAATTTCTTTTTTTTTTTATTTTCTAGTTACTATTATACAATATTCTGAAAATATTTGTAAAATTCATGTTTACCAAAAAAACAACCGTATATAAATTTTGATACTATTGATTGTATTTGATTGTTAAATCTATATTTTAGCAAAAAAATCATATTTTTGGAAAATGACAAATAAAAAGACATACATTTTACATTAATAAATAAAAAGATCATTTTTTTTTCAAAAATAATAAATATTATTTATTCATTTTAAAAATAAAGAAACGATTCAACAGGTATATTTTCTTATGTGAAAGATCAAACTTCGAACTACGAAACAGATTGAAGATCCTCGTAATAAAAAAAGAGCAAAACACAACTCACTCTTTCGCTTGAGATTAAAAGGTACTCCTAACGCTCTTATTTGGTCTTGGCTGTTGCCAGGGTTGAGAGTCTATAAACCCTAGTTATTGATTCGTTAGTTTTGCTAGTCCTCTATCTGTTATTTACTTTTATATTTAATTATTAACAATCAATATAGTCCTTCGCATGGCTCGAATACAAGAAATGGAAGAGAGTTTTGCTAAGTTTAAACTGGATGACGAGGAGGGAGGAGGCATTTCCTACCAGGAGAGTACGGAGGAACTTTCTGAGATTGATGTACGTTGGTGTTTGGTGGGTCATTTTTTGACTGGAATCACCCATTGATTTTCAGGCAATGCAGCATGAATGGTAGCGTTATGGAGACCAAGTAAAGGGGTGTATATAAAGGAGTTGGATCTAAATCGGTATGTCTTCCAGTTTTATCATGAGATCGACATTGCTCGAGTTATAGAAGGCAGTCCTTGGACATTTGGTAGATTCCATTTGATTTTTGAACGTATGAAAGAAGGTTATAACCCAAAAACTCTGGAAATTAATAAACTAGACATGTGGGTGCAACTGCATGGGATGAACGCTGGATTTATGTCCCAAAGGGTAGTAACAGATGTGAGAAATTATATTGGGAAGTTCATTGAATCTGATGCTAATAATTTCGTAGGAGTTTGGAGGGAGTATCTCATAGTTCGAGTCGCCATTAATTTACAGAAGCCATTGAAACGGAGAATGAAGCTAAGTAAAAGTCAAACTAATTGGTGCTGGGTGAGTTTTAGATATGAAGGAGTACCAACATTTTGTTTTATTTGTGGAATGATTGGACATGGGGAGAAATTACGTGAGATGATGTTTGATATTCCATTGGAAGAGATTGTGAAACCTTATGGAGCTTGGATGAAGGCTGAACTGTGACGTCGAAACCACACTATGGGAGCCAAGTAATTGAGGCAGGGTGGAAAAAATCTGGTGGTTTTGCCGACAGAGCAGTCCGGCGACGAAGGAAGGAAAGTTTTTACCATAAATGACAGGATCCAAGATAATGCTCCCGTAAATTCAGGAAACAAACTGGATATGACAATTAGCACAAAACAAAATAGTGGGGGAGGGATTTGTGAGAAAGGAGGAATTAGTGGGGAAAATTTATCTCCAATAAATATGGAAAATAATAATGAGATAACGAGGGAAAAAATGATTTTAACTGAGTATATTAGGCTGCAAGTTGTTGACCCAAAATGTAGGAGAATGGAAGAGCCCAAGGACAGTGGGCCTTTTGGGAAATCCAACACAGAAAACTCGGATACGGACATGATAGAGGAGGAAAGGTTGATCAGCTTAAGTTCAAAAAAAGGGAAAATGGCGGGTTCTGCATCGCAGACCCACCCATCATTATGAATACTCTAAGTTGGAACTGCCGAGGGGTGGGCCTCCCTCGAAATGTTTAGTTCCTTACAGACGTGGTTCGTCAAGAAAAGCCCGAGTTTATATTTTTATGTTAAACGATAGAAAAAAATCAAAGATAGAATATGTGCAATTGAAGCTAGGTTATTAGGGGATGTTTATAGTGGATTCCATAGGAAGAAGTGGAGGTTTAACTATGTTCTGGAAGGAGAATGATCAAGTGGAGGTTTTAGGATTCTCTCAAAATCACATTGACGTGAAAATTAATACGGAGAATGGGGAAGCATGGTGTTTGACAGGCTTGTATGGAGAACCTAACAGAGCTCTGAAACGTCATACTTGGGACCTTCTTCGCAATCTCGCAAGAGATTCTAATCTTTCATGGTGCGTTATTGGCGATGTAAATAATGTTGTAGATGTTGGTGATAAGGTTGGATGATCACAATATCCGACTACTCTTATAGAAGGTTTCAACGAAGCTCTAATGGATGCAGGGTTCACAGACATGGCTCTCGTGAGACACCAATTCACTTGGGAAAGGGGTCAAGATACTGCAGATTGGATGGATGTGAGATTGGACAGGGCTTTAATGAATATAGTGTGGTTGAATATATTTCCTTTGGCAAAATTATACAACCTTGAAGGTATATCAAGTGATCATAGCCCTATTCTTTTAGTTCCTCAAATTGTAACTCATATTAATGCTCCTTATCGATTCAAACTTGAAAATGCATGGATGATGGAGCCGATATGTGAGGCGATTATTCAAGATTTCTGGAATATGGATTTTGGCGCTACTGTTCTTCAAAAAATCAAAAATTGTAGTACGATTTTGTTAGTATGGGGGAAGGAGATCACTGGAAATTTTAGTGCTAGAATTAAAGATTCAAGGTGGAGATGAAGCAGTACATGGGTGGTAGAGATGATTTATCGAGGGAGAGATAGAGAAGCAAGGAACGAGATAACGAAAGTACTAAATCAAAGAGAGATTTTTTGGCATCAAAGATCTAAACAACTTTGGTTAAGTGTTGGTGATTAGAATAACAAATTCTTTCATTCATATGCTTCGAACATGAGGAGAAATAATCAGATAAATAAACTAAAAAATGACCAGGGTCAATGAGTGGAGTGGGAAAACGGGCTTAATGAATTGATGTATGGCTATTTTTCTGAGTTGTTCACAGCTACAGAAGTGGACTGACACGAGGTTATCAGCTATATACATACTACGGTGTCAAGGGAACAGAATGAGATTTTGCTACAACCAATTTCAGTTAAGGAAGTTAAAGATGCTCCGTTTCAAATGAACCCGAATAAAGCTCTGGGTCCCGATGGGATGAAGCCTGGTTTCTATCAGAAATACTGAAAAATAATGGGACAAGATGTGGTTCAGTTGGTACGCAATTTCTTCAGTTCAGGGACAGTTATTGAGGATTTGAATGCAACGAATATTGTACTTATTCCTAAGAAAAAATGTCCAGTTGTAGTTGGTGACTTACGTCCAGTTTTGTTGTGTAATGTTCTTACAAAGATCATTACTAAGGTCATTGCAAATCGACTAAAAGGCACCTTTTATCGAGTGATTTAAAAAAACCAGAGCACCTTCATGTCAGGACGATTAATCTCTGACAATGTGATGATCGCTTACGAGGTAATGCATACACTGAAGAGGAAGAGAAGAGGGCGAAATGCGTATATAGCCTTAAAAATCGACATGAGTAAGACATATAATCGCATTGAATGGGGTTATTTACAAGCTATTTTCACAAAAAATGGGTTTTGATGAAAGATGGGTTCATTTAATTATGTAGTGTGTCAAGACGGTTTCGTATCAAATTGTACATGCTCGAAGAGAAATGGTTCCTATTGTGCCAACTCGTGGGTTACGCCAAGGAGATCCTTTATATCCTTACTTATTTATTCTATGTGTAGAGGGTCTCTCGACAATGCTTAACTGATTCAAAAGTTTGAAGTTGATTAAAGGGGTAAAGGTTTGAAAACGAGCTCTTGCTATCAATCATATGCTTTTTGCTGATGACTCGTACCTGTATTGCAAGGCTCAGGAGGATGAGGCCCATAAAATGTTGGAGATCATGTCGAAGTATGAACTGGCCTCGGGCTCGGGCCAAATGGTGAACAAAACTAAATCTTCGGTTTTCTTCAGGACAAACACGAATGTGGACATTAGGCAACAGCTTTGCAACATTTTGTAAATGGAGGAAGCAGATGAGAATGCTAAGTATCTGGGATTACCAAACATGATGCAACGAAGTAAGGTGTCAACTTTTGGCTTCATGAAAGATAAGGTGAAAAATCGAACTTTGAGTTGAGATGGAAAAATTATTATACAGGGAGGAAAAGAAACTTTGGTGAAGTCAGTCATTCAAGCATTACCAATGTATACAATGAATATGTTCTTACTGCCTCTTGAGATTACAAAAGACCTGGAAAGAAGTATATCAAGATTTTGGTGGAATTCAAAGAAAAATGACAGTTGGAGCATCCATTGGATGAGTTGGGAGCGGTTAAGTAGACACAAATCAGCCGGGGGTATGGGATTCCAGGACTTTAGAGATTTTAACTTGGCGATGCTCGGTAAACAAGCTTGGAGATTTATTACTAAACCTAATAGTTTGGTCACCAAAATCTATAAGACACGGTATTTTCCTAATAATTCATTAATGGAGGCGAATATAGGGTAACCCAAGATTTGTATGGCGTAGCATCTTGGAGGCAAAGCAAGTGATCTCAGCTGGCATGAGGTGGCATATAGGGTCTGGTAATTCAGTGAATATTTTAGGCCAGCCTTGGTTGTTAGATGACAATAATCCGTTCATAACTTCTAATACTCGAGGTCTGTAAAACCACAAGGTAAGTGTCATAATGGTCGCGAATCACAGAATGGGATGAGGAAATTCTTAGGGACATGTTCAACAACCGTGACCAACAGTGCATTAGACATATTAGTGTAAATACGGGTGATAATAATGACATGGTGTATTGGGGGGGCAGAAGTAACATGACAGTACACAATGCGTAGTGCTTATCAAATTTTGCAAGCTCAGAAGCTTATTTGGAGACAAGAGCACCAGCATAATATATGGTTAAAAAAACTGGAGATTGAAAGCACCACCGAAGGTACTCAATTTTATATGGAGATCATTGTCTAATTATTTACCTACGTTGTTTGCTTTGATTCAGAAAAATGTGCAAGTAGATCCTATATGTCAAATTGGTCGGATGGAAATGGAAACAGTTGATCATATTCTCTGTAGTTGCGATCTAGCATTTCAATGTTGGTTACGAGTTCTACCTCAGGTCTCTCTCAATGAAACTAACAGTTTTCAGGAGTGGTGGGGATGGGTGCTAGACAGGCATGACAAAGAAAAACAATCAGAGGTAGCAACAATTTGTTGGTCAATTTGGAAAGCGAGAAACGAACTTGTTTGGAACAAGAATTATACTCGAGTAAACGTCATGATTGCTAAAGCTAAGTAGTATTTTCTACAATGGAATATAACCCAGAGAAATAAATTTGTTTCTAACTATCCTTATTTCGAGGAGGGGGATGGGAATGAAGTCTGGGTAGCACCACAGGTTGAATTTATGAAGATCTCAGTGGACGCAACGATATTTTCTAAGTATAATGCTTCGGGTTTAGGGACGATTGCTAGAGAAAACAGAGGGGAGCTTAGAAAAGCCATAACGAAGTGTAATTTTGGCTTGATTTAGGAAAATATGGCTGAAGCCATAGCAGTAAAGGAGGCATTAAGCTGGGTCAATGGTGAGGGATGGAACAATGCAGTGGTGGAGACGAATAGCATGATAGTTGTCCAGGCAATTCGAAGCAAGGTTCGAATACATTCTCCGTTCAGACAGTTCATTCACAGTTGTCGTGAAATACGAGAGGATTTAAACACAGTTTCTCTGTTTTTTGTCAAACAGTCTGCTAATATGGCGACACATGCGCTTCCTCGCTTGTCATATTCTTTCACATATTAAGTTTTCGATAGGTTCTCTGTTCGTATAGGTATCAATGATGTAATGCATAATGAATTATCGTATTAATAAAATTTTTCTTGTTTGTAAAAAAAGAAGAAGAGTAAAACGTATTTCACGCGGAATATAATTGTTAATTTGTTAGTACTCCCTTGGTAAGCCAGGTCGATTCAACTGGTTTAGGCAATCAGTTTAAAACTTCTTTAGAGAGTATAGTTTTGTTAATATTCTTTTTAAAAATTATTTTCTCAATAAAAAAATATTGTTTAAAATTTGGTATAAAAAAATTCAAAAATAGATTATGAAAGTATAATTTATACTTACCGTAAATTGTATATCGAGTATTAAAAAACTGTATATAGTTGAATGAAAAAGAATATCTCATTAACATTTTTTGTAATAAAAAATTTATAATAAATTCATTCCCTAAATTTATAAAAAAAAACAAATCTAAAAAAATCGTTTATCAGGGCAGAACCCATTTGACATGCATTCAAATGGCGGGGTAGAATGTACATAAATTTGATTAAATAAATTGATGACACTACGATAGTTGGCCAAATAAACTTCACTTGCCTATAAGAAAAAATAATAATATAATCCAATTGCAACGTGGAGTCCAATTGCAGTAAAGATTATCCAAAGTCCAAACATTTAGTTATAGTGACATGCGCCACTAATCACAATAAAAAATATTAAATAAATGATAAATTATCATCAATTCACATTTTGCAGAATTGGACAAAACGTGTTATCTTCCTTACAATACTTTTCCATTTCTTTCTGAAAATCTAATGACTCACTTTCGAACAAAATACAATATAATACTGCTCCATTTTCTTTAAAATCTGATGACATGCTTTTGTTCAAAATAGCAGTAACGATTTAGGCATATATCTTCTATTTAATACTCAATTAATTTTACAACCCATGCGACGTCGACTCCTCATTAATAATTTATTAATATTATATTTTACATTATTCACAATTATAGTATAATTTTATTATGATCAAAACTGAATAATATATGAATTTGAATCCGACAACTTTGGTAATATATAATTAATAATATAATATTTGTTGTTGGCGGGATTGAAATCTATGAATTTTGAGTTATGCATAAATATTTGTTATTGTCGGGATTCGAACCCTAGAACTTGAGTAATGTATATTTTTTAGTATTTGAATTTAACAAAAAAATATTTCAAATTATATTTCATTCTGATTATTATAATTTAGTATAAATAACTTTAGAAAATCACAAATTAATTGGAGTTAAAACTCTTTAAATAATAGTTGGTACCAAGAAAAAATATTAGTTTAACGAGTTTATTATTTTATCAAAAATAAAAATATTATATTTTCATTATATTGGTAACAGAGAAAATATAATTTTATCAATTATTAGTTACAACTGTATTTTTTATTAATATTAATAGTTGATAATTACATCCCAATTAAAAGGGGCCAAATTATGATGAGTAAGTACAAAATTTAGCAAACAATTTATTTTTTGGAACCGTTATTTATAGTAAAAAAAACATGTATATATTTTTAGATCCGAGCTGACATATAAAAATTAAAAAAAAAATCATTTCAATGTTGATACTTTATTTTAAAACTAGCTCTATAGCCCGTGCAATGCACGGGCATGTTCTCTAATGCGTGAATTGATGTTATTTTGATTGTAATTATCGACGATATATTCATGTTGTTTCATGATGTATCGATTAACTAAATATCTCTCTTTATGGAATTGAGATCGATGTCGTACTTAACGTATTTTTTCTCAAAATGAATTGAATATGCGGTAATGAAATCAAAATATACGATCAAAATATTATACAAATGACAACACACATATCTCATGAAAATAATTACAATGAATGAAATATTGTGAAGTTAATTAAATAGTTACTATATTTGTTTACATGGGATAATTAATGATACAAAATACAATGACTATGAGGTAATTCTTACTTTCCATATTAGAAAATGTAATGATTAGATATGAAAGCCGACATATTAAATATAATATTGTACAATTGATAAAATAAATACATTTTTCAATATACATCATTTTTATGATAAATATATTAATAGATAGGTCAGTAATCAATGGTTATGGAAATTGAAAAATGGACTACATCGGTTGAACTACCGTAAAAAATCGAGAATTTATCGAAATGCTAAATCGAAATAATGTCGAACATATTTTTATATTCTTTTTAAAATATATAAGTAAAATAATTATATTTGAGATGTGTAAATTTGCATTTGTACATCCATACTAAGTTATAACATTATTTTGTGTACATTATTTATTAAAATAATAAGAGTCTTAATCATCTTTACGCATCTCTCTTCCGCTTCCGTTATCTTTTCAGTTTCTATTCGGCAACCGTCTGATTTCTTCATTTAAAATCGTCATTCTTCACCAACTCGACGCTGAGTATATTTCTTCTTTCTTTTCTTCTCTTCATAGCCTCAAATTGTGTGTTTGATTCGTCAAATTTTGACCGGAAAATTGCCGATTTTGATCGAAAATGGCAAAAATGTCGTATGCTCCAATTTTGCTCTATAATATTGTTTGGTTGCTTTCTAGCAATTTATCGGCGAAATTGTCGATTTTTATAACACTGCAGTAATCTTATAACTCTTTTACTTATACCTCTGAAAAAACTTTAAATTGGTTAATGTAAGAAAAATGATTCACCTTACCATTGTAAAATATTAATGAAACCGTAATGGACTTGATATTTAAATATTTTATTATATATATTCAAAATCTTCAAACCAGTTTTAGTTTATATTCGATTTGGTCATATAATAAGAATCTCAACTTTATTATAAACCCCCTCATAACCCACTATTTTATCGGGTTTTATATCAAAGTGGCCACCCGGCTTGTCAAAATCTATCACTTAGAACACCAATCCCCACGGGGACTCATTTAAAACATTAAACTCATATATTATATCACGCCGTTATCCTATTTTTTAAAATTGAACGGAAAACGTTAATTTTTTCAAAACTTTCGTTAGTTTATAAACAAACGTTCGAAAATGCTGAGTTGGTCCTCCACATATGTTCAACATATTGATTACTTGGAAGCTGACATAACACATGAGAGAGAGACTTATAAACATAACCTGACTTAGCCAAATAACCCCTTATATTGGTGGCTGAATTATATTTCGGGGATAAACAAAAACCTAATGTAAACACAGCGACACTATCAAGCTCTTATATTCAAGAGATTGTGGACAATTAAAGTAACTCGTAACTATCTTTCGACAAGGTAACTATCATTCCTTTCTGTATTGTTCATTTTTTGTTGTGTATATTGTTCGATTAGGGATTTCGTTTGATCGTTTTGTGTAATACTTGTTTGTTTCTTACTTATTTATTCATAATAAGTGCATATACGATTGTAATTTCTTATATGTTGAATGCATGTGACAGTATGTTGATGAATATAGAGATACACCATCATGGTTGTTTCAACTCGGATGCAAGAAACCCTAGATATATAGGAGGATATATTGATATTATTAAAAACTTTGATACTGATTTGTTGTCTTTTAGAGATTTAGATAAGTTTGCTGAGAAGTATCACTATAGTGCTGAATGTTTAGTTCATTTCATTACTGATGGTGAAAATATGGGAAATGAGATGAGGCTTTTGTATGATGATGACACAATTAAAGAGTGTGTTGTTGTGTGTAAGCCGTTTGGTAAAATTGAACTATATGTCGATCACACATTCACGGATGATATGACAATTGCTAAGGACAAAGGTAAGAGAGGAGTTAATGATGATCAGGTGGACGAGGGAGATAGTGATCAGAGTGAAGAACAGGATGATAGTGAAGATGATGACTATCATTACAAAGAAACTGAGACTGAGGATAGTGAGAGTGATAGTGATAAGTCTTTCTATATTGGGAGTGATGAAGAGCTGAGGGAGAACAAGAGAAACAGTAAGCTTGTTAGGGAGGAAATGAGGAAAGCAATGGCCACTGCACCTTTTGAGGAGTCAGATTTTGACTCTGATGAGTTGAGGTCTATTGCTTCTTCAAGTGAGGATGAAAACTGTAAAATTGGATATGTTGGACCACCTGTTGTGTCCAGAAAACAGAGAAGAAAGGTTGTTGGGGGGTCAAATAGAAAGACTGATAGAATAGTATGGACTGTTGGAATGGCTTTTATTAACATGGAAGAATTTAGGAGTACAGTGAGAAAGTATGGGTTAGAGGAGAGGAGAGCTGTGCATTTTGTTTGTAATGAACCTGATAGATGTCATGTTAAATATGATGTTGGCTGCCCTTTCAGGATTTGGGTTAGGAAACAGAAAGATAGTGATATTGTGGAGATAAGAACTCTAGTGAGTGAGCATTTATGTACTAAACCATATAAAAATAAGCTAGCAAGTGTTAAATACATAACTGAGAGATATGGTGATAGGATAAGAAAAAATCCCCAGTGGAAAGTAAAAGAGATGATTGGAACTATTAGGAATGAAATGGAAATTGAAGTGCCCTGGATCAAGATTATGAGACTAAGAAAGGCAGCCTTGGATGGAGTTGCTGATCAACTAAAGCTGCATTACTCTAGAGTTAGGGACTTTGGATATGAAGTGCTGAAAAACAATCCAAACAACACTGTCAAAATTAGTGGGACAAGATTGAATGATGGTGATGTCAACAGATTCAAAAGGATATACCTTTGTCATGCAGTATTGAAATCTGGGTTGAAAGCTGGGTGTAGACCTATATTAGGTTTGGATGGGTGTTTCCTCAAAACTGTTTGTGGAGGACAGTTGTTGAGTGTAGTTGGAAGAGATGGGAATAACTGTATGTTCCCAGTCTATGTTGCTGTTGTTGAGAGTGAAAGCACTGATTCTTGGAGGTGGTTTATAGCCTTGATGCAGGATGACTTGGACCTAGCAGATGGAGTGAGATTAACAATTATATCTGATCAGCAGAAGGTAATTAAATAATTGTGGCTTTCTGTTCTTTTCTTGTACTTTCCTTGATTAAATATGTGTGTCTATGTGTTCCTATATGTGCCTTATTATTTTTTCCTTGATGCAGGGTCTTGAAAATGCAGTAAATGGGTTGTTGCCTAGGTCTGAACATAGACTATGTACCAGATATATCTACAGCAATTTCAGGAAAAAGTAAGTTGAATATAGTATTGCATTGCATATTTTACTGTCATGCACATGCACACACTATCACTTTCTGCACACATTATTTTACTATTATTATATGCCACAGGTATCCATCAAGCATTATCAAAAGAGCTTTTTGGAATACTGCTTGCTCAACACACCCAGCTGCACATAAAAATTTTATGAAGCAAATTGAGAACACTTCTAAGTTGGCCTCTGAACACTTGAAAAGAATTGATGCAAAAGCATGGTCTAAGGCATTTATATCTACTACTCCAAAAGCAGATAATATTGAAAATAATATGTTCGAGTGCTTTAATTCCTGGATAATAAATGAGAGGTAAGAGTAGCAACCATGTATTTAAATATAGCTTATTCTGTGTTATCATGCTCTTAATCTAGCTTTTTTCAATGTGCAATTTCAGGTTCATGCCAGTTTTGGATATGCTTCAAGAAATTCACTTCAAACTGCTAACAAGAGTTAGAGAGAAGCGAGATGAGATGAGAAACTGCAATTTGCAGATGTGCCCCAAGATAATGAAAATACTTGATGAAAGAATCACTCAATCAAGAAAGTGGAGGGCAGCTTGGGATGGCCAGAGCAGATATCAGGTAAAGTACAACACAAGGTTTGTCACTGTTGATTTAGACAAAAGGTCATGTGATTGCAGAAATTTTGACCTAACTGGGATTCCATGTCCTCATGCCTTAGCTGCAATATTTGATAGAAGACATCATCCAATAGACTATGTATCAGATTATTACAAAAGAGAAAAGTATCTGGCTAGCTATTCATATCCTTTGCAGGCATTGAGAGGCATTGATTATTGGGATTATCACTCTGATGAGGAGTTGCTTCCACCAGAAATTCCTAAAAAGTTGAGAGGTAGGCCTAAGAGATTAAGAAGGAGAGAAGAATGGGAGGGAGGGACTCAAGGAAAAAGGGACAACACTGATGAAAGGGTTCAAAGATGGAGTGGAAAAATGGTGCAACATTGTAGTAAATGTGGGAAAACTGGTCACAAGAGACCTAAATATCCTGATCTGCAAGAACAAGGTAAAGGTAATGAAGCTCAGAAAGAAGGTGAGGGAGCTCACAATGAAAGAGGTCAGAATGAAGGTGAGGGAGGTCAAAATGAAGGAGGCCAGAATGAAAGTGAGGGAGGTCAGAATGAAGGTGAGGGATGTCAGAATAAAGTAGTTCAGAATGAAGGTGAGGGACAAAATATTGGAAGTCAATCTAAGACTGGTGGTCAGCCATCTGTGAAAAGAAAGAAATTGGGTGTTGGAAGACCTAAGCTACCTATCAGGAGGCCTAAAACAAAGAATTTGATCATTGAGCCAGATGTCATTCCAACTCAAGGTTCACAAGTGCATCAACAATCTCCAACACCACCTCTAATGACTGAGTCTAGTGAGACTAGTCATTTTATGCTGCAAGTTCTGGGCAGCGTGGGATATTCTGCAGTCTACACTCCTACACCTGAACACTACTATAGTCCGTCTACTGCTGCTCCGTCTACAGACAGTCAAAGACATCAAAATGCAACAAGGAGGAGTAGCAGACTGAGGAATGCAACAAGAGTTCAGAATGTAACATCTTACTCCACACCAGAAGAAGCACTTAATCTGGATGACTAGTTGAAACTAATGCTCTGTTTTACTTTTGTTGCTACTTAAATTATGATGGTTGATTAGACTTATTTTGCTGCTACTTAAGTTATCCTGTTGGAAAACTTATTTTGCTTTTGTTGGTTTTTAATTATGTAATGGTACCTGTTAGACAATGGAATGAATGTTATATTTTGGTCATGGCTCTGAATCACCATTTTTCATTTCAATAATAGTTCATTACAATAGCTTGCCAAAGAACATTACAATCATTTCATCAAGGTAGATACTTTATTCTACTGGTTGTCATTTTCCTACCAACACAGATTGTAACAATAATAGCAATTAAACATGCTATAACAGTACATAAATTAGTCTTCTGAGCTTGCTTTTGCTTCTTGACCAACTTTATTTTCTTCTTTTTTTACTCAATTTCTCCTCAACTTTCAACAGTTTCTCCTCCACCTTTGATATTTTCTCCTCGAGACTATGATTCATCTGGTTCAGTTCAACAATAATATTTTTGGCTCTACCACACAACTCCTCATCCATCCACAAGAAAAAATTACAACCTCTGTCCTCCTGAAAGTAAAATACAAAATCGATTAAATTTGATTCTACATAATTACAAATGAAAATAACTCAAACATCTACCTTTCTTTTCAAACAACTCCAGAAACGCCTTCCATGATTTTTCGAAGTCCAGGACATACACAATCGAGCATTCATACCACAATAACAAAAAATCAAGTTCTGATCAGATTTAATAGATGACGAATTCGACATAGCAGACATGTGATTTAAGGACAAAGATTATGATAGTTCTAGATCTAATTACAAAGATATGTAGAGAATAAAGAGAAATTGATATGTTGAATATGAAACCCTAATATATATATATATATATATGTGTGTATGATATCTGTAAAAGGGGTTCAAACGTGAGGGAGGGTCAAAATAGCCGTTACTGTGTTCCCAGTGCCATGTCAGCTGACATCTAAGCCTCACCGTTAATTTTTTTTAATAAGATAACGGCGTGATATAATATATGAGTTTAATATTTTAATTGAGTCCCCGTGGGGATTGGTATTCTAAGTGATAGATTTTGACAAGCCGGGTGGCCACTTTGATATAAAACCCCTATTTTATCCATATACAAAGAGAATATTTATTATGTTTCTTGGGTTTAATACTTGATATACTAACATTGTCATTTTCAGATTAGCTAACATATAAAATTATTAATACTAATGAGTTAGGTGTAATTAATATATGTTATTAAATATGACATTTATTTATATTTATTAATAAGGAGTAATAATGACCTAAGTATAATTAATATATGGTATTAAATTTGGCAATTATTTGTATTTATTATTGAGGGGTAAATTAATAATTTGGAATAAATTGTCTCAACTAACCCTCTATTTGCTCTCTTATATATATAATAGACTAGCATAAAAACCCGTGTGAGACCCGGGCTGTTCGTTTATGCAATGTTTTTAAATAATATTTAAATGTTATTATATTATTTTGAACGTAATATTATATTTTATTCTTTGACAAAATATGTAAATATGAAAATGTAATATTTGCAACCTAATAGTAATAATAATAATAATAATAATAATAATAATAATAATAATAATAATAATAATAATAATAAGTACTATGTTTTAAAAAAAATTAATGGATCAAAAATACATTTGAACTGGTTTTTCTATTTTCAAATTCGTTAGGATATAAGGTCATTATCATATTATCTATATGTTCAAAATTACATTCGAAATAGATAATGAAACTTTTAGATTTTAAATATATTATACCACATTAAAAATATTTGTAATTTATTGTTGAAAATTATTAAATTATTTCATATAATATAACATGATTTTGATGAAAACATGTTCTTGATATGTGAATCACGATATCCTAAATCGTGACTAGATGAAGATGTGTGACATGTGTTATTTTATTTTTATTTCTTTTTTAGCGTAGATTTGGCGTCATAATTAAGTGATACATGATGGGACATTTCATAAACTTAGTCTTTTTTAGCATATGTTGCACACACTTTATATAAATAGAAGTTTGAACATATGTTGTATGTAAAAAAACTCATACCTAATTTTATTATAAAAGTATAATTGAACTACTAACCTTATAATTAAATCCAAAAAATTTTTGATACTTTTAATGTGGTTTACCCTTTTTAATTTTCATATCAACTATATAGTACTTCAATGTCTTAGATTTTTATTGTTAATTTAAAATATTAGAAGATTATTACTTTGATACAGTATGTTATAAAATTGACTCGTTATAAAAATTTAATTTTTTATTATTAGTTTTCTGAGCTTGATGATTAAGACTATTAATGATTTTCATGTAATTGTTATAAACCAAATCTCAAATAAATGATTTTCTACAATTTCAAATAGCAAAAAGATAATAGATATGAGTTAGGCCCTATGAAATTCATAAAAACATGAAATATTTAGCTAAATTAGTTGTGTAGTTACTATTTTAGCTTTGAGCAAACTCACATTTTTAAATATTTTTTGATACTCGTATTTCTTAGGGGTGAGCAATGTAGCATATAATGTTCAATTGTTAAAGATCAAATCAGATATTCAATATTCTGAATTATGAAAAAACTATTCTTGTTCTAGTTCCCTTTAATCATATATTAGTTTTAACCATGTCGCATGAGATTATCCAGTTCAGAATTAATTCTTTATTTTTAGTTTAATTTGTAAATGATTAATCAATTTAATTGTAGTTTGATTCATTTTTTAATTGATATGTTATATATTGATTAACGACATATTATAAATGATAGTTTTAAAATTTTAATATAACCAACTCATTTCTTTATTTTATTTAATTTTAACCGAGTAAAATTTATAACTCAATTCTTTTAGTAGGTCTTGTAAACACTTTTTATTATTATTTGGTTGACTTTTGACTAAGAATATAGAAGTCCCTTAAATTCACCTTAAAATCACAGGTTATAATATTTCAAATTCATATATCATCAATATTACATCATTTAGATATATTTTCTGACACCAAATTTGATGTCTTTTTCACTATTCTTATATTTATAATTTTTTTAAAAAGATTTATTTACACGTCGAATTCTGAATTCATAAATTTTAAAAAAAAATAATCTAAATAAGAATATTCTTTCAGTTACCTTATTTAGTGTTCTCCAAAAAATTGTAATCTCTTTATAAATCACCTTTTATAATAAAAAAATGTAATATGATATAGTCCATGTTGAAAGTCCATCAATTTTTCCTTTCAAAGATACTTACAGAAATTTTAATTTTTGTGCTTAATTAATTCGTCACATTCATGACTTAAAGTTTCTATAATATAGTATTGACACTCGTTTAAACTATTAAGTTAGATTTGAATTCGTTCATTTTTTTTCGTTCATTTTTATTCGAAATGAGTTATATCTGAATCTTGGTTTGGGACCGATTATTCAGATTCTTTTTCAATTTAAAATTCATTTATGTGAATTATAAATTTATAGGTAGTAATCTACATTTAAATAATATATGAGACTTACCTGAAATAATAACTTGATCCCGAATAAATAAGATATTAAAGAGAATATTAATACAACAGTCTTAATGTATCTGGTTAATGCTTTTTAATAACAAAGTGAATACTTGTGTAGCTCAAATAGTTTATGTGGTGTTTTTACATTGAAGAGGTCTTGGGTTCAATTCTATAACTCAATTTTTTTAGTAGGTCTTGTAAACGCTTTTTATTATTATTTGGTTGACTTTTAATTAAGAATATAGAATTCCCCTAAATTCACCTTTAAATCACATGTTACAATATTTCAAATTCATATATCATCAATATTACATCATTTAGATATATTTTCTGACACCAAATTTGATGTCTTTGTCACTATTGTTATATCTATAATTTATTAAAAAAGATTTAGTTACACGTCGAATTCTGAATTCATAAATTTAAAATAAAAAATAATCTAAATAAGAATATTCTTTCAGTTACCTTATTTAGTGTTCTCCAAAAAATTATAATCTCTTTATAAATCACCTTTTATAATAAAAAATGTATGATATAGTCCATGTTGAAAGTCCATCAATTTTTCCTTTCAAAGATGTTTACTGAAATTTTAATTTTTGTGCTTAATTAATTCGTCACATTCATGACTTAAAGTTTTTATAATATTGTATTGGTACTCATTTAAACTATTAAGTTAGATTTGAATTCGTTCATTTTTATTCAAAATGAGTTAAATCTGGATCATGGTTCGAGCCCGATTATTCAGATTCTTTTTCAATTTAAAATTCATTTACGCGAATTATAAATTTATAGGTAGTAATCTACATTTAAACAATATATGAGACTTACCTGAAATAATAACTTGATCTCGAATAAATAAGAAATTAAAGAAAATATAAATACAAAAGTCTTAATGTATGTGGTTAATGCTTTTTAAGACTTACCTGAAATAATAACTTGATTTCGAATAAATAAGATATTAAAGAAAATATAAATACAAAAGTCTTAATCTAGGTGGTTAATACTTTTTAATAACAAAGTGAATGTTTGTGTAGCTCAAATGGTTTATGTGGTGTTTTTACATTGAAGAGGTCTTGGGTTCAATTCTTGTGAATGACAATATTTTTATTATATGAGGAGTTAGGTTCGTAGTTAGGCTCAGATTCGGAGGTAGGTAATTTATTTGCTCAGGAGGGAGGCTTGACACGTACCTGTTGTTCTATTATATAGAAAAATGATTTTGTTTTACCTGGACTAATCATCACTTTCTTTTCTTATGCTCTACTTACTGAAACATTGTTAGTAGTGTTAATTACTTGTGGCACTAGAATTTTAGTTTAATACCAGAGTAAAGAATTTATTTTTCAATCCAATTAGTTGAAGGTAAAAAACTCTTTTCTTCAGTTAAACACTATTTTTAAAAAAAAATTACAACCAACTCCAAAGTACTCTAATTAATTTACTTAAATCCTGACCCCAAAAACGAAACGGTAGGTACGAGTAAGTTTGACCTGGTGCATTCATGCATTAAGTAAAGAAAGGGACCACTACAAGAAAACTGTTAATATACATCACCCATTTAACATCGGTTGCTTTGGCAACTGATGTTAAAAGATATTTTAACATCTCTTCTTCTAAAATCGATGTTAAAGTTATTTATAAACATCAGTTACTCATGAAACCGATGTCCAAACTACTTTTTAAAAAAACAAAAAAAAACACGCAACACATACATTTCCCCCAAACTTGAAATATTCCCCCCAGTCGACTTTCTTTTTCCCCTTCTTTTCCCCACCAATATTCTGAATACAGTATGGATTTTCCCCCACCAAATTGGATGTACAATTATGTTATTCTGAACACAGTATGGATTTTTCCCCAATTAAAGGTGTATATTGTGATTGTTTCCTCCTCAGTTCTTGTTTCATTACTATAAAATTATGTTGGAGTCTTTCTGTACAATTTCAAGATTTTAGAGTGACCGGTTATTTAACATAGTATCAGAGTACGGTTTAGGAAGTTGTCTCAGCCTCTCATGTTCGGCTTTGTTTGGTAATTTATGTTGCTAGCTTGTTCTGATTTGTTTAGTTGTACGGTTCTTAAAATTTTAGAACAGCCACTTACTTATTGATTCTTGATTATAATGTCAAGTTTTGAACTATCAATATTTATTTTATATTTCATAATAGGCATACCAGCCAATCAGATACGTACATGTTGGCATATCCCCTATTTCTTCTTTTTTTTTGCATAATTTGTGATGTTATTAATTAGGTTTATTTCAGGATTTATTGTTCTTGTACGAATGATTGAGTAGAGTAGGATTTTGGGCATGATAAATTTAGGAATAGAAACAAAGCGAAAACATATGTGAACCATATGCGAAAACATTGAGTAGACATTATTTTCTATATTCCCAAATATATGCAGCTTCAGTTTTTATGTATGCATGTCTGTTTTTTGTTAAATATAAGCATGTCTGTCCAATTTACGTTTGCATTTTTAATTTAAGCATCTTTTTTAACATATTGTTAGTTTCTTATTTGTACCTCTATTTTGCATTGTTAGTTTATTTTTCATGTTTTGATGCACATGTGAATTTATATAAGATGTATAATTAATGAATAATAACTTAAGTGGATATGTACATGTTCTTACTAAGTTAGTTTATTAAATTTTTGAGGAACATAAAACTGATGGATATGAACATAATATGTGAGTCGTGTGTGCTGCTTATAAAAAAAATTGTAGGTATATGAACAATTATGGATAAGTCGTGGATTTCAGCGGATAGAGACACGTTAGATTATGAAGTTGGTGTCGAGAAATTCTTGATATATGCTGAACAAAATTGTAAAGATCCTAAGAAAATACCTTGTCCATGTGCACGATGCGTTAATTTCGAGAAGTTTTCGATAAAAATAATTAGGGGACACTTGTATGAAAAAGGTTTTAGTTTGGGTTACATTGATTGGATTTGGCTTGGGGAGCAGACTAGGTCGTCTTTTGATAATAAATTACCCGATACCATTTCCGGTTCCGCTTCCGCTTCAGGTCCTTCTTCAGAAGACCATATTCCTGATGTAGAATCAGGAAATGCCTAATGGATGTGAAGCGGCCTACGAGGATTACGACAAAGAAACATACGAGTTCAAGAGGTTCATGGAGGATGCCGAACAACCTTTGTACGAGGGTAGCGATTCCACCAAATTAGATTCAATGCTAAAACTACATAACTGGAAAACGAGGTTTGGTGTTAGCGGTAGTGCCTTTACCGATTTACTCACTTCTGTCGGGTCCTTACTTCCTAAAAATCATGTCGTGCCGGTTAATGCTTACGAAGCAAAGAAAACCCTATCTAATTTAGGCCTAGAATATACAAAATTCCACGCTTTCCCGAATGAGTGCATTATGTACAAAGATGTAAATGTCGATGTTACCGAGTGTCCGAAATGTCGTGTATCTCGGTGGAAGGTTGGGAAGGATGGTGAACCAAGGATTAATGTTCCGAACAAAGTTATGTGGTATTTCCCAATCATTCCTAGGTTTAAATGACTGTTTAAATCTGCTTCCACCGCTAAGCTAATGACTTGGCATGCTGAGCAGATAGTCGAAGATGGACTGATGCACCATCCAGCCGATTCCCCTTCATGGAGGAATGTTGATTACATTTGACCAACCTCTGGTAACGAGCCAAGAAACATCCGCTTAGCTTTGGCGGCAGATGGTATAAACCCGCATAATAATGGCCTAAACAATAGGTATTCTTGCTGGCCAGTGGTACTAACTACATACAATCTGCCTCCATGGTTATGCATGAAGAGGAAATTTATGATGTTAATAGTTTTAGTCTCTGGTCCACATGAACCGGGTAATAATATTGTTGTGTTTTTACAACCTCTCATTGATGATTTGAAGAAACTTTGGGAAGAAGGTGAACCAAATGTGTATGATGCCCATACCAAGTCTTTTTTCACTCAATAGGCAATATTGATGTGGACCATAAACGACTTTCCGACATATGGAAATTTGTCGGGTTGCGTCAATCAGGGTTATATGGTTTGTCCAGTATGTGGTGAGAATACGGTGGCGAAATATTTACCTTATTCAAGAAAAATGTGCTTTCAAGGTCATCGTCGATACTTGCCTCGACATCACCCTTATAGGAAGAAAAAGGCAGCTTTTAATGGTGAACAAGAATCAGGAGAGGCAAGTCAGCCCCTTTCTGGAGAAGAGGTGTTAAGGCAGCATGAGCGATTTTTTTTTTTTTGGAAATGAAGCAAATAAGAAGTCGAAGAAGGTGGACTGTCCTTGGAAGAAAAAGTCAATATTTTTTGAGTTAGATAATTGGAAATATCATCATGTTCGTCATTGTCTCGATATAATGCATGTTGAGAAAAACGTGTGTGATAATCTGATCGGGACTTTACTAAATCTAAAATATAAGTCCAAAGATAGTGAATCATCCCAAAATGATATGATTGCAATGGGTGTTAGGACAGATTTAGCTCCACAAAAAGTAGGAAAAAGAACTTACTTGCCCCCTACAGCTTACACTCTTTCGAAGGATTAGAAAATAAAAATGTCATCATCCCTTGCGTCGATGAAACTTCCATATGGACATTCATCGAACATCAAAAATTGTGTATCTTTACCAGATATGAAGTTATTTGGGCTCAAGTCCCATGATTGTCACGTACTTCTTCAACAGCTCCTTCCGATTTCAATTGTTCCATTCTTCCAAAACATGTGAGGGTTAGCATAATTAGATTGTGTTTATTTTTCAATTCTTTGTGCAACAAAGTCGTCTATGTATCAAAGTTGGATAAAATACAATCCGATGTGGTGATGACCTTGTGTGAGTTGGAAAAGATATTTTCCCCCTCATTTTTCGATGTAATGATACATCTCACAGTGCACTTGGTTAGGGAATTGTGCTTGTGTGGACCTATTTTCTATAGATGGATGTATCCATTTGAACGCTTCAATAAAGTGTTAAAAAGTTATGTTCGAAATCGTTGTTATCCGGAAGGTTGTATAGCCGAGAGTTATTTAGGAGAAGAATTTGTGGAATTTTGCACGGAGTTTATTCGGCAGAGTTGTAGAACTGATGGTCTTCCAAAGGAGGAAAAGCTCTCTGGTCCATTAACTGCTGCAATAATGAAGTCAGTGGAGGAAAAAGAAAGTGATGAGGCTCATTCACATGTTCTACAAAATAACGCTAAAGTGTATCCGTATATTTTGTAAGCTACATTATTTTTCCTATTTATCGTTTTAAGCAAGCTTTTTTCGTTTTTAATAATAAATTATATTTTCATTTTGGAAGGATGCATAAGGAATATCTTGAAGGGATATATCGAGGAAAAAAAGACTGTTTTGTGGCTGATTGGTGAACACAATAGGTTTTTTTCTGATTGGTTTGGAAAAAAGGTTAGTAAAATGATCGAGGATGAAGAAGAGGTTTCAGAGACAATAAGATGGCTGGCTGGAAAACCTTCGTTCTCTGTTTTGACTTCTGAAGGTTTTCTAGTTGACGGAGTCCGTTACTTTATAAAGGACAGAGTTGACGTAAGGGTTGTACAAAATAGTGGTGTTTCTATACTTGCTAGGGCTGTCCAAGTTTCAAGTTCGAAGGATTTAAATCCCGTCGAGTCGGAGATGACATTTTATGGCATAATTGAAGAAATTTGGGAGTTGGATTACCGTGCGTTCAAAGCCCCATTGTTCTTGTGTAAATGGGCAGACAATGATCGGGGTGTAAAGGTCGATGATGTTGGCTTCACACTTGTCGATCTTAGTCGACAAGGCCACAAGAATGATAAATATGTCTCTGTTGAACAAGTCAAACAAGTTTTCTATGTTCAAGACCCGGTTGATCATACCTGGTCAGTTGCATTAAGTTCCACGTCTCGAGACTATCATGAGATTTATAACGACGATGATTTAGGAGACACTATAATGGAAAATCCTCCATTCTGCACTAAAATCCTTACAGTTGATGTTACCCCTGATGGATATTATGATTCTAGTCTTGGAAATCAAAGAACGAATGTCGAGGGAATTTGGATTAAAAAGTGATTCATTTTATGTAACATTATACCGTGTTTTGTCCCACTCCATTTCGAGTTTGTAATTTAAAATATTAGTTTTTTCTTAGTTTTGTTAACTTCCAAGATATTATGTACAATTTTAAGGATGCGTGGTTCTCAGTTAATTTCCTGGAAATTCAATTATGCACTTACATAATGTTGCACTTATACATTCTTTTATGTGCACATTTTACTGTGAATTTAATTATGCACTTTCATTCTTTCATTTTTTTCATTTATTATGAATTTCAATTACGCACTTATACATTCTTATATATATTGTGAATGCTAAAGTTGTACTTATATATATTGCAGGAATTTGACAAAATAATGGCAAAGAAACATCACAAATCTGATAAACACTCGGGAAATGGCCAAAATAGCCAGGCAGATGGTGCAGACCCCCCATCGAAAACAATGAAAATGAAAAACAAGTTTAATTACATTTACTGTGATTTTTTATCAGCAATATTTAAAATTGAATTTACTGTGAATCTTGATTATGCACTTATATTTTAATTCACTGCCACTTTTTAACTGCACGAATTTACTGTGAATTTTAATTATTAACTGCATAAATTTAGTGTGAATATTAAAGTGTATTTACTTATAAATATTTGCAGCACAAATCTGATTCACACTCGAGACATGGCCAAAATAGCCAGTCAGATGGTGCAGACCCCCCATTAAAAATAATCAAAATGAAAAACAGGTTTAATTACATTTACTGTGATTTTTTAATTTACTATCATTTTTTAATTGCATAAATTTAGTGTGAATTTACTTATATATATTTGCAGGATATTGGCAAATTAATGGCAAAAAAGCAACACAAATCTAAATCATACTCGAGAAAAGGTCAAAAGAGCAAGGCATATGGTGAAAATGAGAAGCAAGTGGAGGTGAAAGCTTTGAAATTTCAAGCAGAAGATTCAAAAAACACTACAGAAGCTGCGGAGTCAAACTTGGGCACAGTTACTAGTACAGATGCTGCAAAGAAAAGATCAGTACGAGGTGTTTGTGCTATGCACAAAGTTGTGATGAAGAAAGCGCAAGGAAAGAAGTTTAAAATTCGATACAATCGCAATGGTATTCCTATTGGAGATACTAGACCAACATTGCAATCATACATGGGCATGCTAGCGAGGACTATGGTACCAATCGATATAACAACGTGGCCAAAAGTGGATGTTGATTTAAAAGCAAAAATATGGAGTGATATTCAGGTACAATCATATTTAAATGGCTGACCATTTAATTATTATTATTCCTATGTTATTCCTTTTTATGACAATAATTTGTATTCCTCTATTTTCCTTCGAGATACGTTCAAAGTGGCTCCGGAAAGTGAGAATTTCATTTTGATGTCAGCGGGTGCAAAGTGGAGACAGTTTAAGTCAGAGTTAACATGTAAGTATGTGATGCCATTTATTGGACAAAAAAAGAAGCTAACAAAGCCCCGAGAAAGTATGCTTTTGTTGGTCAGGAGGCCTGGAAAAAATTTGTTGCAACGAGGACCAGCGATGAATGGAAGGTATGTGTTATATGACATATTTTATTAAGTATAATTCGAAAGATGTATTAAGTATCATTTGTATGTAGACTGTCAATAAAGATCAAAGTGAGAGAGTCAGTGAGCGAAAATATCCCTACAGGATGTCAAGGAAAGGCTATGTTGGTGTGCAGGAGGAAGAAGTATGACTAGAAAAATAAATTAAATATTTTGAACCTTCTACAATTCTTAAGTACTCTATGACAAGTTCCTGTTTAATTATTTTTGGCAGGAGGCGGCAGGACGGATGGATCCTGAGGAAGACCCTGATCGGGCCATTTTGTGGAAAATTGGTCGTATGACGGATGATGAAAAGGTCGATGAAGGACTCGCTAAGATATATGGCAAAATAGTAGGTATTTTTCTTAACTTTATTATCTCAAGTCAAAGACAAGTACTTAATTCGAGTTATGTGTGTTAACATGATGATTTACTCGAAAATAAGCAGAAGGTTGAATTTGTTCCCAGTGGAATGAATGATGTGCTAAGTACTGCATTGCAAACTCTTGAGCATGCTGGTAGGGTCAAGGGAGTTGGAAGCTTCATAAGTCCATCAAAATAATTCAACATGCCAAAAAGGGAAAGGAACACGAAGTCCAAAGCTGAAATTATGGTCCAGGAATGACAGACAAAGGACGAGCATGAAAAAACAAAGGAAGAGCTTGAAAAAACAAAGAAAAACTTTACATCTCAGATTGATGAGCTGAAGGCCATGATAGTCGGTTTTAATTCACCAAAATTTTCAGACAAAGCAAGTTTTCGAGTAGAACAACTTGATGAATTGATGGCCAACAATGAGGAGGATGATTGTTTTTTTGTTTTAAATCCTGTAAGCCCCCTTCTCCACCAGGAAACAAGGTAAATTAATTTTGAACATATATATCTACCTGGAAATGAGACCATATATGTTTGTGACTTATTTCACATGTATATCTAGGGTCTAAGAAAAGTTGAGTTGACAGTTGAAAGAATTGAGAACAGGGTAGCTTTTGGTAGGGTTATACCTGAAGGAGACGCAGACAAATCGATACATGGAGTGCCTCTGCAACCGGGACATGTTCGTGTCTCAGTAGATGGAGTCATCCAGGAAGATGCATTGGTTCTAGTGCCTATAGTTGGTGAAATTGAGACTGTCCACCAAGCTGTTGGATCGTATTTAACATGGCCTCGAGACTTGATCTCATTCACCCCCACAATATCGAAGGTATACACTATTATGGATAATTTAAATTTAGCTTTACTAGTAGGTACATGTACTTGTATTTTTGTTTATTTAATTTAGATTTCATTTTATTGTACTTATTTGCAGAAAAAGAAAATGGAAGTCCAGTCATCAAAGAAGCTAAAAAATGACTTGGGAAAAATGACAGCGATGAGGGAAAATGCAAAGCCCGATAAAAATGTTCCTCATTGCTTTCGGATGTTATATAAACATGCAGTAACTTTTATGAAAGAAAAAGGAGATTCCATACAGATCGGGTGTGGTCCTGAGGTGTTTGGATCGGAAAAGATAATATATGTATTGCATGAGAATGTACTGGATTTGTTGAAGTTTGGAATGATTGGCGCTGCCGCTATATCAACTTACATGGCGTATGTTTTTTTTTAACATTAATTTGTCTAAAATATTTCATATTTCTGCAAGAATATTTCATTAATTTGTACCTTTACTTGTAGGTATTTGTATTTTTGTGGTTGATGGGAGGAATTTGGATTTGTTTACATTTGCCGATCCTGGAGCCACCTACAATTTCAATGATGATTTTAATGCTTACATTGTTAGAATGATGATTGCTGCACCTTCCCGCATTTTATTCTTGCCTCATAATGAAACATAAGTCAAGTATTAAGTTGTATTTCTAGTTAAAACTAATATTTATGGTAATTAATTATATATAATTTATATAAAATCTAACTTTGATTATTTTATAATTAAAAAAGTTATCACTGGAATTTGGCAATGATTTGGGAATCTGAAATTTTTATTCTTAATCCTGCATTCGAACAAGTTTCAAGCGCTAGAAACAACATTTGTACGGTAATATTTTTTACCGTCAGATTTTGATTTAAATTTTGTACAGAATTGGAATAGTTCTGGTAGTACAGTAATATTTACCTGGTTTGATAGTAATTTAAATATTGCTCTACAGTGCTGTACGAGCATAGAATGCTCAAACTGGACGTGTAAACAAAATTTCTAAAGTTAAATATCTTCTTGTAAGTATTCAGCACTTTAATTATGATTTTTTTTTTAATTTTCTCGCGGATCGATAATTAAGTTACTATTCGAATAGGGATCCCCTAAACAACCCGAAGGGCATGCATGTGGGTATGTCGTCATGCGCTACATGAGAGACATAATTGAGGACAAGGAAATGAAATTTGTAAGCAAGGTTTGTGCTGCACTTTACTTTCTTGGGTTTATTCAATTTGTGCACTCTTTCTTTAAAATAATTTCTGTAATTAACTGTGGATTCTAATTTTTACTTCGTTTATACTCGATTTGATTTTCACAATGGGCTCGGAAGAGTTACACAGATCAGGAGCTTGATGTTGTTCGTTGCGAGTACCTTGATTACATCCAGGGATTTGTCTAAACATTGATGACTAATTGAATGGATTCCAAGATTTCAAGTCGCTAGGATGTGGTTGTTATGTTCTAATTACTATGAACGATTGGTTTGCCCATATTTTGTATATTCTGTGGATGTTACGTACTATGATCTGGTTTGACTATAGTCTTCAATGTGGGCGTAATTTGGTTGTTTTTGTGAACTTGAAATAGATTAGTACTTGGGAAGTTTTTGTAATTAGTTTAGATTTTTGGTGAATGTGGATGGATTTGGTATATATGTGGATGTAGTACCTAGAAAATTAGTGAATGACTTGCAGAATCTTTTGTATTGCAAAGTTTGGTAATATATGGCAATTTGAATGCTTTGTAAATTTGGGTGCAATTTTGGTATTTTTTAATTGTTTGGGTAGAAAATATTTGAATATTACACATCACATAGATCCTTCAAAACTGATGTAAAAATAAGGATAATACATTTGTTCTAAACATGAAACTGTTGTTCCTGATATAAACATACATCAGTTTGTGGCTTTAAACACAACACCTGAAAACTGTTGTCTATTTTGACAAACTTCGGGCGTAATTTCACATCGTTTATAAACTGATGTAAGAAATCCTTTATTACATCGGTTCCATAATGGAATCGATGTCGTAGACCACTACAGACATCGGCTTTAGTTTTAAAACTGATGTGTCATATGTAAATAGTCATCAGTTCCTAAGTAAAAACTGATGTATGAAATAGTATTTACATCGGTGCCAAACCGATGTGAAAAATAATGACTTTTCTCTACACCCACCTAGACATCGGTTTTGAAAAGTTTAGACATCGGTGCAGAACCGATATTTATTGACCCTTTTCCTGTAGTGGATTCATATTTCCAGTGAGCAGCCGTAGTTTAGGCGCCAACCTCCCATTTATAAACACAATGTCTTAATGGCAAGCGATCCTGCTCCAACTTCACTTCGACTAAATGGCAGAGGAGTAAGTCCAACAACTTCCTTTAACACGCTCTTAAGTCCAGATATAAGAAATATGTCATAAGAACAAGTCTAACAGCTCCCTTATATGAGCTCTTAAATTCAATTATAAGGATTTTGACAAAAAATGGCACTTCAACAGTGTCTTAGTACTTCCTTATATCACTAAGACATGGGCTTCATTCTTTATCTTTAAATAACTTCTAGTGCTCCCTTATAACATTTTCAGCAATAAAAAATTTATTTCTCTCTCTTCTTTTTACATTTCTCTCTCTCTCTCTATGTCTCTCTTTCTCTTTGTTTTACTTTTTGTCCATATCTTTTTGAATTTATTAATATAATAATAATAATAAGGAAGAAAGATAAGAATCGTTGTTGGAGTTGAAATTCAAAATCATGTCTTGAATCACTAAGAGTTAATATTTTATAATATCTATAAGGAACCCACTAGAACACTGTTGGACTTCCTCTAAAATTACATTTGTTGGAGTATTTTAGGGGTTCCTTATATTACTAACACACCTCTCTCATAGTCATACCTTATCTTTAAGAAATCACAAGTCATTTCTTATATCATTTCTATCAATAAAAAATTAATTTCTCTCTCTTCTGTTTGGTTCTTTTCTCTCTCTTACTTTCATATCTCATTTAAATTTATTATTATTATTATTATTATAAATGAAAATAAGGATTATTGTTGGAGTTGAAATTTAAAATCATGTCTTACATCTCTAAGAGTTAATATTTTACAATATTTATTAGGAACCTACTAGGATACTGTTGCACTTGCTCTAACCAGGTCAGCCTCATTTGGTCAAGAGTATCTCCAGTAGTCTCTCAGAGCAACTTATAAAAATAAATCCCCGTATTTTAGGATATTTAATTGTATGTCAACTCCAACAACATTCCTTATAAGTGTATCCTATTATTATTATTATTATTATTATTATTATTATTATTATTATTATTATTATTATTATTATTATTATTATTATTATTATTATATTTAAACTCTAGTTATGCATTTGATATGGAGAAGGAGATATAAATGAATTTTTTATTATTAAAATAAAACTAAAGAATCACTAATGGTTACTTATTCATGGGCGGAGGATGCTAACATTTTAAGAAAGTACTAGGATGTTGTTCGAGCTCTATTTTATACAAGATTACTTAAATTTTAGTTTAGGATCTTAAATAGGTAAATTGATAGAGTTGCTCTTAGATCACTCTTTAAATATATTATAAAATATTCACTTTTAGCAACTTTATGTACATTTATCTCCAACAACACTTTTTATATCCCCTCTTTAAATAATATTTTAATATCAAAATATAATTATTAAATGAAAGTACAATACAAAGTGGAGAGAGAAAGTGGGTGGTTGTATTACTTTATAATAAAATATAACTTAAGAGTTGTAATATCCCGTAATTTTTAGAATTCGATTAATAATAAGAATAATATAATAAAAAGGATTAAAACTTTGGGTTGGATTTATTTTAGAAATTATTTTTACAAAATTATTATTGTTTTGAGAAAAATCATTTTATTAAAACACCTATTATTTTCCGGTTAAATAGTTAGTCAATTTGTACTTGATGGGCTTTGTAGCTCATTCTTTTAATATTTCAGGTTTCGTCTAAAGTTCGAGTTGGATATCATTGGAGTTCGAGGACTTAGTTTTGGAGTAGATCGACTTTTGGAGTTTTGTTTTTAGCCGCGCTTTCGTATTGTAACCTTTGTAATAGATTTTGGATTTTTATTTTAAATTAGTTTTGGTTTAGAATTAATGGTCCGAAAGTGCGGACTGTTACAAGAGCCTTGGTTGGCTCTTAAAAGAGAGAGGAAAGAGGAGAGACTCTTAAGATTTTTTAAAGAGTCTCTTTAAAGAGTCTCTTGGAGCTCTAATTTGTTAATGCTCTATATTTTTCCACCCAAGAGCTTGTTTTAAGAATTTGTGGGAGATGCTCTAATAATTTATCATTTGTCATTGTCGTCTTAGATCCTGAATACAATTCTCAACCCAATTTTTTTAAACTGATATTCATTTGTAAACTTATAAGTCATATTTTGTCAAAAAAGTATTAGCATTAAAATTCATGTAAAAAAATAAATATTATACCGGCCGATTTATAGAGTATCAAATATTTATGATTTCAGTTTTAAATGTGCATTAAAACCTAAAATTTTGGTATGTTCTTCATTTCTTTTACTAGAAGTCGATGATTTAAAAATAAATTGGGTATGTGCACGTGTTTAAGCAGAAGAAGAAAAATTGGACTATTAAAAATATATCCTAAAAATCGAACCAATATTCAAGTAGGACAGGACTGTAGTAGTAATATCTAAAGGTAGTGTTGAGCAAGAGTTTTTTAAAGAGTAAAGTGCACTTTATGTACTCGTAGTTTGGCTGTCAGACCACTTGTGCATTCAAAAATTATCACGTGTTATACCAGATTTTAGAAATTTTAACAGTTTGTTATTTTTCATCAAGTCCAACCAACTTCGTTAGTTTTGTCGAGGGTATTTCAGTCTTTTCATTCGTGGCACGTGTGCTTATAACAAAGACGGTTCATTTCCTAATTATAATATCTATCCCGCTCATTCCAGATCAAACTCGATGAAATATACTCAAGTGTGCTTATTCTAAATCGTATAAGTTATTCGTGATGTCGCAATGACGTGGATCCACAGAGACCGGAATGATAAAGATGTTTACAATTCTAAAGATGCTCCCAATTATGGAGGTAAATTTTCTTAAACTGTAATTAGGATTTATAAACCTAGTATTAATTAGGGATTTGTAGTGAGGTATATAAATTAGGGGTTTATTTGTGTGAATTAGGACTTTACTGGGGATAAATAATGATGCGTGTAAAGGTTTTCATGTCAATTAGCATCTTTCATGTGATTTGAACTTTACATGTGTATGCGGTCCTTGTGTTTTTTAAGTACTTATTTACTAAGGTTTATCTTCACAAAAGTGATAGAATAGAGTTGTGGTACCTTGTGTTTTCACTGTATATACATGATTTATGTATAGAGCTTATTTTTAATTTTTACAGCTTGTGAAAACCCGTTCACCATAAAACTGTTTCACATGGGTAAATTTGAAGATAATCCTAAGAGATACATTGACGGGGAAATAGATTTTGTTAATATGTGTGATGTAGATACCATGAGCATTATAAATATAGGGTTAATGTTAAATGAATGTGGTGATATTGGTGGTCACACACTGTTTTACAAATTACTTAAAATAAATATGGATAAAGGTTTGTGGAGCTTGTAAACAGATACAGATATATTGAAAATGTGTGAAATAATAATTGCTGATAGAGTGATATATGTGTATGTAATTACTGTGAAGCCTATTGTTGTTGTGGACACTGATGGAGCAACGCAAGATTTTGTACCATCACAAGATCCTAACATTCAATATATAGATCCTAGCACAAAACCTTATGAAAGGACTCCTCTAGATGATATGTTAGACCTTGAGGGGATATTTAGAGATGAAGGACCTGTTTAAAATGAAGGAGAAATGGCAGATGACAGGAGTGGGGAAGATGTTGAGGACTACAATCTTGCAAGGGATGCTGATGAATTAAATGACTGTAGTTTTTAATTCAGATACTTCTAATATGGACAATACAGATTAAAAAATGTGTATTATGAATAGTGAATGGTAGAGAAAATGCAAGGACATATCTGAAGGAGTAAGGAAAGGCAAGGAAAAGGCATATGTAAAGGCTAATGGGACAACGACAAAGAAGACAGATGAACCATTATATGACAATAACTAAACAACTGAGGGAAATGAGACAAATGAGGTGGACCACGTTAGTGAAGGTGATGATGGATATACATTAGACAAGTCTAATCATCATGCTTTCATGATGAAGAAATGATAGCCTGCAAGATGAGATATCATTCCCAGTTTTTAACCACAAGACAAATACTAAAGAACCAAAGTTCCAGTTGGGCAAGTTATTTGCAACATCAAGGATTTTTAGAGATGCTGTGAAGAAGCAGACGATCTTAGAGAGGAGGTCAATTAGACAATGCAGAAATTATGGTTACGGAGTCAGGTTTGTATGTGAAGACAGATGTGAATGGAAAATATATGCTTCAAAGATGCAGAAAACTGATACTTACCAGATTAAGGTGTAAAATTCTAAGTACACATGTACACAAACATTTCATCAAAAGCAAATCAATTTAAGGTGGATTTCCAATTACTATGAGGATGATATAAGGATGAATCCTACTTGGCCCTTGCAAACATTCCTGCAGAAAGTAATTAATGACTGGAATTGCCATGTTCCTATCTATGCAATAGCTAGAGCTAAGAGAAAGGCCTTGGAGAAGATTAATGATAAGCATGTTGATCAATATGGTAAGATGTGGAAGTACTGTAATGAGTTGTTGAAGGTTATGCCTGACAGTACCACACTCATAGTTAGTGAAGAAGAAATCGGAGATGGAAGGAAGAAATTAAAGAGATATTATACATGTTTTAGCCCGTTGAAGAAAGGTTTTAAAGCTGGTTACAGACCTGTTGTTGGTTTAGATGTCCAGTGCTTGCTCTTGAATCTCTCTGATTATCTAAAATGTACGAGTTCCCGGTGGTTCTTTGTCCACCCATTCATGGTACCCGCACTTATTTTGTGACAAACCCTAAAATGCCTCCCAATATTTAGCCCAAACCATAAAAGCAAGGACAGATCTGAAGGAGTAAAGAAAGAAAAGGAAAAGGCATACGCAAAGGCTAATGGGATAACAACAAAGAAGACATATGAACCATTATTTAACAGTAATCAAGCAACTGAGGGAAATGAGACAAATAAGGTGGACCATGTTAGTGAAGGTGATGATGAATATGCATCAGACAAGTCTAGTCATCATGCTTCCATGATGAAGAAATGATAGCCTGTAACTCTACTGATGAGGATGAGATAACATTCCCAGTTTTTAACCACAAGACAAATATTAAAGAACCAAATTTCTACTTGGGCATGTTATTTGCAACATCAAGGATTTTTAGAGATGCTGTGAAGAAGCAGGCAATCGTAGAGAGGAGGTCAATTAGACAATGCAGAAATTATGATTCCAGAGTCAGGTTTGTATGTGAAGGAAGATGTGAATGGAAAATATATGCTTCAAAGATGCAGAGAACTGATATTTACCAGATTAATGTGTACAATCCTTAGTACACATGTACACAAACATTTCATCAAAACTAAATCAATTCAAGGTAGATTTCCAATTACTATGAGGATGATATAAGGATGAATCCTACTTGGCCCTTGCAAGCATTCCTGCAGAAAGTAACTAATGACTGGAATTGCCATGTTTTTATCTATGCAATAACTAGAGTTAAGAGAAAGGCCTTGGAGAAGATTAATGATAAGCATGTTAATCAATATGGTAATATGTGGGAGTACTATAATGAGCTGTTGAAGGTTATGTCTGACAGTACCATACTCATAGTTAGTGAAGAGGAAGAAGTCAGAGATGGAAGGAAAAAATTAAAGAGATGTTATACATTTTTTTGCCCATTGAAGGAAGGCTTTAAAACTGGTTGCAGACCTCTTTTGGTTTAGATGTCCAGTGATTGCTCTTGACTCCCTCTGAATATCTCAAATGTACGAGTTCCAAGTGGTTTTTTGTCCACTCACTCATGATACCCGCACTTATTGTTGTGATAAACCCTAAAATGCCTCCCAATATTTGGCCCAAACCATAAAAGCAAGGACATATCTGAAGGAGTAAATAAAGAAAAGGAAAAGAAATATGCAAAGCTTAGGGACAACAAAAAAAAAGACAGATGAACCATTATTTGACAATAACCAAACAACTGAGGGAAATGAGACAAATAAGGTGAACCATGTTAGTGAAGGTGATGATGGATATGCAACAGACAAGTCTAGTCATCATGCTTTCGTGATGAAGAAGTGATAGCCTGCAACTCTACTGATGAGGATGAGATATCATTCCCAGTTTTTAACCACAAGACAATCATTAAAGAACCGGAGTTCCAGTTGGGCATGTTATTTGCAACATCAAGGATTTTTAGAGATGTTGTGAAGAAGTTGTTAGTGTTTGTGCCCTAGAGACAACACTATTATGTTTATATTATGAAACATTTGGATTATTAGTTATGATTATATGGATTATTCTTTAGTAATTTATTATATCTTTATTTTCTACGATAAAATGTTAGATTAATAAATGTCCTTGGAATATGATATATAAATCTATATCTCTAAGTACGTGACTTAGAAATGAGATTATGAGAATAATATTGATATTCCTAAAGGTCCCTAGTCAAGTATTATTGTTAAGGAACGATAATAAATAAATTGAGACTAGTGTGTTTGTTGGCTGATGATCACATCTCATTGATCATAGGTATGGTGATACTAAAGTCAAAAACACAGGCACATGTATTAAATGTATGGTGTTGGATTGACCCGTTGTGAGATACTACATGTTTAAAGTGTCATAAGTTAATTTTACAGTAATAATGATGTTTTGGTCCTTTGACCTGAAATCATTATATTTTTATACGAGAATTAATATACTTTGATATTATTAAAAGTTATCCTTGACCGGGTAATAATAAAAGTAGACATTTGGTATATTATGAATCGTATGAGAAATATGAATGATCTAGATGTGATTTAGCCCTCCTATATTAAAGGAGTGATATTATTGGCCTCTTGATTGAGTAAGACTATAAAATACATGGGTGTGCTCAAATACTGATTTGTTTAATAGTTTACTCATTGATCAAGGAAAGAAGGATTAAACGTTAACAGAGGATGACGCAATGCATGTCTCGAGTTTGATCTATAATATGTGGCTAAAAGGATTATATTACATTATACATTATTCACGAAAGGTTTAATTGAATCACCAATTATTATTATTACTTGGGGAGCAATGATGTATTACTAGATGTCACTCATTGTTTATAATTTTATTATTAGATAATAAATTTATTGTCAACGTAATAATAACCTAAAGGGTCACACACAAAGAACGTTTAAAACGGAGTGTTATTTAAATTATGAATTTAAATATTTTGTTATTGTTAATTCGAATTTAATTATTAAATTAATTAAGTGAGACTTTTTTTTTGAGATTAATTGTATATATATATTAGAATTCGAATTTTATAATAATATAAACACAAAATCAGAATGGGTCCTTTTTAGAAGCTCGTTAAGATTAGGGTTAGGCCATAATCCTCTCTCCACTATATATAAATTAAGATGTATATTTTTAGGGTAAGAAGTTTAATCACGTTTTTAGAGAAAAACCCTAGCAGTTCTACATCTTAGAGATGCTAGAGAGAGAGAGAGAGAGAGAGAGAGAAGGAGGCAACCAAATTGACTAGTACCGGCTCCGGTGATCGTTGGACGGTCGGACGTTCGTGTGGATACCTTTGGAGAGAAGATCTTCGAAAGGAGGGCTGCTTGTTGGTTCATCAAGATCAGAACGCCCATTACAATCAGAAGGAAAGCTATACTAAGGTAAACATATATTCTCCATAATTATTCAGTCATTATACATAGATCTTGCGGTAGGGATTCGAAATTTTTGTTTTTTAGTTGCGTTTTATTGCTCGAATCCCTAACAGAAGCAGGAAATATTAGAGAGGAGGTCAATTAGACAATGCAGAAATTATGGTTCCAGAGTCAGGTTTGTATGTGAAGGCATATGTGAATGGAAAATATATGCTTCAAAGATGTAGAGAACTAATACTTACAAGATTTAGGTGTACAATCCTTATTACACATATACTCAAACATTTCATCAAAAGCAAATCAATCCAAGGTGGATTTCCAATTACAATGAGGATGATATAAGGATGAATCCTACTTGGCCCTTGCAAGCATTCTTGCAGAAGTAATTAATGACCGGAATTGCCACGTTTTTATCTATGCAATAGCTAGAGCTAAGAGAAAGGCCTTGGAGAAGATTAATGGTAATCATGTTAATCAATATGGTAAGATGTGGGAGTACAGTAATGAGCTGCTGAAGGTTATACCTGACAGTACCATACTCATAGTTAGTGAAGAAGAAGAAGTCGGGGATGGAAGGAAGAAATTAAAGAGATGTTATACATGTTTTTGCCCATTAAAGGAAGGCTTTAAAACTATTTGCAGACCTCTTTTGGTTTAGATGTTCAGTGCTTGCTTTTGAGAATTTCGCTAACGATAGAGTGATATTTTTTATACAAATTTTCAAATGAATGACCTATTTGAGCCTGTTTTGTAATCAGTGACTCACTTGATACATTTGGACGCATTAAGTGACCTACTTGAAAATTACCCCATAAATTTAATGTATATAATATGGAAATGATTAAACATATAAAATTATAATCCACATATTCTCAATATATAAAAAAATTTGAGATTTTAATTTTTATGTATGTATTATATTTTCTTTCTTTTTATTTCTTATTCAATAAAAGTATATGAATCGAATTTTATCATCAACTTCCCTCTTTTTTTATTTGTCAGATTCTTATATCTAATATAAATTCAAGATTCTTACTTTTCAAGTTCAAGATTAATCTGGCTACTGAATTTGTTATATGGTTAAAATAAAAAGCGGTTTAAGCCAAAATCAAATTGAACCAAACCGTTTGAAATAAATTGATTTGACTTTTTTGCATAACGGTTTAATTTCGAATTGAAATTTCGAAAAAACCGAATTTCGGTTTGGAACCTCAAAACCGACCTACTTAAAAGTCATTGCACACTGCCTATAAAAGATTACAGCGAATTCAAATCGTCCATTCATCAGTGTCTAGCACTTCTTTAGTTTTCTGATCAATTTATTGTGGCTGTGCGTTTTCTCAAGAATGAATAAAGGCTAGTAACAATGTACAGGGTATTCATTGAATAACGAAGGGTCATCAAAAGATTAGATCCAAGTGACTCTTCATATCATCATAATTATATATAGACTATAGAGCATTAAGGAAGTACCTGGATCACTGCCTTGACAGTATAAACAACAACCTTATAATCCTCTGGCGACAGAAATGTCTGCCTCAAAAATTCAAATTCCCTTGAAAGTGGTTATAAATAAACAAGAGGAAAGAGTGTTATATGCTGAAGCAAACAGTGATTTTGTCGACATTCTGTTTAGCTTCCTCACAATGCCAATGGGGTCTGTTGTCAGACTTTTGTCGAAACCTGCTGAATCTTCACGGCAACTGGCAATCGGGAGCTTAAACAATTTATATAAAAGCGTTGCAAATCTCGAAGCCAAGTATTTTGCACAAGGTGCATGCAAAGATATTCTGCTGAATACAAGAAACTCAGCAGAAGATGAGTGTAAAACGCTTAAAATCAATATTGATGATATTAGCCCCATTAAGTATTATACTTGTGAGGATATGAGCTGTACTGAAAATGGTTATGCTGCCTTTTTCAGCATGTACGACGGTGTAAAATGCAGAAATTGCTCCAAGACTTTGAACAGATGTGCTCCTATAAGGGAATATTTCAGAGATGATGGTCGAAAAGGAGTTTTTGTAAAGCCAGATGAATTGTTTCTTATGACCGATGATTTACACGTAATTCCTAATGTCCCGGCATCCATTCTTGCAATTTTGGAAAATTCAGGATCTACAGATTTAGAAGGACTTGAAGAGAAGACTTTTCGGATTGGATGCACTGAGGTATATCTATTTTGTTTCCAAATTTTGTATGAACATCACACATTCCTCTCATTTTATCATCATTTTTCTGTTTTCTTGACAGATACTCGATTTGCTTAAGTACTCAATCCTATCAACGACTCCGTTAACAAGTATATTTTTGAAAAAGAACAATATCATCGCAGACAAATTGTTTCAACCTTTGAGTAGAAAGGAGAGTACAGAGGGAATTATTAGCTTCAAGGAGATGGAGGTGAAAGTCATGGTGCAGAAATCAAATAACACGATAATTTTGGCTCACAGTTCAGAGGATTTTATAGAATTTATATTCAGCTTCTTAACTGTTCCTTTGGGAAGGGTTATTAGTCTGGTTAGTAAATGCAATGCACCAGCACTTTGTGTAGAGAATATACATCAGAGTGTGTCAAATTTTAGAGTTAGCGAATTCTTGAAATCACAACAAAAGAAAGATATGCTACTTTCTCCTAAATTGTCTATGCTTTACCAATGCTCCAATCAGCTATTTCCTCTTGAAGAACATAGAATTCCAAAATTCTGTAATAATCCGATACCCCTTTTTGGCCGAAGAAACTACAGTCTGACTTTTAGTTCTGGATTTAGAGGCCGTGAAATAAAATTGGCAAGTCTAATGGGTGAAGGGGGATTTTTAAAGGGGTCGACAACGAAGTTCATGGTGACAGATGACTTAGTAGTCACCCCATTCACGCCAATGTCTTGTATGAAATATATCCGAAGTTGTAATGTTCCTCCAACTGATATAGAGGAACAGGTGATCAACGTTGGCCCGAAGGAGGTAGAGACTTTGAAGTAAATAGTGTTCTTTGTACGTTGAACTTGAATTGTTAATTGACATATGGTTTATATATTTATTTGCAGGCTTTAAACTTACTGTCGGCATCCCTGGTATCTACTTCAGCCTTGACGAATGGCCTGAAGGATTCCATACGACGCAAGCCAATGACAGAGAGACTTGTCAAGAAACCAAAGGTAGATAAGTAAGTCCGAGTGCGTTGAGGGACGAAAGCAATTTCAATACCAACAGATTGTAGCATGGAAAGAGAAATGAAGATGAAGAATGTTGTAATGTTGAGAAAACTGGACCAATTTGGTTCTAATAATATGCCTATTTATAACAGCTTATTTGTGGTCCAATCTTTCTAAACGAAGCCTAATTCTATAATCTCGGAGGTGCTTAGTATCCAGTAGTCTGGTACTCTGTACTCCTATGTTGTTGAAGTAATGAATTTGTTTCTAAATTTTATTATTCTGTGAAAAATCCAAATACTGCTGTATAGAACAGGAAGTCATAGATTTTTTTTAAAAAAAATATTATCGAGCCAAAACAATGGTATAAATTAACTATTACTGGTACCTAAAACCAAAAACCTGAACTTAGAGAAGAAGAAAACACAAGTAAGTTTGTACAAGTGCAGCTAAAACATAGGTACTATGCATAACCTAACAGGCAATTGGTATAATCCTATGTTTATTTAAAATGTTTACGTATGAATAATATTTTTATTATTAACTCATTGACATCAACTATGTAGTCCGAATACAATCAGTACAATTTAAAGCATAAGTGGTAGTAGTAGTTTTACATACAAAAAATTCTGTACATCAATGCCATCATCTCCCTCTTTGCAAAGCCTTCTCAGCTGTCTCCATCTCTTCTAAAATCCTAACTCTCCGCTTCGCCGGTATCGGTGCAGTTGGTCCAAAGCTAATATAATGGCCAGAAACTGCATTAAGAGCCGAGTATATATCGCGGAAAGATGACCGTCCGAGCAGAGCTTTCTCTTTCCGGTACTTTGCTACCCACGAGTTAGAAGTCTCTCTTAGTTGAGCCACTGCATCAGCTACATCAGGGTCATTCCTGTCTTTAGATATCGTGTTTCTTATCCTGGTGATCACTTCTCCCGCGTCTTTCACGTACTCTTCGTCCGAAACTGCCAATGTTGGAGATGCTGGTAGGATTGGTGACAGGATTATTCCAGCTGCAAGTGAGACGAACATACGTCGACTTTGCGGTGGAGTGGTGGCAGTGGCAGTGGCAGTGACAGTGAGTTTGGATCGGACGGGCGGGAGGAGGGGTTTGGGGGTTGAAGCTGTGGGAGTGACTAGGGTTGGAGAAGCCATGGTTTAGTTTTCTGTGGTTTGAGTGAGGGAAGGAGAAAGAGAGTTATGGAATAGAGGTGAAGTAGTGAGTGAGATATTGTTTTCTGCCACGTTGGCTTATCTTCTTATCTTGTGTTTTTTAGAGTTTATGGATGAGAAACTGTGAAATCTGATTGTGATATGATTATGTTATGTTAGCTTGTTGCCTGGGATACGAGGCTTCATAGGTATATTTGACCAACACAAGAGTACTCTTGAATACTTTTATGCTGCATTCATTTGGTGTTTCGGTTTATCAACTACAAAAACAAACTAAACTAAATATATTGCTCCTAGGGGTTCCTGTAAGATTATAAATATGTTTACCGCTTCCGGGGTCTCATAGTTGAATCTTAAACGTCTACGTTCCTGGAAACTCAAATTTCTATGAACACCATATGCTAGTACAGTATAACTAGTAGAACAAAGGGCTTTCTAAATCATTATTACCGAGAAAAGTGTAGTATCGAATTCCATTCCAGTGCATCCGACTTTAGCTAAATATACTTCTAACATTCTTTCAAAAGACAGATGGAGTATCTCGTTCAAATTCACAACAAAGAGAATTTGAATTCACATATAATTGATTACAAGTAAAATGACCATCCAGTGGATGCCATGGAGTGTTACACGCCATAGGATGTAAACTTGCTAACACAAAAGGTTAGAAGTAAATACGTTCGTATAAAAGACAGCCATTTGAATGTGCATAACTTACAAGCTAAAACAGCCATATGAATTTTCATAACTTACTGGTTAAATCACATAAAGTATGGAAGTTAAAGATGCACATACTACATTCTAATGACCTCTTTTTATGTTGCTAGAGGCATAAGATCTTCTCTTCAACTAATGTAGACGTAATACATATCAAAATTGCCCCTTCCCACATGATCTGTATAAACTGGAGCAGCATCTCACTGTATATGTAAAAATATTGCACCTGCAGGAATTGAACATTTAACTTACTGCGAAATATTGAGCTAATGATTACTTCCATAAAGAGTAAAGAAAAATTGAACACTGGGTGAAATATAGGGAGTCTTTAACAATGTTAAATATAACTGTGCACTGAGAGGTTAAACAGCCACATATATAAACCAAATAGTGCTATATAAATATAAATGCCCCAAGAAGCATCAACAATTTCCAAGTTTAGTTGGTGTATTCAAAGTTCAAACATCAAAAAGGATAACATGTTCTTGGATATAATTATATAGCAGCATCGCTAATTCTTGAAACTTTTTTCTTTCAGCAAAAAAAGTACACTTTTGACGTTTTAGCATAAGAGAGAGGAAGGAGCATACATATAGGTCGCATCTCCCATTATTTTTCAGGTAAGTTTTAGCTTGGATTATTATTATATCTGTTGAAGGACCTTATCTTAGTTGCCAGTGCATGCAAAAGGGAAGTTTGTTGATCACGCATCAACAATTTGGAGGAAGTGCGGATGATCAACAAGCAGAAATTAAAAAGTGCAAGTACAAAAGAACTATCCATTAAATCAATTCCAAAGGTGTCCTTTTTGAAGGGCTGATTCATAAATTTATCATGGGACTGCTTCAGAACACTATGAACCTACTGGAACATGTTAGAAAACTCTATATGTAGCTTATGACATTGTCGAATTTCAGAACTTAAAAGAAGTAAACCCTTAATAAAATGTAACTACTATATAAATGACATTAGTTAAAACAAATTAATTTAATACAATATTAACTGAGCCTATCCCTCATTCTCTGTTTCAATAATCCTGCTTCCTAGACGTGGAACTTAGTTTGCAAAGAAAAAATTGGTCTTCCGAGACGATGAGAAGTAAAAATCATTTAACATAAACATGCTTTTCAGCAGATATTTAGTACTACTATATTTCTCAAGCAAAGATTAGTTGATTCTATGGTGAAAAAAGGAATTTACAGGAATTATACAAGAAGATGGTGTAATATCTGAATCAGTTTGGCACATACCTAGGATTACAATGACTGAACATAGTAAATATGGTAGCGAACTCGACCTTCACATTTAAAACAATCATAAGTAGACCATTTTATTCAAAGGACAGAGGTATATTGTCATATTTAAGCCATCATACAAAAATCAATGTGTTCGAATCATTCACTTTAGCCTATTATGATGAGAGATCAAGTTCAAAACCTGCTGACAGACAATAGACTCAGCTACATCATGCTCTGTATTGCTTGAAATCAATTTATTTGGGTATTGAATTTCTAGATGACCAAATAAATACATGTTTTGTTATGTTACACTCTAGAAAGGTCATAACTTCGACCTTGTAAAAAGGGACCTGGAAGTCTCACCGCAAATCACTTGCAAAATCCCTCATGCCACCCATGTCACAAATACCGACATGTAATTTTGCTCTTTACTATCACGATTAAAACATCATTAGTAGTTAGAAGAGATCACAAAAATTAATAATGAGCGGAAATATTTGTGGTCAGAAAAACTATAAAAAACTACTTTCCTAATATAGATAGAATGGATTTTTTACGAATAAAACAAGAGATGTAAAAAAGAACATAGGGGTTACTGGTGAGTATAAACGATACGAGGGATGCAAATTTCATGTTACACGAAGGACATAGTGGAACAAAGAAAAGTCCCTTAAATAAGGAAAGCATTGGACCAAGCCTTGCTTCATACTTGGATAATGTGATGGAGTAATGAATGTCGTTACATATAAAACAAAAAATTAGTACAAATTCTATTTCATTCCTACATCATTCCATCCCATCCAAGTGAAACAACCTAAAGACACACACCACTCATGAATGGCATACTTAATTACTTATACGCTAGCTACCTGTAAGCTACACATGAATTAACACCTCTTAGAACATAATAAAATAGGTGGCCTAGCCGACACATGTTAGAAATAGCATTATCCTAGTTTTAGTCTGTTTGTTATATATGCTTAGCAACTATCCTTAGCCGGAGGTTATGAGGCGTCAAAATATTTATGGGCTTCAAGGCGGTGGCCCCAAACATCTCATGGACTTGGGCCTTGATGGACATAGGCAATCCTAGCCCGCTAGGTTTTCCTCCAAGAACTATAGGTTGATCCGGTATGTGAAAAACGTGTAAACGTTTCATAGACCTAGGCCCTAATGAACTAAGGAAACCAACGGAAACCTAGCCTCACTAAGTTACCTGTTCTCTAACAAGTGTAGTTTGATCCCTATCAATAGAGTACATGAACTAAGTGTAGCTTGATTCCTTTTATAGTACAAATGCCTGGTTTTGATAGATTGATTAAAAGTTTGTGAAAAAACAGAAAAGACGGCTTTTAATAATATTCCTATGAATCATCATATAAGATGGGCTACAATATCCCTCCATTTTCATCTATGCCTTTCTTATTCTTCATCAAAACAACCACAAATCTATGTATTTTGCTCCGCAACTCCAAAACCTCTAAATGTTAGAACAAAATTCTCCCCATAATACTATCTACCTAATTAAAATAACTTCTAGTCAAAAAAACAAAACAAGCCCGTGCCATGACCAGGGTATATAAGGTAGTAGTAATATACAGTTGAACCTCAGCAAAGTAATAATCGATAAAATAAAACTCGCTAAAATAATATTTTTCTCCGGTTCCAAAATAACGTACACAATATTTTTTCCAAACTCCTAAAGTAATTTTTTTCATGGTTCTAGCCCTATTAATTCAACCAGGTTTAAGTGTATTATGTGCCCATGTTAAAGTTAAAAAATCTATATCCTCATTTTCTAAATGGAAAATATAAGCAAATAATCAAGAAAAAGAGAAAGGGGGAGTTGAAGTACCTGAAAGATAGGGAAGGGGGTGCTAATGGGTAAAAAACTTGTAAAGAAAGAAAAAGAGGAAAAGGAAGAAGATGAGGAGGAACGTGTAATCAAGAAACAAGAAGAATGTAGTTGACCCGTGATTTCTTTTTCTGGGTTTTATGTTTTTCTTTGCTAACTCGTATTCATCGTCCCCACTGTATGCGTCTGCTGCTTCTATTTTCGCCATTTTCTCGCAGATCTCTTTTCCTCTGTTCACCGGCACAAGCATTATAATATTTACTCCTTCCGTCCTGAAAACTTTTCTCACTTTCCTTTTTATATAAATCAAATTATTTTTCCCACTTTTTATTTTTAACATAAAAGTAAAAAAAGATTACATTAAAATATAAACAAATCATATCCAAATACTCTAAAATATTCCCCCACTTAGGTCTGTCAATAGATCGAGTTTGGATCGAATTGACCTAAATCCATATCCATATTCATTTATTTTTTCAAATTCGGATCGGATCGACTCCGAATTTTTTATAGGCCGATCCATATTCGGATCCGTTCGGATCACAGATTTCGGATCGGATATCCACTCCATTTATGTATATTTATTTTTTAACTTCAATTATTACAAAATCTTTTAAAAATTGACAATTTCGAAAAATATTAGAATACAAGTATAATATAACGAAGTCCAAAGATAAATTGCGAACTAAAATTCACTTTTTGAAGCAAACATACTATTGGGTTATAAAGTATTTTATTTCTAACAATGAAAAAAATTGATATTGCAAAATGAAAGTGTTATATGAATTGAGAGTTAGGTTATGCGGCTATAAAAGGTAAAATAACTAGGGTTATAGAAATGGACCAGACTATGGAGATCGAACCGAACGAAATATAAATAATGGGACTTGACTCGAGGATAACAGGACTTGAATCGAGGATAACGGGACTTGACTTAGAAATAAAAGTGTTATATGAATTGAGACTTGGGTTATGCGGCTTTAAAAGGTAAAAGAACTAGAGTTATAGAAATGGACTGGACTACAGAGACTGAACCGAACGAAATATAGATAATGGGACTTCACTCGAGGATAATACGTTTAAAATTAGAATTATTAAAAAATATTTACATTACATTATATATATATAAACCGGATCGGGTTATTAACTGATCGGATCGACCTAAATCCATATCCGCTCCATTTATAATCGGATTTTTCTTATCGGATCGGATCTCAGATCGGATTTTTAATAGGTCGATCCATATTCACTAAAATGGTGTCGGATCGAATCGGGTCGGATCATATTTTCGCTTCATTGACAGGCCTACCCCCACTTACTTCATATATACCCATTCTCTCATTTAACACTGACTCTTATTCTTCTCTTTTCTCTCCCTTTTCTCTGTCGCCATCAAAACCCTAATTTCTCTTCTTCATCAACATGAGTGTTCATTATGGTTTTTCCGATTCCGATGATGAATCTACTAATATGTACGAGTGCTCTGATCCCAATCATTGTGATAAAGGTGATTTATGTGATGGGAAACACAGTAACAGCCTGTTGTAACCAAAAAAATGTTACAACAAGGCCCTTTTAACGTTACTAAAGGCCAGAAACAGCCTAAGGTAACATAAAATTTAAGTTAGTTTTTCGGTGATAGCTTATGGTACCTAATCTAACATAAACGTCGCCTACTGTAACATGACCTTTTCTGTTACCCTAGGCCCCTAAGGTAAAAAAAACAGTCCAAATGTAACGTAAAACGTATGTTACATTAGAGAGACACAGAATTTTCAAAATGACGTGGAATGCTGACGTGGCATGCTAACGTGGCATGCTGATGTGGCAGTATGGGGCCCACATTGACGACATGGCATGTAGTGACATGGCATGTGGGTCCCACTTTTATGGTATATTTTAAGAACCTATGGTAACACTTTTAGTAGCTAATGTAACATTTGTAAGCAAGCTACTGAAACATTTTACATTGTCTACGGTAACAGTTTATGAAGCTAATGTAACATTTTGACAAATAAGAAATTGAAAATGTGCTATTGGTATTTAAGCAACCCCTGATTCAATAAAACATTCAAAATAACAAACTAAAACATCCAACCCCCTACTAAAACATCCAACATACAACATCCAACATCTAACTAAAGTTAAACTACATAAACAAAAGTTAAACTAGTTCACGACTTAATAGATAGCGTTATATGCTTATAAACTTGAAAAACACTGGTACTAGAAGCTGCTGCGGCCAGTTATTGGTGTACCATACGTCTTACGTCTTGTTGCATTTGTCATTGCTCTAGCCTTTGCAGCCCAATCATCACCATTAGGCATGAACTCGTAAAACATCATCTGCGAGCGAGCCAAATACACTTTAAGATTATTTTAGGTAATTCAAAGTCAGCATAAAGCATGAAAGCACAACAGAATAGCATAAAGCTTGCATGATTACTTATGTAGACTGATCATTTTACATGAAAGGAAAAGGGGCCAGATACACCTTACATAAATATAATTGATTCAAAAAAGAAAATGTAGTTCCTTTACAGTTGGAAAACAAAATTCAACTAAAATAGAAGACGAAGCAAGAATATTAATGTATAGAAATGGAGGTGGCTGCATTTAAAAGCTTGGCGTGAACATTAAATTTGGGTGATAATTTATGGCAAAAAATATTACTAAGGTGACATTATCTCAAGCCTATTGTTGCATCTTGCAATTACCTGATCTGTAGGGAGGTTAAATGTTTTCTACCAAGTGTGAAAGTAACAGAAGTCATTGAAGAGAGGCTGTTGCAGTCAACAGCTGATCACTAAAACAACATGTTAAAACTGGTCTACGATCATGAGTACTACCCGAAAAGCACATGCCAGTTTGTGAGCAGATTTTCCGGGATTGCGCCTATGATCACCATTAGAAACAACCAATTAGTCATAAGCAGTCAAAATGTACTGATTCAAGAATTCAAATGCTATGTACGCATGTTTACAAAACAACTTCCAGTATATATCTTATACAATCAGCTGGAAAAAGTAATATATTAATTAATGCCAAGGGAAAATAAGTGAAGTTTCAGATATAGTAATGTACCTTTGATAACAACAAGTCCAATATGGTCTTTCCATACTAGGAAATGACAGACTTGCATTCCTGGCTAATAACTCCTGAAGCTCCAATTGCATGATTAATCTGATTAATCACAGTCTGCAATGACAGAACCACTAAGCAAGTTATCCAATATACTATTAAGCTCTAAATTTATTTGTATTATCTGTTATTTTGTTAGCTTTACTTGATTATCTTTAAATCTGGCATAGATGTGTATGCGTGCATGTGTGAGAGATCCCTACCTAAGGTTCTTAGACTTTTTCTACAAAAAAAAAGATTAAAGCAGTAATTAGTTAGACAATATTAAATATATTATCAACATATGCTTTGAGTTAGTTCCAATTTAAGCAATGAATAAGGCAGCCTGAACCAACCTTTTTTTAAGTCACTGGGTCTAATTCCATTGATTTGGGTACGAAAATCAACAACATAATCCACTGGATGAACAAACTCGTCATGTAGAACATTTCCCCACTTGTTAACCTGTCATATATATTGCATTAGAACAGTAAAAACTAACAACTAAGGCTAAAAAGAGTCGTACGGTATAAACAATCCTATCTGGCCATCTCAAGTCTTCAGACAAGTGAATCTATTTGGACATCTCTGTTCTTATGGATGTTTTCTCTTCAGATTCACGTAAAAGTAAAGGAAGGTATAAATAGCCTTCTTCTCCATTCATATGACTATTTTATCAACTTAATCTATAAATCACTCCAAACCGTTCTTAGATTATTCAAAGGAGTTTACTGTATAAAATCAAAAACGAATATAAATCACTCCTAACAATGTAATGTAAATCAATCCTAATATAAATCACTCCTAACAGTGTAATATAAATCACTCCTAACAATATACACAGGAACATAACGGACTCATAACATCCAATTAGAAAAAATGAACTAAATCACTCCAACAAATAAGATACCCCTCCATTTCTTCAATTCAATCGACTTTCAAGTACAACATTATATCTCTACTAGTTCAATTTCCGATATTAGTAAATCACATGGAAATTAGTTACACAATTATCATCTCAAGAATCTTTTATATAATAATAACTTACAAAATGATGCAAGAAAGCCCCCAAGTCAAGAACACAAGAGAGATAGAGAGGGGGCGTGAGAGAGGGGGAGAGAGAGTAAGAAGAGAGAGAGAGAGATGGGAGGGAGGGAGATAGAGTAGATGAAAAGAGAGAGACAGAGTGAGTGAGAGAGATAGTAGATGAAGTTTAAAGAAGGAACTAAGCCCTAATTGAAGAACCCAAGCCTCGACCGCAATTCAGTTGGCCCCTAATTACAAAATAAAATCTCTAATTACATAGCATAGAATAGTAGTGGTGGACAGACGGAGACATGAGAGATTGGTGAGAGAGGGAGGGCATAGTCGTGGTAGAGAGACGGATAGACGAGATAGATTAGTGAGAGAGGGAAGGAAAGGAGAGGGAAAGTGGGTGAGTGTATTGAGATATGAGAAAAAGTAAAGGGAGTGTGTACACAAAATTTTTAAAATGTGTGAAAATTTTGGGCGGCTGTTACCCAAAATTTATCCCGCTTGAGCCCGATTATTGCCCCACCTTATGAGTCCAATAATTTATGTATATGTATTTTATTATTTTTGTAAATAAATTTAAATAATTATTATAAAAGGTTAATTACTTGTATGTATTTTAGTAATTTTATAATTCTTATATTTACATTTCAATATTTTTTTATTTTAAATAATTATATTTAACGCTCATATAAAAAAGTGAAAATTATACTATTTATTACTTTAAATTTCTAAATTTTTATTACTTTAAAATTCTTATTTTTAAAATTTTAAATTTTATTATGTACAAAATTCATATATCACCGAGAATCTTGATTTATTCAATTTGTAAATAATGTTTGATTGTAAAATTAAATTAAATTAATGTTTGAGCTTGAAAATATTTTATATTTATATTTTAATATCCTAAGTTAACACTTTAAAAATTATGTTACAAACTGCAACACTTTATAGCTAATGTAACATCATATTTTTTGCTAAGGTAACAAAAAACGCGTAATGTTATATTTGTTAGTATTTGTGCCCTAGAGACAACACTATGATGTTTTAGTTTAGGACATTAGGATTATTAATGTTTATGTTCTATCGATTATTCCCTTTATAATTTATTAATTCTTAATTTACTGTGATATAAATGTTAGATTGATAAATGTCCTTGGAATATGATATGCAATTCTATATCTCTATGTACGTGACTTAGAAATGAGATTATGCGAATAATATCAATATTCCTAAAGGTTCCTAGTCGAGTATTATTATTAAGGGACAATAATAATGCATTAAGACTGGTGTGTTTGTTGACTGATGATCACATCTCATTGATCATAGATATGATGATACTAAAGTCAAAAACACAGACAGATGTATATGCGTGGTCACGCTCAAATGTTGATTGGTCACACTCAGATGTATATAAGAGTGATATTATTGGCCTCTTATGTGAGCTAGACTCTGAAATGCGTGGTCACGTTCAAATGTTGATTTGTTATGATAGTCTACTCATTGATCAAAGAAACTTGGATTAAATTATGATGAGGATGACACATTACATGCCTCTAGTTTAATCTATAATATATGGTTAAAGGAATTATATTACATTGTACATTATTCACAAAAGGTTTAATCGATCACCAATTCAATTATTATTACTTCGGTAGCAATGATGTATTACTGGATGCCGCTCATTGTTTACGATTTTAAATTAGATTTAAAATTCGTTGCCAACGTAATAATAACTCATAGGGTCACACACTAAAAATGCTTGAATGATTATTTAATTTAAATTGAATTTAAATTATATTAAAGTAATTTGAATTATTTATAATATTAATTAAGTATGACTTAATTAATTAGATAAATATTGATATTCAAATTTACTAAAATTAATTATGAAATTTATTTGTTAAATAATTAAGTGAGACTTAATTATAATACAAATAGGATTTTCGAATTAATAATAACTCTTAATTTGTTAAGAATTATAATTCATTTTTCTACTCTATATATAATATCTCTTGTGTGACTGATTTTTGGGGTTCAAGACTTTTACTAAAACCCTAGCCACCAAGAGAGAAGATGGAGAGAGCAAAAAGAAACGAGTTTGTGCTAGTACACATCCAGTCCTTGAGTTCAAGCATTCGTGTGGATACCGATAGAGTATAGATCGCGAGAGCGGGATGCGTGGTGATTGAACAAACTTTGGATCTCCATTAGTCAACCAATTGGTAAAGCTTCTTAAAGTAAACAATCTGATCTACGAATTAAATATATGTTTTTTGCTTAAATCCTGCGGTGGGTTTCAAAATTTCTGATTTTTTCACGTTTTTATTTAATGTTTCCGTTGCGTTTATGTGCTCGAAACCCAACAATATTAGCTATAGCATAGCTAAGGTAACATATTTGGGTAACATTTTTTTGGAGGGCGTTGCAATAGGTCATATTTGGTGTAGTGAATCGATGGCGAAATAAGATGAGACGGTGGCAGATTTACCACTTCTTGAACTGCACCATGCTTCAGTTTCACCTCTGTCTGGTTGTTCAGAAGCCACATCACTACTTGCATCCTTGAATCACAGCTGAGTTTTGCCCTCCTTTTGTGATGATGATTTTCTAGTTCTTCTGTGTCTTCTTCTGCTAGTTCATTCAAATCAAAAGGGAATGCATAACTCATTTCTGAACAAAGGGGGTAAAATAATGATGCAAATGTTTCTTTTCCAATTTATACTTGTAAATTTTGATTGTAATATGTGTGCATGTAATGCTGCAATTTGACTGGTTGTTAGCACTTGTAATCTCTTCACTTTATGTAAAATATTTGTATTAGCCACTTGCTTTCTTGAATTAGGCGGGAATCTTTGTTGCTGTTTCCCACTTTTTTTGAATTTTTTGATGTAAAACAATTATTTAAGCCACTTGCATTCTTCAATTAGCACTCAATCATTGTTTCTTAAAACCTGTGTCATTCACTATATGGGCAATGTATTAAGGTACAGAGGAAGTATTATAATTGGGCAAGGCAAGGCCCAAAGATCGACGGGCTCATAAAATACATTTATTATATTACAATAATAAAGAACTTCATTAATCTAAGTACGTTATCTTTTATATAAATCTTAAGTTTAACAATATTTTGACCTTCTTATGCAAAAAAATATAACGTGACATGAAATTAAAAAGAATTAGAGTTAGATGCAGTACGATTAGAACATCTTCAATAGTCCAACATTTTGCTAAAAAATACATGACATACCATAATTAAAATTATAGAAATTATCTAAAATTATAATGTCTTTCAATGGTTCAAAATCATTAGCTAAAATTTTAAATAACCCAATGATGTTGATCATACTTGTTGAACCTTTGAAGATGTGTAAAAATATGTCAAATTATTTGGTTATCAAGTTAAAATAAAGTATTTTATTTATAACAAACAAAAATAATAATTATATACTTGTTACGCCCAGATCCTTTCGGTAGCTTGAACAGGCTTCGGCTGCCTTGAAGGTTGCTTCGGCCGTACCTGAAAGTGAAGAGAATGCGAGGGTTTGTACCCCCGATTCACCTCCGGTGTGAGAATCAGAATCTGGCTGTAAAGGTAGGGTAATAATACAAGAAAAGCAGAGTGTTTACGAGAATATGTGTATATTTTGTCTTACGTCACAAGGGTTTTTATACCCAATTATGCCTTGAATGTCCAGCTGTTACAAATCATTAAGGAGGTAGTGAAAATGGGGCGTTATGTCCCTTGTTCTGTCCAACAGTCTGCGAGTAGTGGGCCTCGGCCTGGGCTTCCGTGGGCCTTCGTTTTGCGGGCCTGGAGGTCCTTCGGCCCAGTAGTTTAACCGCTTATTGGGCCTTCGTTCGATGGGCCTTGTTGGGCCTATAACCAACATGTCCCTGTCCTTCGGCTGGGCCTTCGGGCCGGCCGACGGACACCGGTCTCGGCCTTATATTGGGGTGAAAAAACCCTAGGGCGATCACTTCAGTTCCGCCTCGATCTTCGGTCGTACACGTGGCAAGCTTATGGGGACTTGCAGTGTATTAATGTGACAGTTGTTGGCACGTCGTTCTATGGCTCAATCTCAACCGTTGAATATCAACCGTTTTGATCTGGGACGTCTATTTCAAAAACCCCCAAACGTCGCTTTTCTGAATTCATTTTAGGCGCCTATATAAGCCCATTTGTGTATTTTCTTTTTTTTTCATCACTTTCAGTTCCTCCATACACAGTGACGAATTGCGGTGAATCTTTCAATCACGGGCAACATCAACTCCGTCTTCCCAGATCATCCCATTTCAATCCAAGAACATCTCCAGATAAGTAAATCCCTTTTCTTGCTTTTCAGTTTTAAATTTGCATGCCAGTTTTCTGTGTTTTAGGATGTTTGCATGTGGACTTAGTGGTTTTGTTCTGGGTTCATGGGGTTTTTCTGGGTTTTATGCGTGCGCCATTGTGTTTTTTGGGGTTTTTGGGCATTTCTGGGTAGGTAATAGAAGCTTCTCTGGGTTTTACCAATTTGAGGGGGCCCGGTGGGTTTAAAGATGGCATGCGAGGCATTTTATGACCAAGAACGTTCTTCGGGATTTCTTGGTTTTAGAACGTCTTTTGGGAGGCGACCCAGGGCGTAAACATGTGGTTTGGAGTTTGAGATGTTTGCGAAAGGTTCTGTAGGCAAGAACATCCTTCGGGCTGGCTTGCCCCAGGAGCAACCTTCGGAAACCGCCTCCGGGTTTTTGGTTCGTTCGGTCCTGGGACGTGTACTCGGTTTTTTATTTTTTCTTTTCTGTCTGCTAATCCGAGTACATGGACTATTATCTCTCTGTTCCTGATACAGGGACATGGACCGAGCAAACCGCCCCCAGATTCTTGGGACCCCTTGTCGAACAGCTTGGCGGGAACGTCTTCCATTCACCCCGAGCGGACGGGACGGGCCCTTTTTGGTTCGGTTGCGGACTATCCCGCAGCCAATAATCGATCAGAACTATTGAAGGGACGTGTGGTTCAGATGTACGATAATTATTCCGTCCCTCGAGGGTTCTGTTAGCTGTATGCGCCGAGGGAGGGCGAAAGGATCTATGATACTCCCGGGGTGCCGTATGGATACGGAGGCTGCGCCGTAGGGGTTTCGGAAGCGGCCTTTAAGTGTGGCTTGAGGGTGCTTCCGTTGAAGTTAATCAAGCATCTTTTCTTCCAGATGGGCATCGCCCTCGGACAGATGGACCCGAATGGGTTCATCCATATTAACTGTTTCCAGAACAGATTTCTTCACGCCGGCATTGCACCCAACACTCGTCTATTCTGGTACCATTATGACTTTCGGAAGAATTCGAAGAGTCCCGGTTTTTATACCATCGCCCGTCGAGTAGGGCGACTTGATTGGACGGCGACCAACTCGAACAACAAATCCACTCACACTCATTGGTGTTATGTAAGTGGTCCACGGTTAGCTGCCATGTCGGTTTGGCGAGATGTGAATCCCTCGCTGCTTCTTATGCCAAGCCTGACCTTGGAGGAGAAGGAGAATTACACGGCGTTAGTGGACGTCAATGTGAAGAAGTTGGGACCCGAAGAGTTTCGGGACAAGGACTGGCTCTTCAGCTTGTGGGGTGGGGGTAACAAAACTTCTTCCTTTGTTTTTTCTTTCATTAGTTTTGTCCCATCACCGGTATATTTGTTTTTTCTTGTTATGCATTCGATTATATATGCTTGGACTGACTTGTTTCCCCTTTATATTTCAGTGTCTTCGAGAGAGGCTTTGATCGAGAGGAAAAAGGCCAGGGCGGCCGAGAAGAGGGCGGCCGAGAAGGCGGCGAAGAAGGTCTCCGATCGGATGGTTACACCAGATCCTTCGGAGGGCACAGGCGAGAGGGCTCAGACCGAGAGGGCTTCGTTGCCCCGCCAATCTCATGCGGCTTCTGAGGCTGAGGAAGGGGACGACCTGGAGTACATGGGAGAGGGAAACCCTTCCAAGCGGACCCGGAGCAAGGAGGGGATCGTGCACTCTTATCTCCCAGGGTGGGGCGTGAAAGGAATATGTCCTAAGTCCAATCATGTATTAGGATTTAGGAATAACTTTTATGTAATCTGTTTTGATTTCATTGATATTAATAAAGACTTGTTTTGTTTTTATTACAGGCTTTATCTATTTAAGTGTTTAAATAAGATATACCATAGTTTAGAGTAAAGCTTTTTATGGATTATGATGAGATCATAATAGTGAGACCTAAAAAGATGATAACTCTAAACTTAAATAGTTCCTGGTCATAGGATTACTAACTGGTAATTAATAATCTGCAAAGATCGGTACATACTATGCTTGCTTCATTATGAAGGATGTCTGTTCTCATAGACATTTGTGTGGTGACACTATAGCTAGTATGTAGGTGCTTATTATAGAACAAGTTCACTGAACATGACTCGCACAGCTGAACAACTGATGGAGTTCACTCACATGTCAGCAGTTGTTCACATAGTGATAGTTGTACAAGTATCCTTAGACTTGAGGTCATCATAGTCATCTTGTGTACACTGAACTATGCTTTGGTTTAGTTCTTAGTCTCCAGGGACAGTTATTAGGGCTCTTCTGGGTATAGGAATTTATACACGAAGATAGTGTATGATCAATAAAGGATCTACCCTTTCCAGTGAAGGAAGCGAATGTTCAAGGCTGATCCACTTATGCTAGTTCAGGAATCTCTGGCCAGAGTGAATGAAATTAGAAAGGAGTTTCTAATTTGCATAGAACTACGCATAGTAAATGGTAAGCAAGTGATTGAATTAGATAGGCTTGACACGAGATCCATGCCTTGTATTTAATCGGAATATTGTAGGATAGAAGGAGTTTATTGTACGGTAGCTATTCACTGAATAGGTTCTTGGTATTCTAAGCAGTGAATTCATATTATCCGGATAGTCGCGATATGCTGAGAAGTATCCCTCACGATGTAGAATAAATGTGATTAATTAATTAATCATATTTAATAAATTAGAGAATTTATATAAATAATGATAAAATAGTTTTATTATTATTTATTTCTACTATCGGCTTAATATTGAACTTACAGGGTCACACCATAAAAAGAGAATGATTTAATGGTGGAGGAATTAATTAATAATGGCTAAATAATTATTTATTTGTGAAATAAATAATTAATTGGCAAATTTTATAATTGATTAAATGAGATTTAATTGATTATAAATTAATTAAGAAAAATTCTTAATATTATTAATTAAGGATTTAATTTTTGGGAAATTAAATCAAGAGAGAGAATTATTTCTAAAGTGTTTAGAAAAGGAATTAATGATTAAAAGGTGTTTTAATTATTAATGAGAATAATAAATGGGATAATAATAATAATATTTATGGGAAAATTTCAGCTGAAAATTTTGCCTATAAATACACTATTATAGACCCTAATTTTATTCGAACCCCATCGAAACCCGAAAACCCAAAAAGTTTGGAAAACCCAATTCTCTCCACTTCCTTCCTCCTCCTTAACATCGTTTTCTTGGTGGATACCGGTGGAGTGCTTCACACTTGAGGATCAATTGCTAAGGATCTCTGATCGTTGTCTCCGAATTATTTTAAAAGGTTAGATTCGATCCCTCGAATTTTTATTCACGATTTATATGCTTTTATTTGGATTTTATATGTGTAAAAGTGTTTTTCCATGCCCCCGCTGCGTTTAAAATCCAACATTGGTATCTGAGCATAGGTTGTATGCATATAGATCTGTGGTAAAAATTTCAGAATTTTATATGCTTGTATGAATTAATTATGATTTTTACAAGTTATATCATGGTTTAATTTTGTCTGATGAGAAATCGTTTCTCAGAATAATTTTGAATGTTGATATGGGTTCTACAAGTGTTGTAGATCGTCTGGGTATTTTTTTCATAATTTTATGATGTATAGATTTTTTATTATGAATTTTTGAAGTTCTTGTAATTAAATTCGTAATTAAATAATTATATATATATGAATTGTTTGTATGTATATATCTGTTATCAATCTGTACATCTACTGTACTATCTGACTGGATGCACGGAAGCAAAGAGACAGAGAAAAGTCAGGTGTCAGGCGGCTCGTTTTTCGAGGAAAGCAAAAGGCGGCTGCTGCAAAAAAAAAATAAAAAAAAATTGGGTTGTAACGCATTCCGGGAATGCGTTACACACCTGTGGCGCATTCACGGGATGCGTTACACCCTTTAATGGCTTAAAAGGGGTGTAAAGCATCACCGAAATGCGTTACAGGGCTTGTAACGCGTTCCTGTAATGCGTTACAGCCCGTCTGTTGATTTTAAAATTGATTTTCTGGGAGTTTCGTAACTCCGTTTTGGGCGTGCAATATACCGTTGGATTCGTTTTTCCGAGACGGATCTAATGGAGTGATCAATTTTAGTTTATATAAAAGTTTTGAACTGTTTATATTCCATGAAGTGTCTTAAAACTGTTTTTGATCGTTTGAATTGATTTTAAATGCTTCATGTGATACATAGAGATGTATAATGCTTAGTTCTATATGCTAGATGATATAACATGCCTACCTTGATATTTATTCATGTTGATATATGTGATATATGCTTAGTTTATCATGCGATGATAGATTTAGGTGAACTTAAATAAACATAAGGCGTTTGTTAGACAACCTAGTATAGTGAAATTGTTTCATAACCTTAAGAATAATATTATGAATACAATCATGAGATTCTTGTGTTTATAAAACACGTAATTGAATATGAATTTTTGATATGAGAGAAAGGATGATTCTGTCAACAACAGATTTCTATCTGTAAGAAAGGGTTATTAAGTGACGCCTCTTGACAATGCTCCACCCGATCTGGGAATCATCTGATTATTGATTATTGATTTGAAATATTTAATTTAAAAGGAAGAATTTCTTTATAATATGATTATGATTGTAACATAATATAATCCCTCTAAAATTAAATAATATCAAGTAGTAATTGGCCAATAATACAATGGGCTTGTGTCGGTCATAGCCTTCCAACATGATAGAAAGTAGTTCTTATTTTTGAATCATTGTCATTTCGTGCCACATCCGAGGGCTTTGATTTCGAAATAAGAAATACTTGTCTATTACATAGAGATGTGTACATTGAATAAGAATCTAAAGGTTGTTACGTGCCACAGCCGTGGGCCTTTGGGGACTGATTCAATTGTACAGAATGTTGGGTTAGACTTGACTTAGAATATTGAGTTTGTCGTGCCACAGCCGTGACTCAATTATTCAAGAGGCTAAAGTTTGATTAGGGAATAACATTAGATGTAACTGACAAGAGTTGTCTGCCTATTGAACATTACATGGCGTTTCGTGCCACAGCCGAGGTTGTGTGATGGAATGTAGGATCCCTATTCCCACTAGCATTATGAATGCTTAATTTTTCACGTAGGGGGTTGAATAAATTTAGATAAACTAGTGGGAGCCACTTATGAATAAAGACCCGATTCATATAGTATTTTGAAATGAAATCGAATATTTGCTAAGTGTTGTTATGTGTTTATCATTTACAGATTTACAATATACATTATGTCTTCTGCACTATCACTCAGGAGCATACTAGATGCTCACAAATTGACTGGTCCTAATTATGCTGACTGGATTCGAAACTTCAGAATTGTTCTCAGGATTGAGAAGATGGAATACGTGATTGACTCACCTAAGCCTACTGAACCTGCTAGTGATGCACATAATGATGAACATGTTGTGTATCGTAAGTGGATAGATGATGCAAATGTTGCTCAATGCATCATGCTAGCTTCCATGAACATTTAGCTACAGAAGCAACATGAGCATATGGATGCTCACACTATCCTCATGCATCTACAAGAGTTGTATGATGTGGCAGGGAGGACAACTCGATATGAGATATCGAAGGAGCTGTTCGGTTGTAGGATGTCTGAGGGATCATCTGTGAATGACCATGTACTTAAGATGATCAATTTGATTGAACATCTTGGACAACTTGGTTTTGCCATGGATGGGGAGCTGAGCCAAGACTTGGTCTTGCAATCGCTTCTGAGTTCGTTCTCGCAGTTTGTTGTGAACTTTCACATGAATAAGTTGGATGTCAGCCTGCCTGAACTCCACAACATGTTGAAGACTGCGGAATCGAATTTTCCCCCTAAGAAGAGTTTTGTTCTTCTAATTGGTGAAGGTTCCAATCCTAAGAAAAGGAAGAGGAACTCTTCCAAGAAGAAGAAAGTAGGTGAAGAAAAGCCGGTTCCACCAAAAGCTGAAGACCCCAAGAGCAAAGTTGTTTGCTTTCACTGTAACAAGGTGGGGCACTGGAAGAGGAACTGCAAGGTTTACCTTGCAGAATTGAAGAAGAAGAAGGGTAGTGAGACTACCGTTTCTGATTCAGGTATGTTCATGGTAGAAGTGAATATGTCATTAAATCAAATTTCTACTTGGGTATTAGATACCGCCTGTGGTTCTCAAATATGCAATTTGTTGTAGGGACCAAGGAGAAGTAGGACTCTTGAGGAAGAGGAGGTGATTATACTGATGGGAAATGGAGCAAGAGTTGCTGCTGAAGATGTAGAATCATTTCATTTACATATGCCTACGGGCAAGACTATTGTTTGAAATAATTGTTATTTTGTTCCCTCGATTGTGAGGAATATTATTCCCATGTTAGACTTGGATGGATTTTCATTTATTATTGAGAATAATGAATGTTCTATTCTTAGAGATAATATTCTTTATGGACGTGGTGCTTTAAATAATGATCTGTATAAATGTGACATAATTTACTTCAGATTGAACAAACTAATAAAAGAAAGGGATGATGAAAATCTCACTTTATAGTGGCATTGCAGTCTCCATTTAGTAGACATGGAGAGAGGGCTGCAAATTTGCTAGGAATGGTACACACAGATGTATGTGGACCAATGTCTACGCAAGCCATGGGTGGATTTTCATACTTCATTACTTTCATGGATAATAGATCTAGATTCGGATATGTGTTTGATGAAACACAAGTCTGAAGCCTTTGAAAAGTTCAAAGAGTATAAGTATGAAGTGGAGAAACAAACCAAACATAGTATTATAATTCTTCGATTAGATCGAGGTGGTGAATATTTGAATGGAGAGTTTCTGGATTATCTCAAAGTAAATGGTATAGTCTCCCAGTGGACTCCTCCAGATTAGTATCTGAAAGGAGATATCGAACTTTGTTTGACATAGTTCGGTCCATGATGAGCTATGCAAATCTTCCAGTATTCCTATGGGGTTATGCATTGGAAACCTCAGCATATTTACTTAATAAGGTGCCTTCCAAAATCTGTTCCTCAAACTTCGTATGAGATATGGAAAGAAAGGAAACCGAGTCTTAAACACGTTAAGATTTGGGGATGTCCAGCTTATGTCAAGAAAGTTGACCCAGATAAGATGGAATATCGATCCGTAAAATGTAGTTTTGTGGGATATCCTAAAGAGACTTTAGGGTATTACTTTTACACCGATCATCGGGTGTTTGTCTCCGGACATGCTACCTTCTTGGAAAAGGAGTTTATCCTTGAAGGAAACGGTGGGAGCAAAATTGAACTTGATGAAGTTCAAGAAGCACCAACTACCACAGATCGAGTGGAAACACCTGTTCTGACTGAACAACCTTTTGTGGAACAGCCCATTCATAGGTCAGGGAGAGTGTCTCGCCAACCTGAGAGGTAATATGGCCTTGTCATTGAGAATGACAATGAGTTGTCGATCATTGATGATGATGACCCTGTGACCTATAATGAGGCTATGAGTAGTGTTGACTCAGAGAAATGGCATAGTGCCATGAAATCCGGAATAGAATCTATGTATACGGTATATGAAAGAATGATTGAAGCAGATGGCCAGGTGGAGACCTATAAGGCCAGGCTTGTGGCAAAAGGATTCAAACAAAGGCAATGGATTGACTTTGATGAAACCTTTTACCTGTAGCCCTGTTAAAATCAGTTCGGATTTTGCTTGCGATTGCTGCTTACTACGACTATGAGATATGGCATATAGCCAGATGGTTTTCTTTCCAAGGGAAATGAAAGCCTAGTGTGTAAGCTACTGCGAACCATATATGGTTTAAAGTAAGCTTCTCGTAGATGGAACATTCGTTTTGATGAGACAATCAAAGAGTTTGATTTTATCAAAAACGTAGATGAACCATGCGTCTATAAAAGGGTTAGTGGGAGCGCGGTAACATTTCTTGTATTGTATTGAAATAGAGTTGACACACATAACAACATAGCAGACCCACTCACAAAGCTACTTTCTGAAAGTCACTTTGATCGTCATAAAGACAAGATGGGTATTAGATACCAGAGTGATTGGCTTTAGTACAAGTGGGAGATTGAAAGGAATATGTCCTAAGTCCAATCATGTATTAGGATTTAGGAATAACTTTTATGTAATCTGTTTTGATTTCATTGATATTAATAAAGACTTGTTTTATTTTTATTACGGGCTTTATCTATTTAAGTGTTTAAATAAGATATACCATAGTTTAGAGTAAAGCTTTTTATGGATTATGATGAGATCATAATAGTGAGACCTAAAAAGATGATAACTCTAAACTTAAATAGTTCCTGGTCATAGGATTACTAACTGATAATTAATAATCCGCAAAGATCGGTACATACTATGCTTGCTTCATTATGAAGGATGTCTGTTCTCATAGACATTTGTGTGGTGACACTATAGCTAGTATGTAGGTGCTTATTATAGAATAAGTTCACTGAACATGACTCGCACGGCTGAACAACTGATGGAGTTCACTCACGTGTCAGCAGTTGTTCACATAGTGATAGTTGTACAAGTATCCTTAGACTTGAGGTCATCATAGTCATCTTGTGTACACTGAACTATGCTTTGGTTTAGTTCTTAGTCTCCAGGGACAATTATTAGGGCTCTTATGGGTATAGGAATTTGTACACGAAGATAGTGTATGATCAATAAAGGATCTACCCCTTCCAGTAAAGGAAGCGAATGTTCAAGGCTGATCCACTTATGCTAGTTCAGAAATCTCTGGCCAGAGTGAATGAAATTAGAAAGGAGTTTCTAATTTGCATAGAACTACGCATAGTAAATGGTAAGCAAGTGATTGAATTAGATAGGCTTGACACGAGATCCATGCCTTGTATTTAATCGGAACATTGTAGGATAGAAGGAGTTTATTGTACGGTAGCTATTCACTGAATAGGTTCTTGGTATTCTAAGCAGTGAATTCATATTATCCGGATAGTCGCGATATGCTGAGAAGTATCCCTCACGATGTAGAATAAATATGATTAATTAATTAATCATATTTAATAAATTAGAGAATTTATATAAATAATGATAAAATAGTTTTATTATTATTTATTTCTACTACCGGCTTAATATTGAACTTACAGGGTCATACCATAAAAAGAGAATGATTTAATGGTGGAGGAATTAATTAATAATGGCTAAATAATTATTTATTTGTGAAATAAATAATTAATTGGCAAATTTGATAATTGATTAAATGAGATTTAATTAATTATAAATTAATTAAGAAAAATTCTTAATATTATTAATTAAGGATTTAATTTTTGGGAAATTAAATCAAGAGAGAGAATTATTTCTAAAGTGTTTAGAAAAAGAATTAATGATTAAAAGGTGTTTTAATTATTAATGAGAATAATAAATGGGATAATAATAATAATATTTATGAGAAAATTTCAGCTGAAAATTTTGCCTATAAATACACTATTATAGACCCTAATTTTATTCGAACCCCATCGAAACCCGAAAACCCAAAAAGTTTGGAAAACCCAATTCTCTCCACTTCCTTCCTCCTCCTTAACATCGTTTTCTTGGTGGATACCGGTGGAGTGCTTCACACTTGAGGAGCAATTGCTAAGGATCTCTGATCGTTGTCTCCGAATTATTTTAAAAGGTTAGATTCGATCCCTCGAATTTTTATTCACGATTTATATGCTTTTATTTGGATTTTATATGTGTAAAAGTGTTTTGCCATGCCCCCGCTGCGTTTAAAATCCAACATTGGTATCTGAGCATAGGTTGTATGCATATAGATCTGTGGTAAAAATTTCAGAATTTTATATGCTTGTATGAATTAATTATGATTTTTACAAGTTATATCATGGTTTAATTTTGTCTGATGAGAAATCGTTTCTCAGAATAATTTTGAATGTTGATCTGGGTTCTACAAGTGTTGTAGATCGTCTGGGTATTTTTTCATAATTTTATGATGTATAGATTTTTTATTATGAATTTTTGAAGTTCTTGTAATTAAATTCGTAATTAAATAATTATATATATATGAATTGTTTGTATGTATATATCTGTTATCAATCTGTACATCTGCTGTACTATCTGACTGGATGCACGGAAGCAAAGAGACAGAGAAAAGTCAGGTGTCAGGCGGCTCGTTTTTCGAGGAAAGCAAAAGGCGGCTGCTGCAAAAAAAAATAAAAAAAAAATTGGGGTGTAACGCATTCCGGGAATGCGTTACACACCTGTGGCGCATTCACGGGATGCGTTACACCCTTTAATGGCTTAAAAGGGGTGTAAAGCATCACCGAAATGCGTTACAGGGCTTGTAACGCGTTCCTGTAATGCGTTACAGCCCGTCTGTTGATTTTAAAATTGATTTTCTGGGAGTTTCGTAACTCCGTTTTGGGCGTGCAATATACCGTTGGATTCGTTTTTCCGAGACGGATCTAATGGAGTGATCAATTTTAGTTTATATAAAAGTTTTGAACTGTTTATATTCCATGAAGTGTCTTAAAACTGTTTTTGATCGTTTGAATTGATTTTAAATGCTTCATGTGATACATAGAGATGTATAATGCTTAGTTCTATATGCTAGATGATATAACATGCCTACCTTGATATTTATTCATGTTGATATATGTGATATATGCTTAGTTTATCATGCGATGATAGATTTAGGTGAACTTAAATAAACATAAGGCGTTTGTTAGACAACCTAGTATAGTGAAATTGTTTCATAACCTTAAGAATAATATTATGAATACAATCATGAGATTCTTGTGTTTATAAAACACGTAATTGAATATGAATTTTTGATATGAGAGAAAGGATGATTCTGTCAACAACAGATTTCTATCTGTAAGAAAGGGTTATTAAGTGACGCCTCTTGACAATGCTCCACCCGATCTGGGAATCATCTGATTATTGATTATTGATTTGAAATATTTAATTTAAAAGGAAGAATTTCTTTATAATATGATTATGATTGTAACATAATATAATCCCTCTAAAATTAAATAATATCAAGTAGTAATTGGCCAATAATACAATGGGCTTGTGTCGGTCATAGCCTTCCAACATGATAGAAAGTAGTTCTTATTTTTGAATCATTGTCATTTCGTGCCACATCCGAGGGCTTTGATTTCGAAATAAGAAATACTTGTCTATTACATAGAGATGTGTACATTGAATAAGAATCTAAAGGTTGTTACGTGCCACAGCCGTGGGCCTTTGGGGACTGATTCAATTGTACAGAATGTTGGGTTAGACTTGACTTAGAATATTGAGTTTGTCGTGCCACAGCCGTGACTCAATTATTCAAGAGGCTAAAGTTTGATTAGGGAATAACATTAGATGTAACTGACAAGAGTTGTCTGCCTATTGAACATTACATGGCGTTTCGTGCCACAGCCGAGGTTGTGTGATGGAATGTAGGATCCCTATTCCCACTAGCATTATGAATGCTTAATTTTTCACGTAGGGGGTTGAATAAATTTAGATAAACTAGTGGGAGCCACTTATGAATAAAGACCCGATTCATATAGTATTTTGAAATGAAATCGAATATTTGCTAAGTGTTGTTATGTGTTTATCATTTACAGATTTACAATATACATTATGTCTTCTGCACTATCACTCAGGAGCATACTAGATGCTCACAAATTGACTGGTCCTAATTATGCTGACTGGATTCGAAACTTCAGAATTGTTCTCAGGATTGAGAAGATGGAATACGTGATTGACTCACCTAAGCCTACTGAACCTGCTAGTGATGCACATAATGATGAACATGTTGTGTATCGTAAGTGGATAGATGATGCAAATGTTGCTCAATGCATCATGCTAGCTTCCATGAACATTTAGCTACAGAAGCAACATGAGCATATGGATGCTCACACTATCCTCATGCATCTACAAGAGTTGTATGATGTGGCAGGGAGGACAACTCGATATGAGATATCGAAGGAGCTGTTCGGTTGTAGGATGTCTGAGGGATCATCTGTGAATGACCATGTACTTAAGATGATCAATTTGATTGAACATCTTGGACAACTTGGTTTTGCCATGGATGGGGAGCTGAGCCAAGACTTGGTCTTGCAATCGCTTCTGAGTTCGTTCTCGCAGTTTGTTGTGAACTTTCACATGAATAAGTTGGATGTCAGCCTGCCTGAACTCCACAACATGTTGAAGACTGCGGAATCGAATTTTCCCCCTAAGAAGAGTTTTGTTCTTCTAATTGGTGAAGGTTCCAATCCTAAGAAAAGGAAGAGGAACTCTTCCAAGAAGAAGAAAGTAGGTGAAGAAAAGCCGGTTCCACCAAAAGCTGAAGACCCCAAGAGCAAAGTTGTTTGCTTTCACTGTAACAAGGTGGGGCACTGGAAGAGGAACTGCAAGGTTTACCTTGCAGAATTGAAGAAGAAGAAGGGTAGTGAGACTACCGTTTCTGATTCAGGTATGTTCATGGTAGAAGTGAATATGTCATTAAATCAAATTTCTACTTGGGTATTAGATACCGCCTGTGGTTCTCAAATATGCAATTTGTTGTAGGGACCAAGGAGAAGTAGGACTCTTGAGGAAGAGGAGGTGATTATACTGATGGGAAATGGAGCAAGAGTTGCTGCTGAAGATGTAGAATCATTTCATTTACATATGCCTACGGGCAAGACTATTGTTTGAAATAATTGTTATTTTGTTCCCTCGATTGTGAGGAATATTATTCCCATGTTAGACTTGGATGGATTTTCATTTATTATTGAGAATAATGAATGTTCTATTCTTAGAGATAATATTCTTTATGGACGTGGTGCTTTAAATAATGATCTGTATAAATGTGACATAATTTACTTCAGATTGAACAAACTAATAAAAGAAAGGGATGATGAAAATCTCACTTTATAGTGGCATTGCAGTCTCCATTTAGTAGACATGGAGAGAGGGCTGCAAATTTGCTAGGAATGGTACACACAGATGTATGTGGACCAATGTCTACGCAAGCCATGGGTGGATTTTCATACTTCATTACTTTCATGGATAATAGATCTAGATTCGGATATGTGTTTGATGAAACACAAGTCTGAAGCCTTTGAAAAGTTCAAAGAGTATAAGTATGAAGTGGAGAAACAAACCAAACATAGTATTATAATTCTTCGATTAGATCGAGGTGGTGAATATTTGAATGGAGAGTTTCTGGATTATCTCAAAGTAAATGGTATAGTCTCCCAGTGGACTCCTCCAGATTAGTATCTGAAAGGAGATATCGAACTTTGTTTGACATAGTTCGGTCCATGATGAGCTATGCAAATCTTCCAGTATTCCTATGGGGTTATGCATTGGAAACCTCAGCATATTTACTTAATAAGGTGCCTTCCAAAATCTGTTCCTCAAACTTCGTATGAGATATGGAAAGAAAGGAAACCGAGTCTTAAACACGTTAAGATTTGGGGATGTCCAGCTTATGTCAAGAAAGTTGACCCAGATAAGATGGAATATCGATCCGTAAAATGTAGTTTTGTGGGATATCCTAAAGAGACTTTAGGGTATTACTTTTATACCGATCATCGGGTGTTTGTCTCCGGACATGCTACCTTCTTGGAAAAGGAGTTTATCCTTGAAGGAAACGGTGGGAGCAAAATTGAACTTGATGAAGTTCAAGAAGCACCAACTACTACAGATCGAGTGGAAACACCTGTTCTGACTGAACAACCTTTTGTGGAACAGCCCATTCATAGGTCAGGGAGAGTGTCTCGCCAACCTGAGAGGTAATATGGCCTTGTCATTGAGAATGACAATGAGTTGTCGATCATTGATGATGATGACCCTGTGACCTATAATGAGGCTATGAGTAGTGTTGACTCAGAGAAATGGCATAGTGCCATGAAATCCGGAATAGAATCTATGTATACGGTATATGAAAGAATGATTGAAGCAGATGGCCAGGTGGAGACCTATAAGGCCAGGCTTGTGGCAAAAGGATTCAAACAAAGGCAATGGATTGACTTTGATGAAACCTTTTACCTGTAGCCCTGTTAAAATCAGTTCGGATTTTGCTTGCGATTGCTGCTTACTACGACTATGAGATATGGCATATAGCCAGATGGTTTTCTTTCCAAGGGAAATGAAAGCCTAGTGTGTAAGCTACTGCGAACCATATATGGTTTAAAGTAAGCTTCTCGTAGATGGAACATTCGTTTTGATGAGACAATCAAAGAGTTTGATTTTATCAAAAACGTAGATGAACCATGCGTCTATAAAAGGGTTAGTGGGAGCGCGGTAACATTTCTTGTATTGTATTGAAATAGAGTTGACACACATAACAACATAGCAGACCCACTCACAAAGCTACTTTCTGAAAGTCACTTTGATCGTCATAAAGACAAGATGGGTATTAGATACCAGAGTGATTGGCTTTAGTACAAGTGGGAGATTGAAAGGAATATGTCCTAAGTCCAATCATGTATTAGGATTTAGGAATAACTTTTATGTAATCTGTTTTGATTTCATTGATATTAATAAAGACTTGTTTTATTTTTATTACGGGCTTTATCTATTTAAGTGTTTAAATAAGATATACCATAGTTTAGAGTAAAGCTTTTTATGGATTATGATGAGATCATAATAGTGAGACCTAAAAAGATGATAACTCTAAACTTAAATAGTTCCTGGTCATAGGATTACTAACTGGTAATTAATAATCCGCAAAGATCGGTACATACTATGCTTGCTTCATTATGAAGGATGTCTGTTCTCATAGACATTTGTGTGGTGACACTATAGCTAGTATGTAGGTGCTTATTATAGAATAAGTTCACTGAACATGACTCGCACGGCTGAACAACTGATGGAGTTCACTCACGTGTCAGCAGTTGTTCACATAGTGATAGTTGTACAAGTATCCTTAGACTTGAGGTCATCATAGTCATCTTGTGTACACTGAACTATGCTTTGGTTTAGTTCTTAGTCTCCAGGGACAATTATTAGGGCTCTTATGGGTATAGGAATTTGTACACGAAGATAGTGTATGATCAATAAAGGATCTACCCCTTCCAGTAAAGGAAGCGAATGTTCAAGGCTGATCCACTTATGCTAGTTCAGAAATCTCTGGCCAGAGTGAATGAAATTAGAAAGGAGTTTCTAATTTGCATAGAACTACGCATAGTAAATGGTAAGCAAGTGATTGAATTAGATAGGCTTGACACGAGATCCATGCCTTGTATTTAATCGGAACATTGTAGGATAGAAGGAGTTTATTGTACGGTAGCTATTCACTGAATAGGTTCTTGGTATTCTAAGCAGTGAATTCATATTATCCGGATAGTCGCGATATGCTGAGAAGTATCCCTCACGATGTAGAATAAATATGATTAATTAATTAATCATATTTAATAAATTAGAGAATTTATATAAATAATGATAAAATAGTTTTATTATTATTTATTTCTACTACCGGCTTAATATTGAACTTACAGGGTCATACCATAAAAAGAGAATGATTTAATGGTGGAGGAATTAATTAATAATGGCTAAATAATTATTTATTTGTGAAATAAATAATTAATTGGCAAATTTGATAATTGATTAAATGAGATTTAATTGATTATAAATTAATTAAGAAAAATTCTTAATATTATTAATTAAGGATTTAATTTTTGGGAAATTAAATCAAGAGAGAGAATTATTTATAAAGTGTTTAGAAAAAGAATTAATGATTAAAAGGTGTTTTAATTATTAATGAGAATAATAAATGGGATAATAATAATAATATTTATGAGAAAATTTCAGCTGAAAATTTTGCCTATAAATACACTATTATAGACCCTAATTTTATTCGAACCCCATCGAAACCCGAAAACCCAAAAAGTTTGGAAAACCCAATTCTCTCCACTTCCTTCCTCCTCCTTAACATCGTTTTCTTGGTGGATACCGGTGGAGTGCTTCACACTTGAGGAGCAATTGCTAAGGATCTCTGATCGTTGTCTCCGAATTATTTTAAAAGGTTAGATTCGATCCCTCGAATTTTTATTCACGATTTATATGCTTTTATTTGGATTTTATATGTGTAAAAGTGTTTTGCCATGCCCCCGCTGCGTTTAAAATCCAACATTGGTATCTGAGCATAGGTTGTATGCATATAGATCTGTGGTAAAAATTTCAGAATTTTATATGCTTGTATGAATTAATTATGATTTTTACAAGTTATATCATGGTTTAATTTTGTCTGATGAGAAATCGTTTCTCAGAATAATTTTGAATGTTGATCTGGGTTCTACAAGTGTTGTAGATCATCTGGGTATTTTTTCATAATTTTATGATGTATAGATTTTTTATTATGAATTTTTGAAGTTCTTGTAATTAAATTCGTAATTAAATAATTATATATATATGAATTGTTTGTATGTATATATCTGTTATCAATCTGTACATCTGATGTACTATCTGACTGGATGCACGGAAGCAAAGAGACAGAGAAAAGTCAGGTGTCAGGCGGCTCGTTTTTCGAGGAAAGCAAAAGGCGGCTGCTGCAAAAAAAAATAAAAAAAAAATTGGGGTGTAACGCATTCCGGGAATGCGTTACACACCTGTGGCGCATTCACGGGATGCGTTACACCCTTTAATGGCTTAAAAGGGGTGTAAAGCATCACCGAAATGCGTTACAGGGCTTGTAACGCGTTCCTGTAATGCGTTACAGCCCGTCTGTTGATTTTAAAATTGATTTTCTGGGAGTTTCGTAACTCCGTTTTGGGCGTGCAATATACCGTTGGATTCGTTTTTCCGAGACGGATCTAATGGAGTGATCAATTTTAGTTTATATAAAAGTTTTGAACTGTTTATATTCCATGAAGTGTCTTAAAACTGTTTTTGATCGTTTGAATTGATTTTAAATGCTTCATGTGATACATAGAGATGTATAATGCTTAGTTCTATATGCTAGATGATATAACATGCCTACCTTGATATTTATTCATGTTGATATATGTGATATATGCTTAGTTTATCATGCGATGATAGATTTAGGTGAACTTAAATAAACATAAGGCGTTTGTTAGACAACCTAGTATAGTGAAATTGTTTCATAACCTTAAGAATAATATTATGAATACAATCATGAGATTCTTGTGTTTATAAAACACGTAATTGAATATGAATTTTTGATATGAGAGAAAGGATGATTCTGTCAACAACAGATTTCTATCTGTAAGAAAGGGTTATTAAGTGACGCCTCTTGACAATGCTCCACCCGATCTGGGAATCATCTGATTATTGATTATTGATTTGAAATATTTAATTTAAAAGGAAGAATTTCTTTATAATATGATTATGATTGTAACATAATATAATCCCTCTAAAATTAAATAATATCAAGTAGTAATTGGCCAATAATACAATGGGCTTGTGTCGGTCATAGCCTTCCAACATGATAGAAAGTAGTTCTTATTTTTGAATCATTGTCATTTCGTGCCACATCCGAGGGCTTTGATTTCGAAATAAGAAATACTTGTCTATTACATAGAGATGTGTACATTGAATAAGAATCTAAAGGTTGTTACGTGCCACAGCCGTGGGCCTTTGGGGACTGATTCAATTGTACAGAATGTTGGGTTAGACTTGACTTAGAATATTGAGTTTGTCGTGCCACAGCCGTGACTCAATTATTCAAGAGGCTAAAGTTTGATTAGGGAATAACATTAGATGTAACTGACAAGAGTTGTCTGCCTATTGAACATTACATGGCGTTTCGTGCCACAGCCGAGGTTGTGTGATGGAATGTAGGATCCCTATTCCCACTAGCATTATGAATGCTTAATTTTTCACGTAGGGGGTTGAATAAATTTAGATAAACTAGTGGGAGCCACTTATGAATAAAGACCCGATTCATATAGTATTTTGAAATGAAATCGAATATTTGCTAAGTGTTGTTATATGTTTATCATTTACAGATTTACAATATACATTATGTCTTCTGCACTATCACTCAGGAGCATACTAGATGCTCACAAATTGACTGGTCCTAATTATGCTGACTGGATTCGAAACTTCAGAATTGTTCTCAGGATTGAGAAGATGGAATACGTGATTGACTCACCTAAGCCTACTGAACCTGCTAGTGATGCACATAATGATGAACATGTTGTGTATCGTAAGTGGATAGATGATGCAAATGTTGCTCAATGCATCATGCTAGCTTCCATGAACATTGAGCTACAGAAGCAACATGAGCATATGGATGCTCACACTATCCTCATGCATCTACAAGAGTTGTATGATGTGGCAGGGAGGACAACTCGATATGAGATATCGAAGGAGCTGTTCGGTTGTAGGATATCTGAGGGATCATCTGTGAATGACCATGTACTTAAGATGATCAATTTGATTGAACATCTTGGACAACTTGGTTTTGCCATGGATGGGGAGCTGAGCCAAGACTTGGTCTTGCAATCGCTTCTGAGTTCGTTCTCGCAGTTTGTTGTGAACTTTCACATGAATAAGTTGGATGTCAGCCTGCCTGAACTTCACAACATGTTGAAGACTGCGGAATCGAATTTTCCCCCTAAGAAGAGTTTTGTTCTTCTAATTGGTGAAGGTTCCAATCCTAAGAAAAGGAAGAGGAACTCTTCCAAGAAGAAGAAAGTAGGTGAAGAAAAGCCGGTTCCACCAAAAGCTGAAGACCCCAAGAGCAAAGTTGTTTGCTTTCACTGTAACAAGGTGGGGCACTGGAAGAGGAACTGCAAGGTTTACCTTGCAGAATTGAAGAAGAAGAAGGGTAGTGAGACTACCGTTTCTGATTCAGGTATGTTCATGGTAGAAGTGAATATGTCATTAAATCAAATTTCTACTTGGGTATTAGATACCGCCTGTGGTTCTCAAATATGCAATTTGTTGCAGGGACCAAGGAGAAGTAGGACTCTTGAGGAAGAGGAGGTGATTCTACTGATGGGAAATGGAGCAAGAGTTGCTGCTGAAGATGTAGAATCATTTCATTTACATATGCCTACGGGCAAGACTATTGTTTGAAATAATTGTTATTTTGTTCCCTCGATTGTGAGGAATATTATTCCCATGTTAGACTTGGATGGATTTTCATTTATTATTGAGAATAATGAATGTTCTATTCTTAGAGATAATATTCTTTATGGACGTGGTGCTTTAAATAATGATCTGTATAAATGTGACATAATTTACTTCAGATTGAACAAACTAATAAAAGAAAGGGATGATGAAAATCTCACTTTATAGTGGCATTGCAGTCTCCATTTAGTAGACATGGAGAGAGGGCTGCAAATTTGCTAGGAATGGTACACACAGATGTATGTGGACCAATGTCTACGCAAGCCATGGGTGGATTTTCATACTTCATTACTTTCATGGATAATAGATCTAGATTCGGATATGTGTTTGATGAAACACAAGTCTGAAGCCTTTGAAAAGTTCAAAGAGTATAAGTATGAAGTGGAGAAACAAACCAAACATAGTATTATAATTCTTCGATTAGATCGAGGTGGTGAATATTTGAATGGAGAGTTTCTGGATTATCTCAAAGTAAATGGTATAGTCTCCCAGTGGACTCCTCCAGATTAGTATCTGAAAGGAGATATCGAACTTTGTTTGACATAGTTCGGTCCATGATGAGCTATGCAAATCTTCCAGTATTCCTATGGGGTTATGCATTGGAAACCTCAGCATATTTACTTAATAAGGTGCCTTCCAAAATCTGTTCCTCAAACTTCGTATGAGATATGGAAAGAAAGGAAACCGAGTCTTAAACACGTTAAGATTTGGGGATGTCCAGCTTATGTCAAGAAAGTTGACCCAGATAAGATGGAATATCGATCCGTAAAATGTAGTTTTGTGGGATATCCTAAAGAGACTTTAGGGTATTACTTTTACACCGATCATCGGGTGTTTGTCTCCAGACATGCTACCTTCTTGGAAAAGGAGTTTATCCTTGAAGGAAACAGTGGGAGCAAAATTGAACTTGATGAAGTTCAAGAAGCACCAACTACTACAGATCGAGTGGAAACACCTGTTCTGACTGAACAACCTTTTGTGGAACAGCCCATTCATAGGTCAGGGAGAGTGTCTCGCCAACCTGAGAGGTAATATGGCCTTGTCATTGAGAATGACAATGAGTTGTCGATCATTGATGATGACGACCCTGTGACCTATAATGAGGCTATGAGTAGTGTTGACTCAGAGAAATGGCATAGTGCCATGAAATCCGGAATAGAATCTATGTATACGGTATATGAAAGAATGATTGAAGCAGATGGCCAGGTGGAGACCTATAAGGCCAGGCTTGTGGCAAAAGGATTCAAACAAAGGCAATGGATTGACTTTGATGAAACCTTTTACCTGTAGCCCTGTTAAAATCAGTTCGGATTTTGCTTGCGATTGCTGCTTACTACGACTATGAGATATGGCATATAGCCAGATGGTTTTCTTTCCAAGGGAAATGAAAGCCTAGTGTGTAAGCTACTGCGAACCATATATGGTTTAAAGCAAGCTTCTCGCAGATGGAACATTCGTTTTGATGAGACAATCAAAGAGTTTGATTTTATCAAAAACGTAGATGAACCATGCGTCTATAAAAGGGTTAGTGGGAGCGCGGTAACATTTCTTGTATTGTATTGAAATAGAGTTGACACACATAACAACATAGCAGACCCACTCACAAAGCTACTTTCTGAAAGTCACTTTGATCGTCATAAAGACAAGATGGGTATTAGATACCAGAGTGATTGGCTTTAGTACAAGTGGGAGATTGAAAGGAATATGTCCTAAGTCCAATCATGTATTAGGATTTAGGAATAACTTTTATGTAATCTGTTTTGATTTCATTGATATTAATAAAGACTTGTTTTATTTTTATTACGGGCTTTATCTATTTAAGTGTTTAAATAAGATATACCATAGTTTAGAGTAAAGCTTTTTATGGATTATGATGAGATCATAATAGTGAGACCTAAAAAGATGATAACTCTAAACTTAAATAGTTCCTGGTCATAGGATTACTAACTGGTAATTAATAATCCGCAAAGATCGGTACATACTATGCTTGCTTCATTATGAAGGATGTCTGTTCTCATAGACATTTGTGTGGTGACACTATAGCTAGTATGTAGGTGCTTATTATAGAATAAGTTCACTGAACATGACTCGCACGGCTGAACAACTGATGGAGTTCACTCACGTGTCAGCAGTTGTTCACATAGTGATAGTTGTACAAGTATCCTTAGACTTGAGGTCATCATAGTCATCTTGTGTACACTGAACTATGCTTTGGTTTAGTTCTTAGTCTCCAGGGACAATTATTAGGGCTCTTCTGGGTATAGGAATTTGTACACGAAGATAGTGTATGATCAATAAAGGATCTACCCCTTCCAGTGAAGGAAGCGAATGTTCAAGGCTGATCCACTTATGCTAGTTCAGAAATCTCTGGCCAGAGTGAATGAAATTAGAAAGGAGTTTCTAATTTGCATAGAACTACGCATAGTAAATGGTAAGCAAGTGATTGAATTAGATAGACTTGACACGAGATCCATGCCTTGTATTTAATCGGAACATTGTAGGATAGAAGGAGTTTATTGTACGGTAGCTATTCACTGAATAGGTTCTTGGTATTCTAAGCAGTGAATTCATATTATCCGGATAGTCGCGATATGCTGAGAAGTATCCCTCACGATGTAGAATAAATGTGATTAATTAATTAATCATATTTAATAAATTAGAGAATTTATATAAATAATGATAAAATAGTTTTATTATTATTTATTTCTACTACCGGCTTAATATTGAACTTACAGGGTCACACCATAAAAAGAGAATGATTTAATGGTGGAGGAATTAATTAATAATGGCTAAATAATTATTTATTTGTGAAATAAATAATTAATTGGCAAATTTGATAATTGATTAAATGAGATTTAATTGATTATAAATTAATTAAGAAAAATTCTTAATATTATTAATTAAGGATTTAATTTTTGGGAAATTAAATCAAGAGAGAGAATTATTTCTAAAGTGTTTAGAAAAAGAATTAATGATTAAAAGGTGTTTTAATTATTAATGAGAATAATAAATGGGATAATAATAATAATATTTATGGGAAAATTTCAGCTGAAAATTTTGCCTATAAATACACTATTATAGACCCTAATTTTATTCGAACCCCATCGAAACCCGAAAACCCAAAAAGTTTGGAAAACCCAATTCTCTCCACTTCCTTCCTCCTCCTTAACATCGTTTTCTTGGTGGATACCGGTGGAGTGCTTCACACTTGAGGAGCAATTGCTAAGGATCTCTGATCGTTGTCTCCGAATTATTTTAAAAGGTTAGATTCGATCCCTCGAATTTTTATTCACGATTTATATGCTTTTATTTGGATTTTATATGTGTAAAAGTGTTTTGCCATGCCCCCGCTGCGTTTAAAATCCAACAGGGCGTGCTCACGTCCGACCACATTGTGTACCCGGCCGGGCAATCCACAAAGGAGGCGGCTTCGGACCTATGCCACGGACTCCAGCTTCCAGTCGATCTTCCGACCTTCGCTTCGGTCTCTTCTACCGAGGCCTGTACGGAGCTTCTGTCCTTCCTGTCCCTGGTACGTATTTTAATTTCTCTCCTTTTTATTTTTCGCCCGTCTTTTTCTCTTCGACACCTTTTAGTAATGTTTTTTGTCTTGTCTTTTTGCAAGCTCCTCCTTGGGCCGCAGCCGTGGAGGATAAAGTTGAGGACATGGAGACTCGGATGGCCGAGGTGAAGGAGTTGGAGAGGAGGGCCACGACGGCCGAGGAGGAACTCGTAAGGGCGAAAGCCCAGAACGAGGTCGAGGCCACTGCGCTGAAGGAGGACAGATCCCAACTGGAGAATGAATTGGAGAAGGCGAACCAGAGAATCTCCCATCGGAACGTCCAGCTGAAGAGGTCCTGAAAGGAGCTTCGGAAGAAGCAGAAGCAGCTGGACCGGACGGAGGAGCGTTGCTTCCAGTTCGGCGCTGACTATGTCCTGGAGAAGGCTCATGGCCTGAACTGGGATTATAAGCAGTTGCTGGATGATAGCCTGGAGGATCCTATCGGTAGGCCAGCAGTCGAAGTCCCTCATGTCTGCTCCGGCGAAGACGAAGAGCTCTCGGATGAAGACCCTTATGCCTAAGCCTTCAGCACTGAGGTGCTTGACATGACGGAAGATGATCTTGTTGTGAAGTTTGCCGTTGGTGTTTCCATGGTCATACCCAACTCTTGCAGCGACATTCTTCGTTCATCTTTTTTACTTGTATTTTTATTTTTTTTAATCGGTACTCCTGCTTTTTGTAATTGGTACTCCTGCCTTCGAGCTTTTGTAATTTAACTAGCCTTTGGGCTTTTATATTTTAATGCATCTTTCATCTTTCGTTAGCACTGTCTTATTTACTGCTTTTAATAGTTGTATCTTCGGCTTCATCCGCCTTAACAATTAAAACGAATCGCCTCTTCAGCATTATTGATGCCTTAACGATTTTAATGAAATGAATTGTATCTTCGGCTTTATTCGCTTTAACAACTTTAATGAATCGTTTCTTCGGCATCATTTTTAATAAAATGAATCGTATCTTCGGCTTATTCATTCGCCTTAACGATCTTTTTTAATAAAATGAATTGTATCTTTGGCTTCATCCGCCTTAACAATTTTAACAATTTTTAAAAAATGAATCGTATCTTCGGCTTATTCATTCGCCTTAACGATCTTAATGAATTTTATCTTTGGCTTTATCCGCCTTAACAATTTTAATAATTTTAATAAAATGAATCGTATCTTCGGCTTATTCATTCGCCTTGACGATCTTAATGAATTGTATCTTCGGCTTTATCTGCCTTAACAATTTTAACAATTTTAATAAAATGAATCGTATCTTCGGCTTATTCATTCGCCTTAACGATCTTGATGAACTGCTGCCTTACTACCCCTACGGCCCCAAGGGTTAATGGCCGAAGGTGACTTCGGGCTGTTAATCCTTTTACTGGATTTAGGCGGAGGAATGGGGATGCTGATCTTTCAGCGATCGCCCCTAGATCAGCATGTCATGGTTCGTTCGTCCAAGAGGAGGTCTTCTTCGGGATCGCCCCTAGACCTGGATTTGGGTCCTTTTTAGAACATATGATTGAGGCGAAGGACCATGTTCTTCTTTTGATTGTCCCGGGACAGGGGTTCCTTCGGCCTTTTTAGTATCAAATGAATGAGGGGAGACGAATGACAGGGCGTTATTCTAGGATTGCCCCTTAAGGTCCTTAATTCGTGTGTACCATGTTTAAATTGAGTCATAATAGTGTAGTGAAGGATGTTCGAATTTTGGGCGATTGCCCCTTACGTCGTGTTCAATTAACAAATTAGACATGGGCGGCGGCCGAGGGGTTTATCTTCTTCGGGATCGCCCTCAGATAATACTTGGCGGCCGCGGCACGTGCAAATAAAGAAATTTGACATGAAATGCATCTTTATTTATAGTCAAATTGTTTACATTCTTCTCATGTAATTCAAATACAAACTTTCAGGAAATTTCTTACTGATAAAATTTTCGAAGGCGACTGGCGTGCCAGGTGTTTTTGATTGTTTCGCCTGACAATGTTTCGAGCTTGTATGTTCCGGGACGAACGACCTCGGTCACCTTATAGGGCCCTTCCCAGTTAGGCTGGAGTTTTCCTTGTTTGGCCGGCATGGATGCAGCCAACTCCCTTAGGACTAGGTCTCCTACTCCGAAGGACCTTTTCTTCATATTGGAGTCATAGTGTTGTGCCGCTTGTAGTAAATATCTCATGTTCCTTTGATGTGCAGCTTCTCTTTCCTCCTCCAGTAAGTCTACGTTCGCCTTCAACCCGAAGCTGTTAGTTTCCACATTCTAGGTCTCGGTTCGGTACGATTCCAAGCCCACTTCGACAGGAACTAGGGCCTCGGTTCCATAGGCCATTCTGAAAGGAGTTTCTCCCGTTGATGTCCTAGGGGTGGTTCGGTAAGCCCATAAGATCCAAGGGAGTTCTTCCGCCCATCTTCCTTTGGACTCGCCCAACCTCTTTTTTATCCCTCGAAATATCACTTTATTTGCCGCTTCGATTGCCCCATTTCCTTGCGGGTGAGCAACTGAGCTAAATTTCTATTCGATCCCGAAATGGTACAGAAACTTGCATAATTTGTTCCCAATAAACTGAGTTCCATTATCTGAGATGCACATTTTCAGAATGCCAAATCAGAGAATGACCTGTTCGAGGAAGAACTTTTTTGCGGCTTCTTCGGTTATGGATGACAGAGGACGGGCTTCGACCCACTTGGTCATGTAGTCGATGGCGATTATGCAGTACTTCGCTTGCTTCGTGCTAGTTGGTAGTATACCGACTATGTCCACGGCCCATACATCGAATGTAATAGGGCTTAATACAGAGGTCATTTCTTCTAGGGGTTGTTTCGGGATAGTGGTGAACAACTGGCACTGTACACACCTTTTTGCATAGTTGTTGGCATCGGCTTTCAGAGTGGGCCAAAAGAATCCCTGTCGGAGAATTTTAAAGGCGAGCGACCGACCAGCCAGGTGTTCACCGCAAATCCCTTCGTGCACTGCCTCCAGAGCTTGTTATTGTTCTTCGTTGTTCAAACATCGCAGAAGGGGTTGACTGACCGACCGACAATACATCCGTCCATTAATTATTGTGTAGTTCGATGCTCTGTATTTAATTTTCAGCGCTTCCTTTCGGTCGGGTGGTAGAATGTCTTTGTCCAGAAAGTTCCTGAGGGGGGTCATCCAGTCGCTCCCCTGGTGGATTTCAAGACATTCTTTCTTCTCAATCGAGGGCGTCTTGGCTTCGGTGAGGTAAATAGAACCAGTTAAGTTCTGTGTCTCGGCCGAAGCTAGCCTGGAAAGGGCGTCTGCCCTAGAATTGTTCTCTCTGCCAATTTGACTTAGTTCAAAGGTTTCAAATGATAAGGAAGCATCACGTACCTTGGAAGCATTGGCTTTCGTTCGGGGATCCCTTTGCTCATATTCCCCCGTGAAGTGCTTTACAACCAGTATGGAGTCACTGAAGGCCCTTAGGTACTTCGCCTCGAGGCTTTGGGCCAGCTTCATCCCTGCGAGGAGGGCCTCATATTCAGCCTCATTATTTGTCAAAGGGAAGTCGAATCTTATGGCTTGGCATATCTCGAATCCTTCGGGGCTGGAGAGGATCAAGCTGACTCCACACTTTTTTCCGGCTACCGACCCATCGATAAAAAGTTTCCACTTCCCTGTGATCCGGATTAGTTGTTCATCAGGTGAAAGATCCTTCGGGCCCGAGAATGTGCATTCAACCATGAAGTCGGCCAAATCCTGGGCCTTAATTGTTGTTCGGGGAACGTACTCGATATCAAATTCCCCAAGTTCGATGGACCATGCTACGACTCTTCCAGAGGCTTCTGGCCTAGTCAAAATCTTCTTCAGAGGTTGGCTGGTGACAACTTGGATTGTACGGCCTTGGAAATAATGTCGCAATTTTCGGGAGGTTATAACCAACCTATGTGAATTTTTCGGCGTTGGGGTACCTTGTCTCTGCATCCTTGAGGACATGGGACATGTAGAACACGGGATGCTGATTACCTTCGTAGTTATTCACAAGGATGACCCCCAGAGTTCTGTCGGACACGGATAGATAAAGCTGAAGAGTTTCCTTCGGATCGGGCCTCATCAAGAGTGGTGCCTTTGTCAAATATTCTTTTACTTCTTCGAACGCCTTTTGACATTCGGGCCCCCACTCAAAATTCTTTGACCCTTTAAGCACGGCGAATAAGGGAAGTGCCTTTTCGGCTGACCGGGAAATGAAACGTCAAAGAGCGGCGAGCCGGCCCGTCAATTTCTGGATGTCTCTGATGCATTTGGGAGGCTCCATATTAATAACTGCTTTGATCTTCTCTGGGTTCGCCTCTATTCCCCGGGCGCTGACCATGTACCCGAGAAACTTTCCACTAGAGACTCCGAAGGTGCATTTATTCAGATTGATCCTCATGTTGTTCTTTCGGAGCATTTCGAAGCATTCTTTTAGGTCTTCGGCATGGTCTTGGAATAGTGATTTTACTATCATATCATCCACATATGCTTTCATGTTCCTTCCAATCTGCTCTTTAAAGACCTTGTTCACCATTCGCTGGAATGTGGCTCCAGTGTTCTTCAATCCGAAGGGCATTTTAATATAAGCATAAGTCCCCTTCGGAGTTATGAATGCTGTCTTGGGCACATCCCTGTCATTCATTGAAATTTGATGATAACCAGAAAAAACGTCCAAAAAACTGAGTACCTCATATCCTGCCGTTGCGTCTATCAATTGGTCGATGTTAGGCAAGGGATAATGATCTTTCGGACATGCTTTGTTGAGGTCCGTATAATCCACGCACATCCTCCATTTCCCATTTGACTTCTTGACAACCACCGCGTTGGCTAACCAGTCGGGATACTCAATTTCCTCGATAAATTTGGCTTCTAACAATTTTTCCACTTCGGCTTCTATTACCTTCTGTCGTTCGACTGCAAATGTCCTCTTCCTTTGCTTTACCGGCTTGGCCTCGAGCTGCACATTCAAGCAGTGCGTTGCCGTCTTGGGATCCAATCCGGGCATGTTTTTCGGCCCTCAGGCGAACACATCATGGTATTGCCGAATGACATCTATTACCTTTGCCTTCAGATCCGCCCCCATGCTTTTTCCAATTTGAACCATCTTTCCCGAATGGCCCGCATACAATTCCACTTCTTCGGTCTCTGCTGCGGGTTCGACAATTGGGCTCGAGAGATCGGCCCCAAACTTTTCCAACTCGATGTTCAATGTTTCCCTGCTTCCGCTGGGTTCGGACTCTGCCCGCTTCCTCTTCCCGGTTCCATCTGGTCCTTCATATTCCTGATCCCTCTCAAGGTCTTCGAGCATTATGATTCGGGCGGTTTTCTGATCGCCTCTCATTTCTTCTACCCCTTTCTCAGTGGGGAACTTAAGTTTAAGGTGAGGTATAGACTCCACTGCTTCAAAGGTCGATAAGAAGGGCCTGCCGAATATGGTATTGTACGGGCTTTCGATCCGAACTACATAGAACTTCACCAGCATTTCAACGGTATATGGCAACTTGCCAAGGAGGACTGGTAGAGTAATCGTGCCTTCGAACTGAATGGGATGCCCTCCGATGGCATAAAGGGGAGCCTCGTTGCAGGGCTCTAGTTGCTCTCCAGCCAAGTTCATCTTGCAGTAGGTTTTGTGGAACAGTATGTTGGCCGAACTGCCTGTATACACCATTACTTTCCATATTTTATTCTGCCTAATGATAGGATTGATGATTAGAGGATCCTCGTGCGGGCGAATGACATCCTCGTAGTCTTCGGTGCTGAAGGTCATGAGCATATGGGGCTTGGCTTGTCCGAACTGATACAAGTTGTACACCTGCCGGGCATACTTCTTTTTTGCTGTCTTACTATCCTTATCCAGGATGCTCCCCCCAGATATAGTTTTTACTTCGCCCCTTACCCTGTCCCTTTGCTCTGGCTCATCGGCCTCTATTTCCTCCTCTGGGTTTTCCTTCGGGCCCAACCTATCTCTCAGATCTCAGACGAATTGATTAAGCTCGCCGTCTTTGATCATGCGCTCAATGAGCTTTTTGAGATGATAGCCCTCATCGGTGTTATGCCCCTTATCCCTGTGATAGTCGCAGTACTTATCGGGGTTTTTCTTGTGGTTCGGGACCTTCATCTTGGCGGGGCGAACGAACCATGGCTTGCCCTTTATTTCATGGAGAATCTTGGAGATCGGCGCGTTCAAAGGAGTGAACACGGCCGAATCTCTATCTCGACGACGTTCGGCCCCACGATCTGCTTCTTTCCTTCCTTCTTTCTTGCTATCCCTCTGGTCAAATCCTGATCTTGAGCCCTCATATCTGTCGGCTCGCTTTGATCGGTCATCCCTCCTTGACTCTTTATACCCCTCAATACTTTCCATCTTTCGGCGAATATTCTCGCCTCTTACATATATATCGTTCAGGGATTTTGGGGGAAAATCGTAAAGAGATGAGCGAAGCTTTTTATCTTTATAGGGGTCTAGCCCCGCCGTTAAGAAGCCCATTGCTGTTGGATCCCAATGTGTTTGTAGAAGGGGGGGTTGAATACAAACAGTACCAAATAATCGAATAAATGCGGAATAAAAAAAATGTGAAACAAAATTCAAGTTAAATAAAAATATTATTAAACTTGAAAGATGTTACAACAACTGTATCGATTACAAGGTATTAATCTCAAATCAATTATCACAAATCTAGAATAAATTCGACATGAACTTTTTCTATTTTTGCAATAATTAGAATCAAATACTAAACGCGATTTGAGATTAAGTTCTAGGGATTTTGATCCGCTAGATTGTTACACAAGAACAAGATAAATAATTCTAGTGGTTGAATTTAACATTAACAAACTAGAATTTAATCTTGATGATTTGCAGATGAAGAATGAAATGTTTCAAGGCGGCTGCTTTCTTTTTGTTCTTGGATGTTTTCTATATGTTTTTTTTAATGACTTGGTCTTCTGCTGCTTTTATCAAACAGCCGAATGGAAAATTGATCTGGTATGACAATCATTTGCTCAGTAAGACTTTCGGTGTGACAATCTTTAGAGCTAGCAAGACAATCAAAATGAACTAGCAAGACTTTCAGTATGACTATTGATTGTCATACCGATAGTCATATTAATTCAAATGAATTGTCTTGCTGAATTAATAAGTGATTTTAATCTAAATAATAATTCTATCAAGACACTCAACTGAATTAGCATGACTTTCGGTATGACTATCAATTGTCATACCGATTGTCATACTAGTACAATCAGTTGTCTTTTTAGAATTAAAACAGATTTTAACCAAATAAGAATTCTGAAAATCTTAATATTAATTCTGGATTAATTAATCAATTAATTCAATTAATCAATAAATTAATCTTTGCAGATATAATTTATTTTCTTAATTAAATTATATGACTTAATTAATTAATAGAAAATTAATACTAACCCTGAGCAACATCCATTCTTCTGACAATCTTCTGAAAATCACTGAGAATTATGAATCAATTCCACCACTTCAATGTTGACACTCGATGTACTGTCTGGTTCATGAGTGACTAACTTCCGTGACGTTTCTTCATGTATTGACTTTGACACTTTGATTTTCTTCAGATTAAATCCTTGTAATTAATGATACTCTGACGAGATCTCTGTCACTTGATTAAATCCACGATCTTGATTTATATCACTGAGGCATGATCAACTTCTTGAACTTCTTCCAGTGAATTAACTCCTCAAGTCTGTAGATGAACCTTGTTTCTGAATCCTTTGACAGATATTACTTTGCGAGATCTCTCTGACGGTAGATCCACTATTTACTTATTACATTCTTATTTGAGTTGAGTTGAATCCTCGAATATACAAATAGGCTATGACATATGACTTACAATCTCCCCCTATTTGTTTGTTAGACAATAACACGCAAATACCTAGAGGATAACTCAACTAACAAATAAGAAAAAGATATAAACATACATGCAAAGTAAATAGCAGAAAAGTTCTGGATGAGATTTAACATTTTCCAGATTCCAAGTAGATGTTCCTCTAGACTGAACATATCTTCAAGTAGTTCCATCTTCATTTGTACAACCACATTTCCTGTTGAGAAGCCCATATCTCTCTTGCTTCTCCCCCTATGAGAATCAACTGATTAAAGAAGATCACCTTCGTTTACCACCTCTCCCGTACAATAGGATCCGCAGATAAAAACCAATGGTACTCCCCTAACAGCTTCTTCCCTTACTAGAAAATCACCTTGTGTTTACCACCTCTCCCGTACAATAGGATCCGTAGTTACAAACAACAATAGTGTGGTGTAGTGTACATGTAGGATCTTTTTCTTACTCCCTGCTATTTCTCCCCCTTAGTTGAGGAATCCTCCAAACTATTACTTAAGCTTTTATCTCCCCCTTAAAGAAGGAATGTATGCCGTCGTCTGAAGGAGTTCTCATATTTCACTTGGTTGGAAAAGAAATAACAAGTAGTTTCTCTTTCTTCCTCACTGTGAGTGTGTGATTCTGTTTAGTGTACCTCACATGTGTTTCACTCTTCTCTCCACTCGTGTTTACGCTCATTCTCACAAGTGTATCACTCTTCTCTCATAGCTCCATAATCCAGCTGTACCTGCAAGGAAAATCACCTGAGCCATCCTTAAGGAGGTCACAGGTGGTGCAATGGGAGTTCACAAATCCCCATCCTTGTTAAACTCGTCAGATGAATCTGAGTCATAATTTACAAGTTGCTAGTTTCCCTTTTAGGGTTCCAGATTTGAATTCTGGGAAGGTAAACAATGATCCAACGAATTTAGCATAAAGATCAAAGTTCCCTTCTAATGTCTGTGAAGACATTTCCTTGTGACTTATCAGGTAATATCTGAATCATTGTCAACAAGTTGCCGATCTGCACCTATGTCAGATCCACTATCCGCGGATGCATCCAGGGGATTTAAGCCTGGGGAGGTAGACACTGACCACTGACATATGGCTTTTGGATCAGTATCCTCTCCTAACACCTGTAAAGGCAATTGGTCCACTAACGAACCTTGAACAATCGAATCTGACCTTAAAATGGTCGAAACTCTTGTTTCCGTCAACTCATCCTTTGTGTGTGTAACCTCTCCTTGTGCATCAAGAATTGATTATGTTTGAAGTGGTGACACTACATCGGATACCTTGGCCGACAGGCAAAATTCAATAGATGCACCCTGTTGAGAGAATGAATCTAGTAACTGTTTTTGTGCCTTTTCAGCCATTACATCTTTTTGAGAAGATGTATGGGGGCTAGCAGTTGTCTCGGTTTAAATACTACTCATCTATGTAGGAGACAGAGCTACTGGGTTGACTACAGAACCTTCCTTATGTGGTGCACTAGGCACTATCTCCCTCACTCTCATTCATACTACATTTAGTGGTAAGAGAGTGTTGGTTGGTTCTGTTTTTGTGTTTGTCTTTACAGTCTGGGATAGACGTTGTGGGTTTTCAACCTCATGACTGTCAATGAAAGAAAGTCATTGGAGACTGAACCTGTAACACAAAATATATGGAAATAGAGAGAAAATGATTTACAATAGTGATTTTAAAAGATTTTACATGAAATAAGAAATCACTAATGTAGAAAGAAGTTTAATTTTGTTTTTCAATGTGAATGAGTTTTTGATAAAACATTGATCACTTAGGGTAAAGTCTAAGTAATTCTCATTCATGTCAAAAGCTTATAAATATCTGCAACATAATGTTAACAACATATCATTGACCGATACTTGTCAAGTACTTTAGATACTAATTGTTATGTTGCATAATGAATATATCACTGCACATATAAAACAATATGATTGTGCCTAGTGATAAGATAGTTATAAATATGACGACTCTACTAGTTCATATAACATTATAACTTCTGTTAGAGTGCCATACCATGTCCTTGATGATTGCTTGAGTAGTACACTAGTTCATACCAACCTGAAGTGAGATTGTGAAGAAGAGATTGCATAGTCCAATAGATCTGCAGCTGCAAAGTCCATGAACTGTGGTGCATTGACTTCCTCTTTTGACTCACCAACCAGGAGTACACTTGTACACATCTTACTAGAGTCCAATTCCAAGTGTAATGTGCATCAGGTGCCTGATATGTCCTTATATTCTCAAGTCTCGTCACTGGTGCTATATGTTAGATACTGCTTCCTGATAATAACCTAGCACAATATACAAAATTACAATGATAACATTCCCAGCTTGCAAACAGCCATATCCCTCAGATAAACCTTTGCTGTTATCTCCAAAGGTAACCAGGGGGCCAGCTTTTTCAACCACATTTGATAGCAGGGCTCTATCTCCGGTCATATGTCTTGATGATCCACTGTCAAGAATCCATACTACCGGTTACACCTGTTTAATGCCCTGCACTACAAATGGATTAGACCTTCTTCGGAACCCAAACTTGGTTGGGCCCGGCATACTTGTAGAACTGTCCTTTATCAGACAAAACAACATTTTTAATATTAATTGTCTCAACTTTCTCAATGACTGAACATTTGACCTTGTAAACAGCCTTAACAAATTTCTGTTTAAGCTTAGGCACAAATGTCTCCTTTCTAGCCTTAGAAGGACTAGCAGTCTTAGACCTATCATGTTTCTTGTTATTCACATGCTGACGAGGAGTAGTCTTATCATTAGACACATGCTTACCATTAAAATAAGCATACATCATATTAAAAGCACAAGACATATAATTAGAAACACCACATGCTTTATGAGAGTGATTAACAGCAGGTAATTTATGCATGGTAGACATGGCATTTTTGTTATCCAACTCATGTGTGTCTAAGTTAGTCTCAGTTGCTTTCACAACTTTGACTGGAACTTTTGACTCACTTGACTTGGAAACAATCTTCTCATTAGCATGATCCTCAGCACGTATTTCTTATTGAATAACAGAAGAGGTCGCATCAAATGGTTCAGCAATTGATGCTTTATAGAGGGGTTCATCAACACCCTTAAGCACATGTGGTACTTCCCTCCCTTTAGCACAGACATGAGGAGAGAAGTTTATGCCTAATTCTCCAATAACAACATTGTAATCATAACCTATTACAGATGTTTGATTAACAGCTTGCTTACTGTAGAACTCTTTAGCCTTCGAACAAGAATTGAAGTAGGCTCTAACCTTAGTCTCAAGACCGGTGATCTTGTCTTTGAGAATAGTTTCGAGTTTTCTATAACAGTCAACTCTATTCTCTATAAAAGATACCTGTTCTTTTAATTTGTCTTGATTAATGTGCACAAGTCTTAATTCATTGACCTCTTTCACAAGGTCTGTGATCTGTAAACTTAACAGTTCATTATCACGACGTGCACAATCTAAGTTACCTCTTAGATGATAAACCATTTCAGCATCAGAAAGTTTTACCTCTATTCTTGACGATGAAGCTTTTCCATCAATGGCCATAAGAGCAAGATTTCCTTCTTCTTCATCTTCACTGTCAGTATCATCCCAGCTTCTTCCCTTTGCCAGATAAGCCCTTTCAGAGTTCTTTCTTACTTGCTTTGGCTTCCTACATTCTGTGGCAAAGTGTCCCAACTCATTGCAGTTATAGCATCTAATGGTGCTCCGATCAACCATCCCTGTTTTGTATCCACCACTGCTGGTGTTAGAGGATGAAGATCCACCTTTCTGGAATTTGTTGTAGTTGGACTTGTACTTAAACTTGGGATTCTTCTTGAATCTGACATGAGAGAATCTCTTGACAATTTGGGCCATTGATTCGTCTTCCAATTGCTCCAGCTCTTCCAAGGAATAAAAATCATCACTTGATTGATTTGTAGTAGGAGGATCATATTCTGCTACTAACTCATTTTCCTCACCCTTGGAAAACTGTACCATTCTTTCTAACTGTTGAGATTGTTGTTGTTGTTGACCTTCAGCTACAAGTGCATTAGATGTGCTGACCCTTCTATCCTTCCCGTAGACTTCCTTCTGTTGAATTTGCTCCAACTCATAAGTTTTTAAAACTCCATAGAGCCTGTCCAAAGAAATCTCACTCAGATCTCTAGCTTCTCTAATGGCAGTGATTCTATGTTCAAGATGAGCTGGCAGTGTTAAAAGGAACTTTTTATTGACCTCCCTAATTGAATAATACTTTCCATTGATGTTCAGGTTGTTGATCAACGCATTGTACCTCTCAAACACTTCAATAATTCCTTCTCCTGGATTTGATTTGAAATGTTCATATTCAGAGGTTAGGATTTCCAACTTGTTCTCCCTAACTTCCTCTGTGCCTTCATTAATTACCTCAATAGTTTCCCACATGTGTTTAGAATTTTTACAGTTCATCACATGTCTGTTCATCAAGGGATCAAGGGAATCAATTAATATTAATTGAAGGCTGGCATCCAAGGAGGCTTCTTCTTTCTCAGCAGGAGTAAAATCTTCAGGCTCTTTTGGATAGGTTCTAGCTTCAGTAGTCACCACACCATCTATTATTACCTCCAGTTCAATAACTATCGGAGTTTTTATACCCTTCTTTAACAAGTTTGAATATTTGGGATTTGCAACTTGTAAAAATAATAGCATCTTCTTCTTCCACATGATATAATTCTCTTTATCAAATTGTGGAATTTTAACGGTTCCAACTTTATGTGAAGTCATTATGAATTTTTGAATAAATAAAAATTCAAGGAGTTGAAAAAATCACAAAAGTCTAGGATCTTGATTTGTTCGTTAATCAGAAGGCTCTGATACCAATTGTTGGGTCCCAATGTGTTTGTAGAAGGGGAGGTTGAATACAAACAGTACCAAATAATCGAATAAATGCGGAATAAAAAAAATGTGAAACAAAATTCAAGTTAAATAAAAATATTATTAAACTTGAAAGGTGTTACAACAACTGTATCGATTACAAGGTATTAATCTCAAATCAATTATCATAAATCTAGAATAAATTCGACATGAACTTTTTCTATTTTTGCAATAATTAGAATCAAATGCTAAACGCGATTTGAGATTAAGTTCTAGGGATTTTGATCCGCTAGATTGTTACACAAGAACAAGATAAATAATTCTAGTGGTTGAATTTAACATTAACAAACTAGAATTTAATCTTGATGATTTGCAGATGAAGAATGAAATGTTTCAAGGCGGCTGCTTTCTTTTTGTTCTTGGATGTTTTCTATATGTTTTTTTAATGACTTGGTCTTCTGCTGCTTTTATCAAACAGCCGAATGGAAAATTGATCTGGTATGACAATCCTTTGCTCAGTAAGACTTTCGGTGTGACAATCTTTAGAGCTAGCAAGACAATCAAAATGAACTAGCAAGACTTTCAGTATGACTATTGATTGTCATACCGATAGTCATATTAATTCAAATGAATTGTCTTGCTGAATTAATAAGTGATTTTAATCTAAATAATAATTCTATCAAGACACTCAACTGAATTAGCATGACTTTCGGTATGACTATCAATTGTCATACCGATTGTCATACTAGTACAATCAGTTGTCTTTTTAGAATTAAAACAGATTTTAACCAAATAAGAATTCTGAAAACCTTAATATTAATTCTGAATTAATTAATCAATTAATTCAATTAATCAATAAATTAATCTTTGCAGATATAATTTATTTTCTTAATTAAATTATATGACTTAATTAATTAATAGAAAATTAATACTAACCCTGAGCAACATCCATTCTTCTGACAATCTTCTGAAAATCACTGAGAATTATGAATCAATTCCACCACTTCAATGTTGACACTCGATGTACTGTCTGGTTCATGAGTGACTAACTTCCGTGATGTTTCTTCATGTATTGACTTTGACACTTTGATTTTCTTCAGATTAAATCCTTGTAATTAATGATACTCTGACGAGATCTCTGTCACTTGATTAAATCCACGATCTTGATTTATATCACTGAGGCATGATCAACTTCTTGAACTTCTTCCAGTGAATTAACTCCTCAAGTCTGTAGATGAACCTTGTTTCTGAATCCTTTGACAGATATTACTTTGCGAGATCTCTCTGACGGTAGATCCACTATTTACTTATTACATTCTTATTTGAGTTGAGTTGAATCCTCGAATATACAAATAGGCTATGACATATGACTTACAATTGCTTTGATCTTGTCCTGGTTAGTGACCATCCCCGCTTCTTCCTTGAACCGAGCGAGATAATCCCACAGCTCTTCATTCTCCCTCTGTCAGCAGTGGACCAGGGCTTCAGTATCCTTCGCCTTTCGACATAGGTGCGAGTAATACTTCAAGAACTTCCTCTTCAACTGCTCGTATGACCCGATGGACCGAGGTTTTAGGGACTTGTACCACATCGAAGCAGACCCTTTGAGATAAGTCTTGAACATTTTGCACAACATAATATCATTGTGGCCCATCCCAACCATCAGGAGTTCATACTTTTCACAGTGGTCCTCGGGGTCTCCTTTCCCGTTGAACTCGCTCATCTTAGGGAATTGTCTCTCCTCGCCCGCAGGGGGTCGATATAGCTCAATCTCTTGTGTCACAACAGGTTCTCGATCGGGCCTTCTATCACCGAACATGGCCTTCTCTAAGCGGTTGAGCCTGAGGCGGGATCCATCGGGCTCCTCATCTGAATCAGAAGAAAAGGGTTGTTTGGTCCTTTTCCTTCGGGGATGCGAATCAGAGTCAGACTCATCTTCTTCATCATACGCCCTACGTTCCCTTCTAAAAGGCATATGGCATAGCCTATTTGTATATTCGAGGATATAACTCAACTCAAATAAGAATGTAATAAGTAAATAGTGGATCTATCGTCAGAGAGATCTCACAAAGTAACATCTGTTAAAGGATTAAGAAACATTATTCATCTACAGACTTGAAGACTTAATTCACTGGAAGAAGCTCAAGAAATTGATCAAGCCTCAGTGATATAAATCAAGATTGTGGATTTAATCAAGTGACAGAGATCTCGTCAGGGTATCAATTAATTACAAGGATTTAATCTGAAGAAAATCAAGAGTATCAAGGTCAAGGCTTGAAGAAACGTCACGGAAGTTAGTCACTCATGAACCAGACAGTACATCGAGTGTCAACATTGAAGTGGTGGAATTGATTCATAATTGACAGTAATTTTCAGAAGATTTTCAGAAGAATGGTTGTTGCTCAAGATTAGTATTAATTTTCTATTAATTAATTAAGTCAAATAATTTAATTAAGAAAATAAATTATATCTGCAAAGATTAATTTATTGATTGATTGAATTAATTGATTAATTGAATTAATTGATTAATTAATTCAGAATTAATATTAAGGATTTTCAGAATTATTATTAGATTAAAATCTATTAATAATTAAGTAAGACAATGTGATTTGAACTACTATGACAATCGGTATGACAATTGATAGTCATATCGAAAGTCTTGCTAGTTCATTCTGATTGTCTTGCTAGCTATTGGGATTGTCTTGCTAGTTCAAGAGGATAGTCTCACCGAAAGTCCTACCAGTTCAAATGGATTGTCATACCAGTTCATTTGATTGTCTTGCCGAAAGTCTTGCTGAGTAAACTGGATTGTTCTGTTTACTTAAACAACAAAAACACAGCAGAAGACATTCATGCAATAATTCAACAGAAAAACACAAGTCAAGAACACAACAGAATACAAAGGCACAACATTTTATTTTTCATCTGCTTTATTCAAGATCAAAATTCTAGATTGAAAAGTTAAATCCAATCCACTAGAATTATTTATCTTGTTCTTGTGTATCAATCTAGCGGATTAAAATCCCTAGAACTTAATCTCAAATCGCATTTAGCATTTGATCTTTTAATTGCAAAAATAGAAAAAGTTCATGTCGAATTTATTCTAGATTTGTAATAATTGATTTGAGATTAATCCCTTGTAACCGATACCGTAGTTGTAACACCTTTCAAGTTTAATAAAAGTTTTATTTAACTTGAATTTTGTTTCACATTTTTATTCCGCATTTTATTCGATTAAACGGTATTGTTTGCATTCAACCCCCCCTTCTACAAACAAATTGGGACCTAACAATTGGTATCAGTGCCTTCTGATTAACGTACAAATCTAGATCCTAGACTTTTGTGTTTCTTTCACTTCTTGAATTTTTTATTCACTCAAAAAATTCATAATGACTACACAAAAAGTTGGAACCGTTAAAATTCCACTTTTCGATAAAGAAAATTATGTTATGTGGAAGAAGAAGATGCTACTGTTTTTACAAGTTGCTAATCCCAAATATTTGCAAGTGTTAAAGAAGGGTCCAAAAATTCCTATGGTTATTGAACCAGAGGTAATAGAAAATAATGTGGTGATCACCAAAGCGAGAACTTATGTGAAAGATCCTGAGGATTTCTCTCCTGTTGAAATAGAAGAAGCCTCCCTGGATGCTAGCCTTCAATTAATTTTAGTAGATTCCCTTAATCCCTTGATGAATAGACATGTGATGAATTGTAAAGATTCCAAACATATCTGGGAAACTATTGAGATTATTAATGAAGGCACAGAGGAAGTTAGGGAGAACAAGCTAGAAATCCTAACCTCTGAGTATGAATACTTTAAATCCAATCCAGGAGAAGGAATCACTGAAGTATTTGAGAGGTACAATGCATTGATCAACAACCTGAACATTAATGGTAAATACTATTCCATCAGGGAGGTCAACAAAAAGTTCCTTTTAACACTGCCAACTCATCTCGAACATAGAATCACTGCCATAAGAGAAGCAAGAGATCTGAGTGAGATTTCTTTGGAAAGGCTCTATGGTGTGTTAAAGACTTATGAGTTGGAGCAGATTCAGCAGAAGGAAGTTTACGGGAAAGGAAGAGTGGTCAGCACGTCTACTGCTCTAGTAGCTGATGAACAACAACAACAACCACAATATCAACAACAATCTCAACAGTCAGAAAGAATGGTACAGTCTTCCAAGGTTGAAGATAATGTGATAGTAGCAGAATTTGATCCTCCTACTACAAATCAATCAGGAGATGATTATTATTCCTTGGAAGAACTGGAGCAATTGGAGGATGAGTCAATGGCCCTGATTGTCAAGAGATTCTCAAATGTCAGATTCAAAAGGAATCCCAAGTTCAAGTACAAGTCCAACTACAACAGATTCCAGAAAGGTGGATCTTCATCCTCTAACACCAGCAGTGGTGGGTATAAAACAGGGATGGTTGATCGAAGCACCATTCGATGCTTCAACTGCAATGAGTTGGGACACTTTGCCACAGAATGCAGGAAGCCAAAACAAGAAAGGAAGAACTCTTACGATTCTAATCAAAAGAATAAATCTGAAAGGACTTACCTGGCAAAGGGAAGAAGCTGGGATGATACTGACAGTGAAGATGAAGAAGTTGGGAATCTTGCTCTCATGGCTAGTGATGCAAACACCTCATCGTCAAGAAAATAGGGCATTAAACAAGTACAACCGGTAGTGTGGATTCTTGACAGCGGATCGTCAAGACATATGACCGGAGATAGAGCCCTGCTATCAAATGTGGTTGAGAAAGCTGGCCCAGTGGTTACCTTTGGAGATAACAGCAAAGGTTTAACGGAGGGATATGGCTGTTTGCTAGCTGGAAATGTTATCATTGAAAATGTGTATGTTGTGCAAGGACTTGAACACAATCTGCTTAGCATTAGTCAGTTCTGTGACAACGGCTACAATGTTTTATTCGACAAGCTGAAGTGTCAGATTCTGCACAAGAAAAGTGAAAAACCCTCCTTAATGGGAATCCGGAAAGGAAATTTGTTCGTAGCTGACATGAACTCTGGAAGCAATCCTGAAGTCAATTGCTTCTATGCAAAGGCATCGTCAGATGAGAGTTGGCTATGGCACAAGAGACTTTCTCATCTCAATTTCAAAATAATGAATTCTCTTGTAAAAAGAGAATTGGTAAGAGGTCTGCCTCAGCTGGAATTCTCTCCAGAAGGACTATGTGAGGCTTGCCAGAAAGGAAAGTCAAAGAAAGCAAGTCATAGAGGCACTGACACATCTTCCATAACTGGTGTTCTGCAATTATTGCACATGGATTTATTTGGACCAGTTAATGTCCTTTCGATGTCAAAGAAGTGTTACTGTCTTGTGATAGTTGATGACTATTCCAAGTATACGTGGGTTTTATTTTTTCACTCTAAGGATGAAACACCACAAGTTGTGATTGATCATATCAAGATGATTGAGTTAGATTCTAACGTCCCTGTTAGAGCAATAAGGTCAGATAATGGAACAGAATTCAAGAATTCACTTCTCAATGGATTCTGTACAGACAAAGGGATTACCAGACAATTTTCAGCTCCTAGAACCCCTCGGCAAAATGGAGTGGTAGAAAGGAAGAATCGTACATTGATTGAAGCTGCAAGAACGATGTTAAGTGAATCAGGTCTTCCAATGTACTTTTGGGCTGAAGCTGTCAATACTGCATGTTATACTCAGAATCGAACTCTAATCAACAAAGACTTCATGAAAACTCCTTATGAGATTTTGAATGAACAGAAACCTTCTATCAAATACTTTCATGTATTTGGTGCCAGATGCTTCGTGCTCAAGGATGGAGATGAGCGTCGTGGTAAATTCGAGGCAAAGGCATATGAGGGTATTTTTGTTGGATATGGAAGAAGATCATACAGAGTGTATATCATTGATCAACACAAAGTAACTGAAAGTGTCAATGTTACATTTGATGACACTAAACTCCCTAGTATCCAAACTGAAGATCCTTCTGAGAAACTGAAGTTTGATGATATGTCAGATTCAGAATCAGAACATGGTTAAGAACCTGAGGTTGTTGCTGGTGAAGAACCTGTTAATCATGATGATACTCAAGGTAATAGTGATGGAAACTTTGGAAACAATGGAGATACCACTGCTACTGATGGAGAATCTTCACGTCAACATGGCAACAACTCAGGGGGAGATGCTGAAGGATCATCTAGTAGGACACAACATCCAAATGAGTTTCAAGGCGAATCATCAAGATCAAATCTTCCAAGACAGACTGTCTGGAATAAAGCTCATCCTTTTGAGTTGATTATTGGTGATCCAGATGTTGGAGTCAGAAATAGACGTGCTACTCAAAATGAGTGTTTGTTCTCAGGATTTCTTTCTGAGATAGAACCTAAGAAGATTGAAGAAGCACTAACTGATCCAGATTGGGTGATTGCTATGCAAGATGAACTCAATCAGTTTGAAAGTCAACAAGTCTGGAAACTTGTACCTAGACCTACACACAAGAAAGCTGTTGGTACTAGGTGGGTTTTCAGGAATAAACTAGATGAAGATGGTGTAGCTACAAGAAACAAGGCAAGACTGGTAGCAAAAGGGTATTCTCAAGCTGAAGGCATTGATTATGATGAAACCTATGCTCCAGTGGCTAGACTTGAGGCCATCAGGATATTTCTGGCATTCGCAGCATTCTCAAACTTTAAAGTTTATCAAATGGATGTCAAGAGCGCCTTTCTGAATGGAAAGTTGGATGAAGAGGTATATGTAGAGCAACCTCGTGGTTTTGAAGATCCAGATCATTTGGATTTTGTCTTCTTTCTTTTCAAGGCTATCTATGGGCTCAAACAGTCTCCAAGAAAATGGTATGACACTCTCTCAGAATTTCTTATTGAAAATAGCTTTATTAGAGGTGTCATAGACAAAACTCTCTTTTCTAAAAAACATAAGAATGATACTATATTAGTCCAAGTCTATGTGGATGATATAATATTTGGGTCTACTAATGATAATCTCTGTAAGAGATTTGCTAAGTTAATGCACAGCAAGTTTGAAATGAGCATGATGGGAGAGCTGAAGTTCTTTCTTGGATTACAAGTAAATCAAAGGTTAGATGGAATATTTATTTGTCAATCCAAGTATCTCAAGGAACTCCTCAAAAAGTATAATCTAGAGGATTCTGCATCAGCAAGGACTCTATCAACTACAGCTGTCAAGCTTGGACCATGTGAAAACTCCATTAAGGTAGATGTCACAAGCTACAGAGGTATGATTGGCTCGTTACTCTATCTTACTGCAAGTAGACCAGATATTATGTATGCTACATTCTTATGTGCAAGGTTCCAAGCGGATCCTAGAGATATTCATCTCGTTGCTGTTAAACGAATCTTAAGATATCATAAGGGAACACCAAATCTTGGTATTTGGTACCCTAAAGAATCTGGTTTTAACCTTGTTGGATATACAGATTCAGATTACGCAGGAAGTGTTGTTGATAGGAAAAGCACCTCAGGGAGTTGTCAATTCCTAGGAAGTAGGCTAGTCTCATGGTACAGCAAGAAACAGCAAACAGTTTCCAACTCAACGGCCGAGGCTGAATATATTGCTGCTGGAAGCTGCTGTGCTCAGATCTTGTGGATTAGGAACCAGCTACGAGACTATGGCTCTGTATTAAACAAAATTCCTATTTTATGTGACAATACAAGTGCAATAGCCATCACCAACAACCCTGTGCAGCACTCGAGGACAAAGCACATTGACATCAGGTATCATTTTATTAGAGAGCACGTCATGAATGGTACTGTTGAACTATTTTTTATTCCAACAGAAGAACAAATAGCAGATATTTTCACTAAACCACTTGACGAATCCACATTTACCAGATTAGTTGGTAAATTGGGCATGTTGAATAGTTTTAGTGATTAATTTGGTTAATATTTGAGATCTGTTCTTGAATGAATTTACAAATGAATTTTTCATACATGAAAAATTCATTTGCAAATTTATTTTATCATTTTATCAAATGTCTTGCTTATTTCTATGGAATTTTTATTATCTTATCTTATTTATTTACTCAAATTGTTAATTTTAATGTCTCAGAATATTTTATTTTCTCTAAAAATATTTTTCTATGAATTTAATTTGTTAAAATTCAAAAGAAATCTATTTTTTGACTGAAAATATTATTATCTCTGAAATATTTTAATTATTTTAATTTTGTAAATATTTTCTGAATTTCTACTATTTATATAAGACTTTATTTCAGGTTTCCATATTTTCTGTACATATTTGATTGTCTTTCTACTGAAATGACAATCGGCAAGACAATTAAAATTGTCTTGCTGAAAATCATTTCAGTACTTATATATATACACATATATACATATTAATTTTGTTTGTAAATGTTTTATTTCCAGAATGATAATCGGCAAGACAATTGAAATTGTCTTGCTGAAAGTCATTTCAGTATATAATTGTCATTTTAGTGTTTTTCAGTATAGTTTTATACTGGCAAGACAATCGGTATGACTATCAATTGTCTTGCCAGTTATAAACATTATATATATATATTTTTTTTCTTTTATTTTATACTGGTATGACAATCGGTATGACTATCAGATTGTCATACCAGTTATATTTATTTAGTGTTTATTACTTTTATTGCTTTTATTTTTTTTCTTTCTTTTTCTGTTTTTAAGCTGGTATGACAATCGGTATGACAATCCCGGATTGTCATACCAGTTATACTACTTAATCATTTTTGTGGCTGTTTTAATCTTCATCAGTTCATTTTCTTTCAAAATTTCAACAGTCTCCTTCTTTCTCTCTCTCTCTCTCTCTTCGAACAGCTACTCCCAATTCGCCATTTGATCTTCCTTGCTCGAGTTTTTACTCAGCATACAAAAATCATCACTCCTGTGATATATACATACAAGTATATATACAGAAGTGCTGTTGGATTTTTGTTAAAAAAAATCAGTTTCTGTTTGTTGATTTTGGGTATTTTTTATTTTATTTTATTTTTAATTTCTGATTTGTGTCTTTTGGCTTGTCAAATCTGCGTTTGTGAGTTAAGAATTTTAACGAGATACATTTCTGTCTAAATTTTTTGATTATAATTAATTTGATTCGAATTATTAAATTAATTTAATTAATTCGAATTTTCTTAATAGTATTCTTAAAATTCTGAAAGTGTGTGTCTTATTATTATTTTAAATGGCTCTCAATTTCCAAATTGTCGCGCATAATCAGGTTGGTTATTTTAATCCAGAAAAATGTGATGTAGAAAAATTTAAGCCGTGGATTAGATTTTTAAATGACCATTCGATTGTTAGCTCTGCTATTAAATCAAATGTGATTTTAAATGTCGATCTGCTTAGACTGATTTGCACAACCTCTACTGTGGCCGATGATTCAAAATCTTTTTCATTCACCGTGGCAAACACACAGTATGTAGTTGATGAATCAATCATCAATCAGGCGTTAAATTTTCCATTAGACAATTTCTGTAATTTACCCTCTGAAAATGATATCACAAACTTTTTCCATGCTATTCACTATCAGGGGGTGATCAATTTAACCAAACTTTCAAAATCCAATTTGGTGTCTGAATGGGATATTTTCTTCGATACACTTTCTAAAGTGTTTGCCAACTGCACTAAATCCAACTTTCACAACATCACTTCCACTCTGCAGTATATTGGTCTTGCGGTTGTTTTCAATCAAAGGATCAATTTTGGCAAACTACTTTTTCCCATTCTCTTGAGACGTCTCACTACTGCTTTACGTGATCATTCTACAAATCGTAGGGTATCATGTTACTATGCTCGTTTTCTCATGCTTATAGCAGATCATCTTCTCATACCTGAATACAAAGCCCTTTTTGCTAACTCTGCAGTAACCGAACCCCCTCCAGTAAGCAAAAAGATTTACACCCGCCAAGACACAACCTTTAAATTCATGCAAGTTCCAGTACTTGTATCTGCTTTCATGACCACTTATATTCCTTTACCTATTTTCAATCTTCCCGGTCATGAACAGCAACCTCAACCTCCAGTGGTTCAAGCCACCCAGGCTCCTCCAACATCAGATGCTCTTCCTTTACAGGTAGTAATTCCTCACTCTCACTCCATTCCTACTTCTGTTGAAAGACCCCCAGTGGTTGATAGGGCTGACCATGAAGTTGTAGAACCACAGCTTCAATCCCAGGTCATAGAGCCAAACACAGAGTCACATTCTATCTCAACCTCTCCCCCACTTTCTAAAATGTTACCCAGAAGGTTAATAGGAAGTAGTGCATTATTAAATGTGAGTGAACCCTCAGCTCTGCCTCCTCCAAAGAAAAGAAGAACTTATACTGAGGCATCTGAAAGCCCATCTTTGTCCTCCCAACAGGACATGGACTTTGAAATGGCCAATGAACAGTTACTAGAGATATTCTCTCAACAGGATGAATCTATTGAAATTCGCCATAGGGCCATGGCATCTTGTACTGAGTCAAGCACAATTCCATTACTCACAATGGAACCATACATACCCACAGATGATACTCAGGACACAGAGCGAGGAGTGCATATAGAGTCTGTTACAGTGCCTGCCATAGTTATGGCAGAAGAGCAGTCACATGCTTCTGAGGGAAAATCTGACTCTCAGCCACCCTTAATAGAGTCATTTTCTCCCCTCCCAGATCAAACACCTCTGGCTCCCTCACGGGATTCTCCACTCACAGATTTATCTGGAGAAAGTGGAGGGCAACTCGGTCAATCTATCCCTGAAGCAATTCAGACATCTATTTCACATGAAATGATAGGTTTGACTGAGGATCGGGACTCGCGAATTCCCATTGCACCACCACTGACCTCTCTTGAAGAGGCTAGGGTGATTTTAACTGCAGGTACAGAAGAACAGCAACATGAAGACTCCTCACGAGCAATTATATTGAGAGAAACACAAGCACGTGAGGTGAGTGAACCAAACATGAGTGAAATTCAGGTGAGAGCACACACAGACACTGATACTGTAAACCTGTTAGCTCAAATTGTTGCTCTAAAAGAAGAACTTGCTAAAAGCCAAGCTGAAGCTCAAGTATTCAAAGCACAAGTGGTTGAACGGTCTTCTTCTTCCACCTCTGTCAACAATCAGCTGGCACTCATAAGGAATGATATCTCAGATCTCAAGAACACTGTCACACCAAAGCTCAATTCCATTCAGGAAACTCCAACTTTATCAGCTGATGACATTTCTGACTTCTGCTCTCTACATACAAGGATGACTTCTCTTGAAGATTTGGTTGAAATGAATCATTCACTGGATTCCTCTAGATTTCTGAAGATAGAGATAGGTATGGAACATCTGAATGAAGGGATGAAGCACCTGTACTACATGATCAAAAATTTTCACTGTCCCAATGAAGAACAAAGGACTTTCTTTGAAGGGCCTTCTGGTGGAGGCTCAGGCTCGGGAGGTGATGGAGGTCATGGAGGATCTAAGGGAAAGTCAGTAGAGGATCCCTCAACTAAGGGGGAGAAGAAAGGGAGTAGTGGAAAGGGGAAAGAAAAAGATACCTCTGCTGGGGACAAAGGAAAGGCTGATGATGCCTATTACAGTGGAGAACAGGATGACTTTGATATTTTTGACATTCCCACTGAACCAGTCTTGGAAGATAAAGATGGTTTATTTGAAGCTGAAGAGGAAAGTGATTTTGGAGAATGGGAAGAGGAAGCTACAGTGGATCCTATCTTTGAGAAAGAGTTTCAGCAGCAGTCAGAGATGAAAAGAAAAGAAGCTGAACTCAAAAAGGTCTCCCAGATCATTGACATGAGGAAAGACATACAAAGAACATAAACTCTTCAAAAGCAACGTCTTCATGATATTAAGGCTCAAGAAAGGAGAAGAGATGTCAGACTGAAGATTGGTGAAAAATGGGATGAAGCTAGGAGAGTACTTGATATGCCTCAGCTGAGCACTAACAATGATAGACAGTTCCTACATCTTCTTGACAAGCTGGAAATCTCAAATCCTAACAATGACATGTACATGAATGCTATCAAGACTGAAGTCTCAAGGATCACAGCTGCTTTTGATAGATCCCTAAATGAGATGAGCATTTTTGTATATTGTCAGAGTGAAGGATCTTTCAAGGTGTCACTTCATCTGTTTGAGAATCGTTCTTTGTCAGAGATTTGGGTTCTTCTCAACAAGGTAAAAAGAAGCTCAGAATTGAATGAAGTTCTTCGAGAAAGGCTTAAAGAGTTTGCCAGCAGGGCTAGTCCTCAAGTGGTTAACAATCCTCATCAGGTGAGATTCTTTAAGTCTGATTGTCTTCAAATCTGTCAGCTAGATGTACAATCTCTTAAAGACTACTCAGCTAAGCATCTGGTCTGGATGGAACATCATTTAAGAACTGTTGGATACTCATCCATGTTGAAGACTCAAGCTGCTGATTTGATTCAAGCTTATTGTGAAAAGAATATTAAAAGGTACAATCAGATCAAGAATAAGCTGAAGTCAGTTGGAGTTCAACCAGTCAGACCAGCAAGCTTCACTTCAGAAAAGGATCGTGTCTTTGACAAAGAGTTGCTTCAAGATTTAGAGGAAGGTGAAGTCAGAAGAGAAGACAACTGAAGTCAATTAGCTCAAAACTCAATGTAATATGATTAGAGCTTTATGAATCAAGATAGTCTAATGTAGTTATATGTTCAGGCTAGAGGAACATCTATCTTGTATTCACTTGTAAATTTCTCTTGGAATCTAGAAAATATTAAATATAATCCAGAACTTTTCTGCTATTTACTTTGCATTACTGTTTATATCTTTTTCTTATTTGTTAGTTGAGTTATCCTCTAGGTATTTGTTGTTATTATCTAACAAGCAAATAGGGGGAGATTGAAAGGCATATGGCATAGCCTATTTGTATATTCGAGGATATAACTCAACTCAAATAAGAATGTAATAAGTAAATAGTGGATCTATCGTCAGAGAGATCTCACAAAGTAACATCTGTCAAAGGGTTAAGAAACATTATTCATCTACAGACTTGAAGACTTAATTCACTGGAAGAAGCTCAAGAAATTGATCAAGCCTCAGTGATATAAATCAAGATTGTGGATTTAATCAAGTGACAAAGATCTCGTCAGGGTATCAATTAATTACAAGGATTTAATCTGAAGAAAATCAAGAGTATCAAGGTCAAGGCTTGAAGAAACGTCACGGAAGTTAGTCACTCATGAACCAGACAGTACATCGAGTGTCAACATTGAAGTGGTGGAATTGATTCATAATTGATAGTAATTTTCAGAAGATTTTCAGAAGAATGGTTGCTGCTCAAGATTAGTATTAATTCTCTATTAATTAATTAAGTCAAATAATTTAATTAAGAAAATAAATTATATCTGCAAAGATTAATTTATTGATTAATTGAATTAATTGATTAATTGAATTAATTGATTAATTAATTCAGAATTAATATTAAGGATTTTCAGAATTATTATTAAATTAAAATCTATTAATAATTCAGTAAGACAATGTGATTTGAACTACTATGACAATCGGTATGACAATTGATAGTCATACCGAAAGTCTTGCTAGTTCATTCTGATTGTCTTGCTAGCTATTGGGATTGTCTTGCTAGTTCAAGAGGATAGTCTCACCGAAAGTCCTACCAGTTCAAATGGATTGTCATATCAGTTCATTTGATTGTCTTGCCGAAAGTCTTGCTGAGTAAACTGGATTGTTCTGTTTACTTAAACAACAAAAACACAGCAGAAGACATCCATGCAATAATTCAACAGAAAAACGCAAGTCAAGAACACAGCAGAAAACAAAGGCACAACATTTTATTTTTCATCTGCTTTATTCAAGATCAAAATTCTAGATTGAAAAGTTAAATCCAATCCACTAGAATTATTTATCTTGTTCTTGTGTATCAATCTAGCAGATTAAAATCCCTAGAACTTAATCTCAAATCGCATTTAGCATTTGATCTTTTAATTGCAAAAATAGAAAAAGTTCATGTTGAATTTATTCTAGATTTGTAATAATTGATTTGAGATTAATCCCTTGTAACCGATACCGTAGTTGTAACACCTTTCAAGTTTAATAAAAGTTTTATTTAACTTGAATTTTGTTTCACATTTTTATTCCGCATTTTATTCGATTAAACGGTATTGTTTGCATTCAACCCCCCCTTCTACAAACAAATTGGTACTTTCACTGGAATCCTTTATGGTACTTTAGACAACGTCTTCATTAACCTATGTCTATCTGTCTTTAAATCTTCAGATTCCTATGCTTCATATACTGTCTATCTTCAATAAATGCCAATACACTGAAATCTTCTGGTAGCACTTATACATTGAATCTTCAACATTTCTGGAACCCTGAAAGTCTTTAACCTTTGTTCTTTACTGAGTCATGATCATATTAATGAAATTCTTTCAGTGACCTGTAAACAGACTTCAGGCCTTCTTCTAATCTTCTGATTCTTTGTGTTTGCTTTGTCTTCATTCTTTCGGATTTCTTGTGTAGACGTAGTATTATTAAGCTGTCATGTTCTAGTGTTGTTATCGTGTTGAGTTATCACGTAACCGTTCATATAGCTATGCAGTCTCACCAACAATCTCCCCCTATTTGATTGTTAAACCTAACAAATAAATTAAATAGAGAGGATAACTCAACTAAGAACTAGAAAAAGTAATGTACCAGGACTTGTAAATAATGCTACTGGTTTTCTAGATCAAATACTGCATTTTCAGATTTCTTGAGTAACTAAAATGAAAGATGCTTGTTCCTCTAGCACTGAACTAATCTTCAAGTAGTTTCATCTTCATTTCCTTGGTTCTTCAAATTTCTGCCAGATAATACTTCTCAGTCTTGAAGTAATCATCAGCAGCTTCTTTTGTACAACCATATTTCCTGTTGAGAAGTGCATATATCTCTTGCTTCTCCCTCTATGAGAATTAATTGCTTAAATGAGATCACCTTCATTTACCGCCTCTCCCGTACAATAGGATCCACATATAAGAACTAATGGTACTCCCCTTTTGGAAAAAAGCTTCTCCCCTTATGAAGAATAGTGATGAACACAACCACTTCTTCTGATTACTAGGAAATCACCTTGTGTTTTACCACCTCTCCCGTATAATAGGATCCGTAGTTACAAACAACAATGGTTTGGTGTAGTGTACATGTGCTTTACCTTTTTCCTCCTTCCTGCCATTTCTCCCCCTAGTTGAGGAATCCTCCAAACTATTACTTAAGCTTTTATCTCCCCCTTAGAGAAGGAATGTATGCCGTTGTCTGAAGAAGTTCTCATATTTCACTTGGTTGGAAAAGAAATAACAAGTCATAGTCTGATCAACCATGTCCCTTTAAATGCTGCAAGAATGACTTCACTGTTGATCATCCTGTTAACCAATAATCCCATGTCCTTATACCTCCCAACTATGAGATCACCAATTGTTATCAATTGTTAGCTCCCAACTTGTTAGATCCCAAAGTATTCTAATCCAATATGTAAATGTTAGGTCCCTAAAAGTTAGGTTCCAATCATAAATAGATTCGAGACCCGACGTATCAAGAACCAGTGTTTAGGGATAGGGAATGGGATATGGTGTTTCTCTTTTTTTCCTCACTGTGAGTGTGTGATTCTGTTTTATGTACCTCATAAGTGTTTCACTCTTCTCTCCACTCGTGTTTACACTCACTCTCACAAGTGTATCACTCCTCTCATAGCTCCAAAATCCAACTGTACCTGCAAGAAAAATCACCTTAGCCATCCATAAGGAGGTCACGAGTGGTGCAATGGGAGTTCGCAAATCCCCATCCTTGTTAGACTCGTCAGATGAATCTAAGTCATAATCTACAAATTGCTAGTTTCCCTTTTAGGGTTCCAGATTTGAACTCTAGGAAGGCAAACAATGATCCAAAGAATTTATCATAAAGATCAAAGTTCCCTTCTAATGTCTGTGAAGACATTTCCTTGTGACTCATCAGGTAATATCTGAATCATTGTCAACAAGTTGCCGATTTGCACCTATGTCAGATCCATTATCCGCAGATGCATCCAGGTTTATTAGTCATGGGGAGGTAGACACTGACCACTGACATGTGGCTATTGGATCAGTGTCCTCTCCTAACACCTGTAAAGGTAATTGGTCCATTAAAGAACTTTGAACAATTAAATCTAACCTTAAAATGGTCAAAACTCTTGTGTCCGTCAATTCATCCTTTGTGTGTGTAACCTTTCCTTGTGCATCAAGAATTGTTTATGTTTGAGGTGGTGACACTACATCGGATACCCTGGCCGACAGGCGAATTTCAATAGACGCACCCTGTTGAGAGGATGAATCTAGTAACTATTTTGTGCCTTTTCAGCCATTACATCTTTTTGAGAAGATGTATGGGAGCTAGCAGTTGTCTCGGTTTAAATACTACTCATCTTTGAAGGAGACAGAGCTACTGGGTTGACTTCAGAACCTTCCTTATGTGGTGCATTAAGGCACTTTCTCGCTCACGCTCATTCATACTTCATTTTAGTGGTAAGAGAGTGTTGGTTGGTTCTGTTTCTGTGTTTCTCTTTACAGTCTGGGATAGAAGTTGTGGGTTTTCAACCTCATGACTATCAAGTAAGAGAAGGCCATTGGAGGCTGAACCTGTATCACAGAACATATGGCAATATAGAGATAAAATGCACTTAAGATCTATAATGAATGAAAATTATGCATTTAATCTTTGAGAGAAATGATGTACAATAGTGATTTCAAATATATTAATGAAATAAACAATCACCAATGTAGAAAGAAGTTTGATTTTACTCTTAAAACTGTTCGAGTGCACAAGTCTATTTTTATGCCTAAAAAGATAAATGATTTGATAAGACACAGACTGATGACCTAGCATTATTAAGAAGAGAAAGAAAGATTTTATCTTTCAATATGAATGAGTTTTTGTAAAAGCATTGATCACTTAGGGTTAAGTCTAAGCAATTATCATTCATGTCAAAAGCTCTATAATCTATCTTTATAAAATTATTACCAACAATATTGTTTATTGATAAATAATCTTAATAAGAATGACTATGCTGCTAATTTCGAGTTATAGTGAATCTTTCAGATATAGGAAAGCATATAAATTCACTAGAACTTAAAATCTCACAATTATCTGCAATAAAATATTAACAATATATCATTGTCTAATACTTGTCAAGTACTTTGGATACCAATAATTATGTTGCATCCTATTTTAAATATTAAAATAAGATATCAATGAATAAAATACCAACTATTTATCAAATAGACATTAGCATTCAATTTCATATTCTATACAATTGTTAACTCCTAACAACTGTAAATCTCAAACAATATTGGTTCGATAAATAAGGCAACATTAACCAACATTGACTTGTTTGCAATCTTAGAAAAATATTCTAAGTTCCATATACTTTGATCCATTGAGTATTACATCTATTATCAAAATGTTTAGGAATTTACAAATAAGTATAAAAATTATTCTAACTTGACAACATATGGTTACTTCTAATAAAACAATCAAACATTTTAACCATAGTTGTACTTAAGAAAAATTTCTACACTTTCTATATTAGTATAAGTGACTGAAAATAAGCATTGATTACTTAGAGGAGTTCTAAGTAATCTCACAAATACTAATACTTCACAATTAGTTCATATTTAAACTCTTAACTAAATATCATTAATGATATAAGTCAAAAATTAGCATACAACTAATCATGCTGCATATTTATTTTAAGTTAGTTTGAATTATGGAGCAAATAACATCATTGAATTGCTTCAATTTCCATAATCCAAACTACCCAAAATTAAAATTAAATAAATAAATACTAAATATCTATGAGGTAGATATTAGCACTTAAATATTTTTATAGTTATCCTTGAATAATCACCAATAGGATATATGACTTATATATATGGTAATCACTCTCTGGATAATTAGTAATTTTAGAAATTCTTTCGAAGCATATAAAATATTGAGATTTTTATACACATGACTTAGAAAATACTTCAACTTTCAATATCAGTGATTTTAGAAATAAGCACTGATTACTTAGAACAAAAATTCTAAATAATATTACTAATACTAAAAGTACCACAATTATTCGTACATGATACAAATAACTATGCTGCATATTATTTTAATATAATTTAAACTATAATACTGATAAGGAATGGAATTGTCTACAGTCATAATTTAAATCAGTAAAAATAGTATTCAAACTTAATGCTATAATTCTTAACTACCACAAATGTATATGACATTGTAATCATGATAATCAAGATAGTAGCACTAAGTATGAGGTACTGGATTACTGATAAATTCACAAGTCCTTTAAATATTGAAGATTTAATACTTGTGAACTTATATGAAGAATTCCTTACAGATGGGATTTCCAACTAATATGCAATGAATGATATCCCACACTTACAAACCAGTCTTGAAAATTAACTTTAACAATTGATTTAATAAATGTTTCTGCAAGTGACTCGTTGACAAAAAAACATGCTCTCTAAAGTAATGATACCTAGTGTGAAGGTGCCTTGTCATAAAGTGTTCCACAGAGTTGTTGGATTTGAAGTTGTTTCTTAGCATAACAAGAAATTAATCTTCTTCCACGAAGTTGACAGCTTCTCGAGATGCTTCTCCCGTCACTTAAGTTGACAGTTTCAGAGATGCTTCTCCTGTCTTTCTTTCAACCTGTGTAATCTATATCTATATAGCCAAACATGTTAAGCACAATATCTTTAGGTACTTTACTCCAAGAGTTGGTAGTCCCTTAAGATATCTAATAATCTTATTAATAGCTATAAGATTGGGTTCCCTAGGATCTACTTAGAATTTTGTACTTTGGCATCTTGAGAACATTACATGTTGTCTATTAGCATTTGAGTAAAAACGTGAGCATATCATACCTCTTTAGCTTGTCATTGTTACTTGAGCTGCACTAATCAAGTTAAGTGGTTCCTGTTGGTAAGTAGTCTTGACATGTTCGGAATCTTCCAAATTTTGCATCTTCAAAAGATCCTTAACTTACTTGTATCACCATCATTCTTTTGGTTTACTTGTGCTCCTAAAAGGATTGTTCTTTTGGCTTGCTTGAGCTCCTAAAAGAATTATTCTAATGGCTTGCTTGAAGTAAACCCAAAAAGAATTGCAACTTTCCAACATGCTCCTCCATACCTACTCTGTAATTAATTAGCAAATAATATTGCAGAAGTCTTTCTTAGTAGACCAACATATAACATTATCATTATATCACTGCATATATAAAGCAATATGTTTGTGCCTAGTGATAAGAGAGATATTAATATGACGACTCTACTAGTTCATATTAAATTGTAACTTTAGTTAGAGTGTCATACCATGTCCTTGACGATTGCTTGAGTAATATACTGGTTCATAGCAACCTGAAGTGAGCTTATGAAGAAGAGATATACATAGTCCAATAGATCTGTAACTGTAAAGTCCATGAACTGTTGTGCATTGACTACTTTCTTTGACTCACCAACCAGGAGTACACTTCTTCACACTTATCAGAGTCCAATTCCAGGTAGAATGTACAACATGTGCTAGATATGTCGTAATATCCTCAAGTCTCGTCACTGGTGCTTTCTGTCAGATATTGCTTCCTGATAGTAACCTAGCATCCAGTTTGGCCTTGTCCCTCATAACAATGCCATTGACATGCAGTTTGACTTCTGGTTATCCTTGTACCAATTATAAAATTGTCACTTGGTTTGGATACCAACTTCCCTACAATCTGCTTGCTGACTAATTGAGTTCATCTTGCTTTACAATCACCCAATCAATTTGGATTTATCAGAGCTTCTGTAACTTTATTAGTTTCTTCATTAGATAGAAAACTAGAGAGATACTCACCTGCTAATCATTACTCCACCATCTGGATCACTTAAGAACTAGACTCTGGGAATAATATTGACATCAAACCCTTTGTCTCAGCAGATATATTCTTGTTGTGTCCTCTGAATTTTCAATGTTGTGTTGTGTCTGACTAGTTGATCCTTCTTTTGCTCCCCCTAAGCTGTTGCTGGGATTTCCAGAAAATCCTTACCCTTGCTGACTGGCTTTATTGAAATAATGAGTTATGTTATACACTGTCATTCCACTGCTTGGATATGAATCATCAATACCATTAATTTCTCCTTTAACAGCTTGGATCATGGAGTTGTTGAACTATGCACTTAGGCTATCTATTACCTTCTGTTGATCAACCACATATGCCCTGTAGGTTGTAGACTCTACTGAGTAGCGAAGAATATCCTCAAAAGTCTTAGCTGCAAATGCCAAGATCTTCAAACAACTGAAAACATTTTATTGTTTGCTTTTGTAGAACATTCTCTCCAAACACTTTCAGGTCATCCAATGTTTGCTTCTGTTGGCCATTAACTCATTAGTGGTCTTCATGTATACATCCCGATCGAGGCTTGATCTTACTTGTTGCAAACTGCGTTGACTGCTTCAGCCCTTTGGTATTTAGAAAGTCTTGATTAGCTTGATATTTCCCTTATAGCTTTAATCAAGTTCTGGTTCTTCCTTTGTACCACTCCATTATGACACAGAGAACTCCCAGTGCTGAATATGTCTCAAAATATTCTTGATACTACAGATATTAATCAGAACTGCTTCTTGAATTCAGTCCCATTATCTGACCACAAGATCATTTCTTTTACAGTTGCTTCTAGCTTGATCTTCTTTGATGTAATCAATCACCATCTATGATGTCTTGTCTTGAGAATGCACGAACAACAACTTTGTTTAATAAGAGTAGTCAACCACCATCACTAAGGTATATATTTGCTTTGATGTGATGTTGTCTTTGATTCCTCTTTCTGACATGCCTCACATTTATCATGTTCTGAATTCCAGATGAGGTAGTCCTCTCACTAACCCCTTTTCAAAAAAGAGTTCCTTGAGTTGATGTTCAAGGGAAAGAGCTTCTAATGCCATAGCTAAACTTTTATCAGATGAAGCTTTACAGTAGAAACTATTGACTTCACCTTTCCTGAGATTTCATTCTAGCCACGAGCATATCCTTTCCTTACTTTAAGAAGAACAAGCTTCTCAACCTTCCTGCTTCAGATGAGACACTAATCCTTCATTGAATTGACATTTTATCCTTTGATGCAGATTTGTCTGATAAAAGGATTTGTTCCTTGATTCTCCGACAAGAAAGATGCTTCAATTGTTATCAGTGATTCCAATGATTAGTTGTTATCAGTGATATCAATTGTTGAGTTCATGATGACATCCATTTTCTGCATAGCTTGTCCCGTAATGAAAACCTTTGTTTTCATCTCCAAAGATTACTGACGGAATAGCTTTTGTTGATCACATTTAATTGTGAGGCTCTTTCTTTGATCATATGCCTTGAGTATGAATTACCAAGAATATACATGAATCAATTGATCAATTATGTCCTACACTCACAAATGGATTAACAGTTCTTGGTACCCAACTTATCAGTTTGGGTCCAGTTGGATTAGAGATTTTACTATAAACAGAGATAGTAACAGCTGCAACCTTATTATGCTAATACTTGTCTTTGACTGACCATTTTCTCCATTTTAATACCCTTGACATATTTGTCTTAGGTTAGGGGATAAATGGTTCCAACCTTACATAAGGAGGACTAGCAGTCTTTGCCCTATTGATCCTAAACATGTTTTCTACAATTGATGCAAATTCTAGGAGATGCATTTATGGTATTGAAATAAGCAAGTATTGTATTAAGTATACATGGCATTCATTCATAAATATTACACATAAGAATTAAGCAAGACATGCATGATATGGAACAAACATAATTAACAAGTAAATCTCTAATTCTATCTAGTCCAATCATGTTGATGTATCTCACTTAGCTATCTCAATCCAAATAAAAACTAATACATCTTAACAAATAATTCATATTAAATGGATAAATCACATTTTAATAGGGTACAAAAAATAAGCATTAACAAAGGTCTTATATGCTGGAAAATATCTATCTCACTAAAGCAATAAATCATGTTCAACAAATATTCAAACACATATATAAGATCATCTAAAGTAACATGCACAAGTTAAACATCAATCCTAGTTACCAGAAAAATAATCTAGTGAACTAGTTCAGCATTATCTATGTGTGATACTATCATGCTTGTGCGAGTGTTAAACATTTAAACTGTTAGATATATTTGAGATGTCATGTCTAATCTGTTATGTTTAGTTTCAGAACTTAATATCAGGACTTACTGGAAATCAGAACTTACTGAAGTCAGAACTTATATCAGAACTTAAGGTCGTCAGGATTTATATCAGGACTTAAGTGTGGGTACTTCAGATAAGGAATGCGGCTGATTTACAGGAACTGGACTAAAATAAAGGAAGATATGCATGAAGAGTTGGACAACTAGAAGACTTGTAGAAGATAATATCTGATTGATATATTTTAGGAGACAGAATTATATTCCATATTAATTAGAAGATATCTTGTAACTGTGTACTATATAAACACAGCTTAGGGTTTACACTATATGTGTTATCATTCACGAGGAAGATTATATATTGTAACTTAGCAGTTCTTAGTGATATTGTTCATCACTTAGAGAGAATAACTATTCTATTGTAACAAAGTTTATTATTGAATATACTTGAAACTGTTACATACTTGTGTTCGAAATCGATTTGATTTTATAAACACTATATTCAACCCCCTTCTATAGTATTGTGTGACCTAACAAGTGGTATCAGAGCTTCTCTGTTGATATACAAACAGTGAGATCCAGTTTACAATCATGTCTGAAGAAACATAAACTCCAACTAAGCCCACCAAAAATCAAGATAGTCAAAACAATCAAACTCACAAACGATATGAGAGTATTAGGGTTCCCATACTGAGAGCATCTGAGTATCCTATATGGAAGGTAAATATGGCTATGTTTCTGGAAGCCACAGATCCAGAATACCTTGATAGAATTAATGATGGACCATATAAGCCTACCAAGCTTTTTGTTGCAGTTGCTGATCAACCATCAAAGATGATACCAAAGGAGAAAGGTGATTACACAGCTAAAGACATCTCATCCATTGCCAAGGATGCAAGGGTAAGGCATCTACTGCATAGTGCAATTGACAATGTCATGTCAAATAGGGTAATTGGATGCAGGACTGCAAAGGAGATATGGGATGCTTTCGAGACAAGATGTCAGGGAACTGATGCAATAAAAAAGAACAGGAAGACTATACTCACTCAAGAGTATGAACACTTTGACTCAAAAGCTGATGAGTCATTAACTGATTTATATGACATGTTTGCCAAACTCTTGAATGATCTATCACTGGTGGATAAGGAATATGATCTTGAAGATTCAAATCTAAAATTCCTTTTAGCTCTTCCTGAAAATTAGGATTTGAAGTCTACTACCATAAGGGACAACTATGACCTTGCTGAAACTACTCTTGATGAAATTTATGGTATGCTCAAGACTCATGAACTTGAGATGGATCAAAGGAGCAAAAGGCATGGAAAAAAGTCAAAGACAGTTGCTCTTAAAGCTGAGGAATCTCCTAAAGTGGTTGTCTCAAAGAGGGGCAAAGGAAAGGCTCTCATCATACAGTCTGATTCAGAGTCATCATATTCTGATGATGATGATTCAGAATCTGAAAATTTATCTGAAGTGGATGTTGATGCAGAGATGATGCAACTGTGTGCTCTTATGGTGAAGGGTATCACAAAGATAGCCAACAAAAAATTCAGAAAGGGCAAGAAGTTTTCCAGGAAAGGTGGAAGTTCTGAAAAGAAAGGGTTCAGAAAGTATGAAGGCAAAGGAGGAAAGTCTGACAGAGGAGACAACTCAAATGTCAAATGCTACAATTATGGTGAAAGAGGCCACATCTCTCTTGACTACAAGAAAGGAAAAAGTGATAAAGGACAGGCACTTATCACAAAGAAGAAAAACTGGTCAGACACTTCAGATTCTGAGGATGAGGTGAACTATGCCTTAATGGCAAATGCTGATAGCAGTTCTGATGTTACTGAATTAAAGGTACCTCAATCAACTCTTGCTTTTCATACTGATGATATTTTTGAGCTAATATTATATCTTAAAACCATGTTCATTAGTTTTAGAGATCAGACTTTAAAAAATGAAAGATTAACATCTGAAAGTCTTGCTCTTAGAAACAGAAATAACTACTTAGAAAAGGAGTTAGTTATGTTCCATCAAACTCAGAAAGAAAGAGATGAGGCTTTGTATGTTAGAGATGAAGTGCTAAAATTGAATAAATCTCTTAAATCTGAACTGGAAAAGGAAAAGGAGATAATCAAAACTTGGACTAACTCTGGAAGAACAACTCAGAAAATCTTAGAAAATGGAAATTGGAAAGAAGGACTAGGTTACCTAGATGATAAAGAAGAAAAGGAAACTGTGTCATCTAAACTAAACTTTACCAAGAAAGCTGAAAAGCCTAAAGTTAATCCTGTCAAATTTGTGTCAAATTCTGATAAGTCAAAATCTGAAAAGATGATAGACTCTAAAATAGAAGTCAAAGAAAAGTTAACTTCTGACAAATTAAAACAGGATAAACCAGCTGAAGTAAACCTAAGTTTAATGACAAAGAAGCAGCTTAAGCATAAGCTGAAAGAGATTAGAAATGTGAACAAGGTAAAGGAAGCTAGAAAAAATAAGAATGGAAAGGAAGGTGTGAATAAAAGCAATAATTATATGCCTGTTCCAAATGCTCCTAGAGAGAAATGCTATAACTATGGAAACTCTAACCATCTTGCTTTTTTTTGCAGGAAAAATAAAGATATAAACTCTTTACCTCCTAAATCAGGAGTTAAGAGTCAGTATGTTAGGTTTAAACCACAAAATCCTTGTTTTCATTGTGGTAGTTTAGGGCATTCTATTTATACTTGTAAGGAATATCATAGTTTGTACTATGATTATTATCAAATAAAACCTTCTTTGAAGAAAGTTAGTGTAATTCCTTCTAGTGTAAATTCTGATGCAAAGTCTGACATAAAGTCTAATAAGAAGCATGTTAGCATAAACTCTGAAACTAAATCCGCTGCAAATGCTAACAAACTTAAAAAGGCCAAAGTATCCAAGCAAGTCTAGGTCCTTAAAACTAACCAATAGTGGTCTTTGTGATTGTAGGGCAACTGGAAAAACATCATAGTTCTGGACAGTGGATGTTCATGACATATGACTGGAAATAAAGCCCTGCTATCAGAATTTGTGGGGAAAGCTGGCCCAGGAGTTTCTTATGGAGATGGAAACATGGGAAAGACTCTGGGATATGGTAATATCAATCTTTGGAATGTCATAATTGAATCAGTAGCTCTTATCTCAGGACTTAAACACAATCTGCTAAGTATGTGTCAAATCTGTGACAGAGGTTATCATGTGGATTTTTTTGAAGAACATTATGAAGTTGTAAGTAATTCTACATGCAAAGTGGTTCTGAAAGGTTACAAACATAGTAACATATATGAAGCCAGACTTTCAACACGTTCTGATGGTTCTGCAATCTGTCTGTTAAGCAGAGCATCAATTGAAGAAAGCTGGAATTGGCACAAGAGACTCCCTCATTTAAATTTCAACAACATAAATGAGCTAGCAAAGAAAGATCTTGTGAGAGGACTTCCAAAATCAATATTTGCTCCTGATGGTCTTTGTGATTCATGTCAAAAGGCAAAACAAAGAATATCTTCATTCAAGAGCAAAACTGAATCCTCAATTCTTAAGCCCTATCATTTACTACATGTTGATATATTTGGTCCAGTCAATGTCATGTCCATTGCAAAGAAGAAATATGCTATGGTTATAGTGGATGAGTTCACAAGATACACTTGGGTGTATTTCTTGCACAAGAAGAATGGAACTGCATCTACTCTAACTGATCATGTCAGACAGCTAGATAAGTTGGTCAAAGATTCTGTTAAAATAATAAGAAGTGATAATGGAACTGAGTTCAAGAATTCAATCATGGAAGAGTTCTTCAAAGTGAAAGGAATAAAGCAGGAATTTTTTGCACCTGGAACTCCACAGCAGAATGGAGTCGTAGAAAGAAAGAACATGACTCTCATTGAAGCTGCACGAACAATGCTTAATGAAGCAAAGCTACCAACCTACCTTTGGGCTGAAGCTGTGCAGACTGCTTGTTTTACACAGAATGCTACACTCATAAACAAGCATGGAAAAACACCATAGGAGAAGGTGAAGAAAAAGTAATCAAATCTGAAATACTTTCATGTATTTGGATGCAAGTGTTTTGTTCTTAAGACTCATCCTGAACAACTGTCAAAATTTGATCTAAAAGCTGATGAAGGAATTTTTGTTGGATATCCACTTTCCACAAAAGCCTTCAGAGTCTACAATTTAAGAACAAGGGTTATCATGGAATCTATCAATTTATCTTTTGATGATAAAAAGATTACTGGACTTGAAGATTTCAATGATCATGATCAGCTGAGATTTGAAAATGAAGATTTATATTCTGATTCTGTAAATTCTGATGACCTAAATCCTGATCCTGTAAGTTCTGACGTGTTAAACTCTGATGTCAGTGAAACTGTGGTAACTACTCCAAAGGAAAATACACCTGTTCAGGGGGAGCAAGCTAATGATCCTACCACATCGCAAGACTCTCAAGAAGCATCAGAACCTGTCAATAGTTCTTCAAGTTCTGATTCATCAAGTTCTGATGAGCCAAACTCTGATAATTCTGGAAACTCCGATTCTTCAATTCCTGAAGAATCCAACTCAAATTCTGAAATTTCAGAGAGCATAATTTCAGGGGGAGCATCAAAAAATGCTGATGGAGACAACATGGATCATGGGGAAGGATCCAGTTCTAGAAATCAACTTCCATCTGCAAGGAAGTGGACTAAAGCACATACACCTGACTTAATAATTGGAGATCCTAAAGCAGGTGTCAGAACTAGAATAGCAACATCAAATGAATGTCTCTATCATTCCTTTCTATCTCAGACTGAACCAAAGAAAGTGGAAGAAGCTCTTCAAGATGCTGATTGGGTGCAAGCAATGCAGGAAGAGTTAAATGAATTTGAAAGAAATAAAGTCTGGACCCTAGTGCCAAGACCAAAGAACAGATCCATTATTGGCACAAAATGGATGTTCAGAAACAAAACTGACAGTGATGGCATAATTACAAGAAACAAAGCAAGGCTGGTTGTTAAAGGTTACTCTCAACATGAGGGTATTGATTATGATGAACATTTGCTCGAGTTGCTAGATTGGAAGCCATAAGAATCTTTTTAGCTTATGTTGCTCACAAGAAGTTTAAAGTCTTTCAAATGGATGTAAAAAGTGTTTTTCTCAATGGGGAATTAGAGGAAGAGGTATATGTTGAACAACCTCCAGGATTTGTAGATCCAAAATTTCCTAATCATGTCTACAGACTTGATAAAGCACTTTATGGCCTTAAGCAAGCTCCAAGAGCATGGTATGAGACTTTAGCTCAATTCCTTCTGGAAAGTGGATTTACCAGAGGTACAATTGATAAAACTCTGTTCTACCTCAACCATGGAAAGGACTTACTTTTGGTACAGGTATATGTTGATGATATCATATTTGGTTCTACAAATGCCAAACTCTGTGAAAGGTTTGCAAAGTTAATGCAGTCAAGATATCAAATGAGTATGATGGGAGAATTTATCTATTTTATGGGACTTCAAGTCAAGCAAAATGAAGAAGGTACTTTCATAAATCAATCCAAGTACACCAGAAATTTACTCAAGAAATTTGGAATGCAAGACTGTTCAACTACATCCACTCCAATGGACACTACAACCAAGTTAGATAAAGATACTGGAGCATCAATAGATATTACTAACTACAGAGGTATGATTGGTTCTTTACTCTATTTAACTGCAAGTAGACCTGATATCATGTATGCTACATATTTTTGTGCAAGATTTCAGGCTGATCCAAGAGAACATCATCTAATAGCTGTGAAAAGAATTTTCAAGTACCTCAAGGGTACAGCTGATCTAGGATTGTGGTATCCTAGGGAATCAGATTTTAAGCTAATAGGTTACTCAGATGCAGATTTTGCAGGATGCAAAATAGAAAGGAAAAGCACTAGTGGAAGCTGCCAATTTCTTGGAGGCAGATTGGTTTCTTGGTTTAGCAAGAAATAGAAATCAATTTCCACATCAACTGCAGAAGCAGAATATATTACTGTATGAAGCTGTTGTGCACAGATTCTTTGGATGAAGAATCAGTTACTGGACTATGGGTTAGAATTTTCTGAAATACCCATTTACTGTGATAATCAAAGTGCTATTGCTATGACAGGTAATCCAGTTCAATATTCAATGACAAAGCACATCAGCATTATATACCATTTCATAAGGGAACATGTGATGGAAGGTACAGTGGAATTGCATTTTGTCCCAACAGATCAATAACTAGCAGATATATTCACAAAACCACTATGTGAAGCTACTTTTACAAGACTGATAAATTAACTTGGAATGGTTTCAGGTTCTTTCTCAAAATTTGTTTAGTTTATGTTCTCATGCATCAGACTTTATGATTAGTGTTTACAGATTGTTTTATCTCCAGGTAATTTGTGCTTAAATTGTAATATATTAAATACTGATTGTTATCTAATGTGATTCTATATACTCTGATAGTGTTTTGAATGTTCTGTGACTATTCACTCCAATGAGGATTATTTGTTAGATACTGACTTAGTAGTCTTTAACAAACTATGTATCCCATGCTTGAATTAGTTATTTATGTGAAAATCCATAACACAAGCAAACTCTGATTTTGATCTTAGTCAAATTTACTTTGTGTATCTTATTACCAAGTCACAAACTAGATTTTTGCTTCTTATCTGTCAAATTCTGATGTCAGTAAATCATAAGGATGAACTACATGCTTAATAAGCCTCACTTATTTGAAGAAAATAAAAGAAAAAAAAATTGAAGTCATGTACTCCTTTGAGATCTAGAGTAAATATGTGAAAGGGAAGACCCAAGTGCATTGCTGGAATTAAGTTATATGCATTAGAAAAGAAAATAATTTTTTCTTGGTGACTTTTCAAATTCTCTTATTACTGGAGAAATACTCTGATAATAGCATAAATTCTGATAGTAGTTGTGACTCATTCACACTGAGAAGCTACTGTAAAAAGAATGTCAAAAGATGCATAAAATGAGCACAAAAAGTTGAGGTGGACTCTTGCATAAATTTATTCTATAGTAGACTTCAAAATTAAAGGCATATTTTAAGCACTTTTCTTAGTTATGCCTTATTTCTAAGATATATTGAAGTTTATCAGACTTTAATCTTTATCTGATAATTTGCAAAATGCACACTCTCACTCCATATGAATGATGAAAATTACTGTGGTGATTAAGTTGTTTCTGACAAACAGTTAAGTATTATTTGCATAAATTCTGAGGACAAGTTCTGATGAAAGTTCTGATGATTAAACTCTGAAGAAACCAGTCAGTATTTGTGTAAAGAATCTCAGATACAGTCATTCACTTTTTGAGTACAGAAGCCATGTTCTGATGACCGTTAAATTCTGATAATAGTCAAGTTCTGATGCAAATCCTGATGGAAACTCTGATGCTTATGTGGCATTATTTAATTACTTGGCTTATTTTTAGTATTTACTGTAACGGTTATATTTTGTCAGAAAATAATTAAGTGAGATAAAAACAGTGATAATCATTTGGTTTATGGGTTGCGTATTTGTTTTGGTAACTGCATGTGAGCAACAATTACTGCACGTTTACCGTGTCCACTCTTTATTTTTTTGACTGTTTCCATACTGCCAGGTGTAAAAGGTCTGTTCTGCTTAACAAAAATGTATGTTGTCACGTGGAGTGTATAAATAAGAGAGTTAAAAGATTTTACAATCTTTTACCTACTATTTTTATTTTCTAATCTCTCTTATTCTCTCTCTCACTCTCTAACTGTAACACCCCCAAATCCGGGGTCGGGGATTCGGGTTGTCACGAGTTCCATTTCCCTTATCCATACTTAATCTTAACAGTCAACCAACTGCTGCGTACTGTGACCCCATAATATACACACACACACCACAAGTTATAGTCTTAGAGATGAATACCAAAATAACACAAGTCATTTTATTCCACAATTATAAACCATTTCACCTAAAAAAAGGTTTCTGAATAATTTACATATTCTTTGCCATTATTACAATTCATAAATATACATAGTCTGGTACATCAAAAGTTGAAAGCCTAGCCTATTGGTAGATCCTACCTCAGCTACAACGGCATCAACGACTACAGGAAACTGGGGAATATTTCCTAATCGCTTGCGAAATGGGAGCTTGGTCCTGTTCATCTTTGCTATCTGTTGTTGTGTGATGAAAGAAGAAAGCAAGGGTGAGCAACCAGCCCACCGAAATAATATGTATAATAATTAACGATATATGAGCATTATCATAGTACTCATGAAAGTCTTGGTCAAGAAGAAATGAACCAAGCTGATATCTTAACGCGATAAAGACGCAAAATATTCAGTATATATATATACATATAAATACTTTTCACAATCTTTGAAATCCTCTGACATGTATAATATACACAGAGTTCCAGTTTATAACTGTATAAAAAATATCATTGCAAGGTGATCTCATATATCTAACCTTGTCTCAACATTTTTGTGAAAATCTTTGTCATGCATAAGATAATCATTAACCAGATATAAGTTGAAAAGATGAAGTTATAAGATACTGCAATATACTTATATCTTTTCCGAATACTACTTGAACTACCACCGTTTAAGGTATAATCAGTTTCAAAAGTTCATCACATAGACGAGACTACAAGAAAATACTTGGATAGATTCAATCTTGAATATCATTATAAATAATGAAGTTACGAGATACTTCATTAAGTCTCGATATATATATACACTATACATATACATTTCATACACTCCTTGAAAACCTCTGTTATGAAAATTATAAACAGAGTTGCAATATCCAATAAATTTGGAAAGGAGGAAAACCTTGGCATAAACCTGATATCTTGCTGATCAGGCAAAGATACCAATAAGTAACCTTTTCCACTAGTAGATGGACGAATTCCCCACTGGTCATCACCCTGGCCGCAATAGGACCTTATGCTGGACTGCCACTCAGCCACTTACGCATTTGATGGACTCCACTGAGCCACTTACACTTTCATGGACGCCCACTGAGCCCATGTTGCTTATGCCGACTCTATAGATGGACTTACTTCTGGAACGTTAGGTAAGTAATTAATTCATTTATCAAAAACAACAACCTTGTTGCGAATATAAATACACCACAGAGCCGGATCCCTCAAGTTTTGAGCGAGTATTTGAATCCCCTCTGAAAGGAAGATCTTAAATATAAAAATGAGTTTTGGGATCCGCTCTAACTTTTAAAATCATTTTGAAGACTCGAAAACACTTTTAAGAATGTTTGGAGTAATGCTGATTTAATGACATAAATCAGTCCCGATATATTAGAAAATATCTGAATATTATTATTTTAATAATATTCCCATGAGGATAATCTTTATAAAAATAATTGAAGTAGAAGTTTTACAACTCATACTTGAAATAAATAATAAATAACCAAAGATATACTTATACGAAAGCACGATCTTTATTTGAATAATCGAAAATAAGTTTGATTATCGAAACATTATTCTTTAATAAAATAAAGAATATTATTTAATAAAATAAGCGGAGTCATAAGTCCTCGAATGAATATTCAAAATAATATTCATTAAATAAAGTAAGCGGAGTCATAAGTCCTCGAATGAATATTCAAAATAATATTCATTAAATAAATAAAGTTATAGAATAAACCTTATTCGATTAATAGTTTTGAAAAATATATCAATATATATATATATATATATATATAAATATATATATATATATATTATACTCGGGAACATCGACTCCCGGTTTAGAAAATGTTCACCTTTGGGTCCCCCTATACTAAGGGTATACGCAACTACTGCTTATCTCTAGCATAGGTATTATGCAACTTATAAGCATTTGAATCAACAATTAGATATCAAGATTACAAAACAAGCAAGCATATATACCATATCAGCATGCTTCAATATATCGCAAAATTTGCTATCACAATCATGCACTTATCACAAGATAATGCATATACATATATTTACATCACAACAACAGTATAACGGGTAGAAAACTTGCCTGAGTGCTCCCGGATAGACTTAAGCTTAGAGTGGGTCCGATAACCTATGAACAACAACATAAGTCGGAATTAAACCCCGGTCGCTTAAGAAACTAGACTTTAACCAATTGAACCTTAATGTTCGCTTATGGTCACTTCTACGCTTAACGAATCACATAAGTCGTTCGAGTACCCTCAGCTCCACCATTTTTAATAAATTAACCATTAAGAATTTTAAGGCGATACTTTTGCGGAGTACCCTACAAACTGCCTAATCCACTTTACATAATTGTTTCATACTCCAATTAGTCATTTAAGGGCCTTAACTAAGGTTTCAAAGTAAGGCGAGGGGTAATGATTCATTCGCGAAACACCGTTACTTAAAACGGTCGTTTCTCCTAAACCGTACATCGGATTCAAGCGAACCACATATCAAAACGAAGATCATAACATGAACTATCTAAAAATGGCAATAGTAAAAACCTGACAGTGAGTTCACGGGTCCTGAAGTTAAGAACAAAAGCAAGTCTAAGGTAAATCGGGCATTACGACGGCTATGTTTACGCGATTTCCAAATTTTACCATTCCAAATCATATCAATCCAACTACCAATCGACAACAACTCAAGATACAATCAATGCTACTGATTTCAGTCATAATAAGCCCAAGAATCTCAATTTAATCCATATCATACTATCTTCAAATTCCACCAAACTACTAAATCAAACAAGGTTCAATTCATGCTTAAACATTTAAACTACTACTTCTTCATTAACAATCATCAACACCTCAATTAAATCCAATCACTACAAACCCAACCTAAATTTAAACACACAAGCATCATGCTTCTCATGAACTATATTAATCAAAACCACTCCTAAATATTCAAAGTAAAACTAGGGTTTGAAGTTTTATACCTTCCTTGAAGCTTTTAATCAATGAAAGATCCTTGAAATGCCCATGGAAGCCTCAATCTATGCTTAAGCTACCTTGACCTTACAAATAAAATCAAGAATCAAAAATTTGTTCTTGAAAGTTACTATTCACCCTAAACTAAAATGATTTGTTTGAGCTAGCAAACCTTGGATTCAAGCACTCAAACTACTTGCACTTCTTAGTTATGAAATATAGAATCCAAGAAAACAAACCTCTTGAATTATGATTGAGTGGAGATTGGGTTTGGAAATTTTTCTTCTTGTTTTTCTTTAAAAAACCGTGAGCAAGGAGATGGGGGGGGAGAAATGAATGTGTTTGCTTGGTTGCTTCCTTTTTGTTTGTTAATTAACCTTTTACCATGGTAAAAATTGTGTGGCTCACAATCAACCAACCAACCCTTCCCATTCGGTCATGCTTATGTCATTACTTATGTCATATTTACACTTGTCCTTCCTTTTTGGTGTGATGACATCATCATCCACTAACCCCTTTGATTAACTCCTAATTACTTGGCTAATGATCGCAGATCTGTTATACGGTTCGCTTAACTTTCGTTCGCGTTTATCGTTCGAGGGTTCATATCGGGATTTATATTTGGCTTCCCCTACCCTGATCAATATTTCACCTTTATAATCCCCTCTTATAATCCTTTAATTTAAATCCTTAATCATGTACCTTTACTCAATTCTTTCGTATGGTGGATTTTCGGGAAAAATCAAAGTGTT